>NC_084490.1:8649577-8978188 GCF_030035675.1 Rhineura floridana
AGCATCTGGATTGCTCCTTCTGCAAGTTGTTCCTCGTTAGTATAGTGGTAAGTATCCCCGCCTGTCACGCGGGAGACCGGGGTTCGATTCCCCGACGGGGAGACTGAGATTTTTTGTTTCTATTCGTACATTTATTAATTAGGACTTGCGTTTGTTTGTGCAACTATGCATCAGCGGTGCATGCATCCATTTTATGTCATTCCAAGTTTAAGCTACTATATTTAATTGGTGTCTTTACCATAAAGGAAACAGGCTCCTTTGCTACCCACATGAACCTTATTTCGGTCTTAAAAATCTGACGTGGGGAAGAGAACAGAAGACGGGAAAGGCGCAACAGAGCCGTGTACTTAAGAATAAATATACTAATCACTAATTAACGTCCGCCCAGGGACGAGTGCTCACGTTCATGTACTCGCGTGGCTGTTAAACACTTGGAACGCAGAATGGGTGAACAGCTTAAATTCAAAAGCAATGTTCTTGGGCTTATGTGAAAAGTATGCAACTGATGTCTGATCGATGATGGCTCATTGTCAAAAGTTGTCAATTGGAATTATACCGTGTGAGGATAGTCGCTAGAGTCTACCTGACCTTTCGTTCCATGTTCATGGGTAGTGCACCTCTGGTTACCAAGCAATACAGAAGGCCACTTGCTTGTTCATTGATAAAGGCAAAATGTTTCAGTAGACGAACTTTCAAAATAAAGTCAACTCTTCCCCCTCCTTTTTTAAAATGTAATCATTGAAAAGTTAGGTTCCACCGAGATTTGAACTCGGATCGCTGGATTCAGAGTCCAGAGTGCTAACCATTACACCATGGAACCATATCTGCGCTGAGTATTTCACTCCCTCTTCAAAAATATCACAATGCGTTGAAGACCTGTTGTTAAGGGGGGGTTTCCTCCTGTGTTGTCTCACCCCACCAATGAAAAAGGCACTTTCTACGAGGAAGGCTGGGATCCTATATTCACTCACCCGGAACTAAGTCTTATTTCTGAGTACGCATGCATAGGATCTCACTGTTAAAATCTGATTATTCCACAGTACAATAACAGCAAAGTGCATTATATTTCCACTATGTTTCATAGCTTCATTCTCTTGATTGCAGTTCTTTGGCGACTGTCCTATTCGTTCGTTGGTTTGTTTTTATAATACTCTATATGAGAGGGTTTGCCTGCCATGGAAATAAATATTTAGTCTTTTGAAATATGATCTTTGACTCAGAGGGGAAAATGAAGAAGGCACCACTGGGATTCGAACCCAGGATCTCCTGTTTACTATACAGGTGCTTTGACCATCTAAGCCATGTCGCCTCCATGCGTTATCTTCTTCCAAGGGGTGACTGAGAATCTTAGACATGTCACCATCTCTGGTGGGAGACACACAGAAGATCTGTAAAGACCACTTTCTGTGGTAAACATACATCACATCGAAAAAGATATTATTGCGGCTGAGCTCAGATGCCATTCTCTGAACTCAGTGTTTTTTTATCCTTGTAGTGCTCCAATAATTTTGTGAAGTTAATACAATAGCCAGGTAGAAACCGAAGTGTATTTCTATGATTATTTTATGCATTCCCTATCTTACCCCTTATGGCCATACTACCCTTAATATGCTTGATCTTGTCTGATCTCGGAAGCTTAAGCAGGGTCAGGCCTGGTTAGTACTTGGATGGGAGACCACCCGGGAATACCAGGTGCTATAGGATTAGAGGAAGGCAACGGTAAACCACCTCTGAATACCTCTTACCATGAAAACCCTATGAATATATCCAAAAGATTCATAGGGTTGCCATAAGTCGTAATTGACTTGAAGGCATACAACAGCAGCAAACATCTTACCCTGCCCTGAAACTGAAACCAGAGATAACCAAGGGTGTGGCAGAGGTAAGTGCAGGCCTTAGCAGGCCTAGTTTTAGTATTTTAAAATTGTAAACGTGCAGAATATAAATGCCATAAATAAATAAGTAGTTTGTGCCGCAGGCTTTATTGCATCAGACAAGGCTGTGGATGGTCAGGAGCCCAATTTGAAATGATTCCTCAATGTAAAAGAACAAATCCTGACTCATACCCAGACACAGAAATCCAGCGTAAACACCCAAATTATTGTCTTGCGTGTCATTCGATTACACACACAGGTTTTTTTGCTTTTCACAATACTGTAAATTATAGAAAAACAGAAAATGACAATCAGCCATATGTAGATGGTGGCATATATGTGTCGTTACTGCTGATAAACTCTGTGCAATAAACACACACAACTACTTTTTCAGTCAGTATTGCAGCAGCAAATTCAGAAGTGCAGAGTCCCTTCACGATAGTCACATCATGCTCCACACAGCCCATTTTCCACTTTCCTTCATCTCCCTTGGTCTCTGTGTCATAGTTGAGTCTACACTCTACTATCGCAGTTGTTCCTAGGAGCCAATCAGCATGTAAGGGGAGGCTGTGTGTTAGCTACTAAGAAGAGTCTCCTCAGTGGCTGACTCACCTCTTTTCACTCTGATTGACTCCAATCAGCTCAAAAGGACAAGACTCTTCTCAGTGGCTAACACATTCCCCTTTCATGTTGACTGGCTGATACATAGGGACCTGGCTGGGACCCTGCTCCCACAAAAAGTAAGGGGTCTACAATCCCCCATGACCCCAGAAACTACACCCGTTTTCAGTATAAAAGCTTTCAAATGCAGCTATGAATCTCCATGTGCTCCCTGTCATCGAATATGAATGGTTGCCACACAGAGGAGGGCCAGGACCTATTCTCGATCATCCCAGTGTGCAGGACATGGAATAATGGGCTCAAGTTGCAGGAAGCCACATTTCAACTGAACATCAGGAAAAACCTCCTAACTCTTAGAGCAGTATGACAATGGAACTAATGACCTCGGGAGGTGGTGGGCTCTCCAACACTGGAGGCTTTCAAGAGGCAGCTGCACAGACACCTGTCGGGTGTGATTTAAGTTGGATTCCTGCATTGAGCAGGGGGTTGGACTCGATTGCCTTATAGGCTCCTTCCAAGTTTGCTATGATACTCTGTGATTCTATGATAGTCTATGATTCTATGACAGGCCTTTGAGAAAGCCTCTTATGAAGCAGTTCTAACCATGATGTTTTCTCCGGTCCCACTAAATGCAGTGAAGCTTACTCCCAGGTAAGTGTGCTTAGGGTTGCACCCTTTAAGTCTATATATGTGTGTGTGTGCCTTCAGTTTCCCTACCAATATTCTGTCACACACTACAGCTTAACAACACTCCCCCCCCCAAAAAGCATCAGCGAAGCCTGTACTATATTCACGTAAAGGAGTCGAGATGGGCTTTTTAAATATAAGTCAAGGACAAGTTCCCTTGCCGTTTCTCATGCCTAAGTTAATGGGTGGCTTTCCTCATTGGAGGGTTGGTAGGAGGACGGATGGCGAGGATAGCAAAGCTGATGCTAGTCCCTGATACAGGACGGTCCTTTGTTTATTTTCATGGGATCCCACACAAGAGTCTATGCGCACGTTATGTCTCAAGAGTCATGGAAATATGCAAAGCCTCCTCATATACACACAGAGCTATACCGAGAGACGGTGAGGGGTTCCCAAATCAGCGCATGCCTGCCAATACTGAGGGC
Organism: Rhineura floridana; assembly: GCF_030035675.1. Taxonomy (NCBI): domain Eukaryota; kingdom Metazoa; phylum Chordata; class Lepidosauria; order Squamata; family Rhineuridae; genus Rhineura; species Rhineura floridana. The sequence goes on from NC_084490.1 coordinate 8,653,185, forward strand.
AATCTTGCTGGTTTGGGGAGAGAAATGCTGCAAGGAAGAACGAACGGAATGCTTATTCTACCGGGGAGCCCAATCCCTTTCTTTTAGATAGAATGTCTTCTTGTTATGTGCCTTCAGGTCGATTACGACTTATGGCGACCCTATGAATCAGTGACCTCCAAGAGCATCTGTCGTGAACCACCCTGTTCAGATCTTGTAAGTTCAGGTCTGTGGCTTTCTTTACGGAATCAATCCATCTCTTGTTTGGCCTTCCTCTTTTTCTACTCCCTTCTGTTTTTCCCAGCATTATTGTCTTCTCTAGTGAATCGTGTCTTCCCATTACGTGTCCAAGGTATGATCATCTCAGTTTCATCATTTTCGCTTCTAGTGATAGTTCTGGTTTAATTTGTTCTAACACCCAATTATTTGTCTTTTCCACAGTTCATGGTATGCACAATGCTCTCCTTCAACACCACATTTCAAATGAAATGCCTTGTGTATATATAATATCCCAGCGACACACGCTGGTCCACAGAGGGGCACCATCTCTGAACCAATCTGGACCCCCTTTTCTGCTTCCCAGATAGAACCATCGCTTTCCCTGAAACCTTCCTTCCTTGTGTTAGTACTGACACTTTCACGCACCCTTTCCGACCACACTGTTTTGGGCACGCGTTGGATACCTTGCTCCGGAGGCTCCCAGACCCTCTGGAGATTGACGCTTAAAGGTTTCAGAATCCTACTCGGGGAAGAAGCGGGTGTTTTTTAACTGGAAAGCAGAACTTTCCCAAGTCAGAGGCTTCCTCGGGACGTTGTCTTTGCATTCCGGCTCCGATTATAAAGGCCTTTACTTCCCTAGGAGCGCCTCGTACTAACGCAGCAGAAGGATGGAGTGTCCTTTCCAGTTCTACCCTGAAACCGGGTAATTCGGTGCAGGGCAGACGGATTAAATGGCTGTCTTGCGCACGGTGAGAAACACAATGTTGGGAGACACAGGAGCCATTTCTGATCCTCAGGCAGAAGGCGCCCAAACGCACCAATGGGAGCACAGCTGACGCCCTATAAATACCAGGCAGGCAGCCCATTCGGTCTGCTCGATCATTTTTCTGCGGTTCCAGGGTTCGTTGTCCGGCGAGGGAGAGCGCGCCTTCTTCTCTGCCAGCATGACTGAAAAGGCTCCAGCCGCCCCCGCTGCCCCGGCGGCCAAGAAGGCGAAAAAGGCGGCGGGCGCCCCCAAGCCCCACAAGCCCTCCAGCCCCAGCGTGACGGAGCTGCTGGTCAAGGCGGTCTCGGCCTCCAAGGAGCGCGGCGGGGTGTCCCTGGCCGCGCTGAAAAAGGCGCTGTCGTCGGGCGGCTACGACGTAGGGAAGAACAACGGACACCTCAAGCTCGCCCTCAAGAGCCTGGTGAGCAAAGGGACGCTGATGCAGACCAAAGGCGCAGGCGCTTCGGGCTCCTTCAAGCTCGGCAAGAAGCCGGCCGCGGAGTGCAAGGAGAAGGTGGCCAAGAAGAAGCCAGCCAAGAAGGCCTCCTCCGGGGTCAAGAAAAGCCCGAAGAAGGTGGTGAAGAAGCCTGCTGCGTCAGGCGCCAAGAAGCCAGCCAAGAGCCCGCAGAAGGCTAAGGCTGTCAAAGCGAAGAAAGCCGCCAAGAGTCCGGCTAAAACCAAAGCGGTCCAGGCGAAGGCCAAGCCGAAGACGCCCAGAGCCAAGACGGCCAAGCCGAAGAAGGCGGCGCCTAAAAAGAAGTGAATGTTTTAGCAGAGATTTGATCCTAAAAGGCTCTTTTAAGAGCCACCCACAAATTAATAGAAAGGGCGAAAATCCGAGGAGATATCTGTTTCTGACCATGCCTTTTCTTGGGGTGGAAGTTAAAAATAGGATTGGGGGGTTGGTTTGGATGGTGTTCGTGGGTACTCTCCAAGCATTTAAGTCTGTATCTGGAAGAAACAGACTGAACTGGTTAAGCCAGTTTCTTGGTTAATAGGTCCAGCCAAGTCTGTCAACATTAACATATCTAAAGACTTGAGCAGGAGCAGATCTGTTGCCATAGGAATAAATGACCAGGGATACTCCTTGAAGAGGGCAGCCCTCACCACCACCACCACCCCACCCAAATAGGCCCAAGAGGTAGCCTGTGTGTTTTTGAGTTAGTCTGATCAAACCTAATGGGGAGTGTTGGAGTGTTAATGTTGTGAGCTCTTCCATCTTATGTTCAAGTTGTATATATGTGTAAATAAAGCTATATATCATAAAGATACCACAGTGTCCACTGACCTTCATTTCAAGAAAATTGGGTAAGCGGTGGAACTCCTGCAAGTCTTTCACCACTTGGAGACTGGGGTGAACCCAACAATATATATCTAGAAGAGTTTTACATTGGAAACCCCATTTGGATGAGGGCCTTGTGGTCCACAAGGACCACCAGCAATGTTTTTGACAATAGCCGTGCTTGTTTAGGAACAGAACCTCCCACTATGTTCTTTCAGAGTTACACATTTGCTGTTTGTTTACCAAGAATATATGTAAGTAGATTGTGATATTCCTTGGGGGTTCATGGACAGGGAAGGAGTTCAGCCATGAGATCTAGCAGCTGAGTCCTATGCATATTTTCCTCTCAAGTAACTCCCACTATGTTCAATGGACCTTACTCACATTGGTAAGGGTGCATAGGATTGCAGTCTAAATCCTACCGTTCTCAGCCTAGTTTCTGGACTACAGAATTCTTGATATAAAGAATCTGACACACTCTACACACAACTTTTAAATTGACTTGCATAGTTATATTGTAGTGTGGTGGGGCAGTGTTAATTTGGGGTGGAGGTTATATTAGAAGTATTCACAGTCGTATTAAATGCATGCCAGGTTCAAGATTGTTTGTTCATGTTCCTAAGATGTGTTTATTGATATAATTATTTGGGGTGAAGAAAGGGGCTAGCCAAGAAACTAAAACCTGGAAGATTTGCTGTTGCACACTGCACCTGGATTGCAATAAAGTGCCTACCCATGATGCCTGTGTTGTAACTCCAGTGTCCAAGGGATTATGCCATTGAAAACCAATTGCTGGGAATCGCAACTGGTGACAGTCTTCTTGCACTCAGGTCCTGCTTGCCAGCTTCCTATAGGAACCTGCTTGGCCACTATGAGAATAAGATGCTGGACTAGATAGGCCTTTGGTTTGATCCTGCGGGGCTCTTCGTGTTTTTACGTCGCTTTTGACTCTCCCAACTTAACATGGTGAGGGGGTCTGAGAGTGTCAAAGAAGCTGGGAACAATGCTGTTAGGAGTCTAGACCAAGAGGCTAGACTCCTAGCAGGGTCATCCAAGGCGGAATGGTCAAAGCTGAGACACCAGACTAAGATGCATCCAGGCTAAGAGGAAGGCAATGGTAAACCACCTCTGAGTACCTCTTACAATGAAAACCCTATGAACAGAGTATCAAAAATGCATGCTATTGGAGGTCGCTGATTCATAGGGTCACCATAAGTCATAATTAACTTGAAGGCACATAACAATAAAGGCTTAGAACAGAATACATTATGTCATCAGACAAGGGGAAGAAACTGTTTTGTGCCATTAAGAATGATCAGTCTTCTAGTTCTTTCTTCCTGACTTCTTAAATATTTCCATATCAAAGGCCTGATGAGCCAAATATGACTCAATTTCAGGTCATTCATCCTGAACTTTTTCAGCCTGAAGGCAGCTTTCCCTCATGGGCAGACTGGGGTGGGGGTGCATGTGAGTGGTGGGAGGTGCCAGAGGCAACAGTGGCAGTGCAATAGATGTGACTCTTACATTTTGTACAGTTAGTTACATTCCAGCCCATGGAATGGAGATGTTTCTGCACAAACGCACTACTCCATCTTCCTCCCAGACAACCAAGAGGCATTGTCCCAGATCAAAGACACATTCTAGCCAGGGAAAACTTTGGAAAAGCCTCCTGTACATATGTAAGAGTTGCATCCATGGCTCCATCCACACCTGATAGATTGAGATGATGTTTTGTTTTAATACGTTGCCAAACCTTCCTGTGATTGCATGGCAGTGATATTGCTATTGTTTTGTTCTTTATTGTTATGATTTAGAGTGTGTTTTATTTGTTTTAACAATTTGTAAGTCACTTGGGGACCTTTGGGTGACAAGAGACTAATAAAGCTAATTAACAACAACAACAATAGTAAGACATCCAGTCTAAAATGATTTGTGATGAGAAGTGGACCATTGCATTGATTAATCATGGTTAATGAACACAATAACTGGAAATACTCTGGCTTCAGAAGCATCTGATTGAGAGGCATTATTGATCACAGGGGCCTGGTACATCGGTTTCTCCATTAGATCAGGGACAGAGAAACTGGTAGCACCCCAGATATTTTGGATTACAGTTCAAATAATCCCTGATCATTAGCCATGTTGACAGGGGCTGATGGGAACTGGAGTCCAACAACATCTATAGTAGTGCCACAACTTCTCCATCCTTTCATTAAAGCACAGCTTCCAAATCATTTACAGTACCAGCTATAGCAGTATCAGCTGAAATTGCAAGGAGCAATTTCATTGAGCTTTCCATTCCACTGCTGTCTCCAGACTAGAAACCGGTGACAAAGAAATTAATAGGTGCGTATTTGTCATTAAAAATGCTGAGAAAAGCTACCTTGGGACTGGAAGACAAGGTTCTGTATATAGTTTTGTTAAATTGATCGTACATCTGAATTGGACTTCCTATTTTTCAGTTCTTCTGAAATAAACGGACTGTATCCTGGTTTGAAGAAGCAAGTAACGCAGAACAAGGACAAGGAAAAAGCCTTGGAAATTAAAGAGAAAAGTCGGAACAAACATACAGAAGAGCTCTGTGAAAAGCGCGGATTAAGGAAGTAAGGTGTGCCTTATGTTAATAAGTAGTCGTGGCCGAGTGGTTAAGGCGATGGACTAGAAATCCATTGGGGTCTCCCCGCGCAGGTTCGAATCCTGCCGACTACGTTGCATTTTTGAAAATACCTAGTCCCTCTTTTGATAAATGGCCAAAAACGCCTTCCAATGTAAAGAACTACTATTCAGTGATACATTGTGGTTCTTTGTTACGTTTTTCTTTCCATCCATCACTCACCAGTTACAATACGTCCTCTTGCCTTACACATAGCGTTGAAGCCTTGCAGGTTTGCCTCTCTCTAAAAATGCTGTTACTGCCTGCATAATCTGTCCTGAGATAGCAAAAGAAACTTGTCTGACAAAGCCTATACATGAATTTCAGACATCCTGCTTAGGATAATTGCCGTGCATCCTCGGGCAGAATTAAGTAGAAACAAACTAGTTTAGACTAGCTGGTTATGGCGTTTGCCCACTTTTTTCTCTCTATTCAGTTCAAAACGCAAAGGAAGCGCATCCTCGTTAGTATAGTGGTAAGTATCCCCGCCTGTCACGCGGGAGACCGGGGTTCGATTCCCCGACGGGGAGAAGTTATATTTTGAAACTTAACATGTTTTATGTCCTTTTAAAGGACAACGGGTATTGTCGCATGAACTACTGAGAGAACATCCCTCTTCATCATTTCAATGAAGTATTATGTAGTTGGCAAACAGATGTATGTAAAAGAATATCAAGACAGAACACACATACACACAGCACAATATAGAGGTTATCCTGTCAAGCCAGTTCAAATCCTCTCTCATCCATGAACATCACTTGGGCCACTCACTATCACTCAACCTAGCCTAACTCACACGGTTGTTATGAGGTTAAAATGGAGGGGCAGGGTAACAGTGTACTTTGCTTTGAGGTGCTTGGAAAAAAGGCCAGGATATAAATGTTGTAAATAATTAATTAAAAAACTACACCTCGATCTTTGTAGAGGGAGGAAATGTAAGTAAATGGGCCAATGGCCCATCAAATGCCACGGACATAATCTGTGATATTTCTATACAAGTCATAAAAAAATAGAATAGTAGAGTTAGAAAGGACCCATAAGGCCATCAAGTCCACCCACCCCTCGCTCAATGCAGTTGTTGTTGTTGTTGTTGTTATGTGCCTCCAAGTCGACTACGACTTATGGCGACCCTATGAATCAGTGACCTCCAAGAGCGTCTGTCATGAAGCACCCTGTTCAGATCTTGTAAGTTCAGGTTTGGCTTCCTTTATGGAATCAATCCATCTCTTGTTTCGCCCTCTTTTTCTACTCCCTTCTGTTTTTACAAGCATTATTATCTTTCCTAATGAATCATGTCTTCTCATTATGTGTCCAAAGTATGATAACCTCAGTTTCATCATTTTAGCTTCTAGTGACAGTTCTGGTTTAATTTGTTCTAACACCCAATTATTTGTCTGTTGCATGGTCCATGGTACCTGCAAAGCTCTTCTCTAACACCACATTTCAAATGCGGTGATATTTTCTCTTATCAGCTGTTTTCACTGTCCAACTTTCACATTTCTTGACTATTGTCTCCATTTTGGTTAATGATTGTGCCAAGATATTGATAATCCTTGACAAGTTCAATGTCCTCATCGTCAACTGTAAAGTTCCATAAATCTTCTGTTGTCATTACTTTAGTCTTTTTGACGCTCACCTGTAGTCCTGCTTTTGTGCTTTCCTCTTTAACTTTCATCAGCATTTGTTTCAAATCATTACTGGTTTCTGCTAAGAGTATGGCATCGTCAAGGCGAGTTAAGCAGCAGAGCGAAAAGAGGGTAAGTAGCTCCCATTTATTCCATTATTTAATTGAAGTAAAACAGCTCAGAGCAATAAGTAATAAGGGCAGCCCAAGGTCACCCTGAGCTAGGAGCCAAATCCTGAAAGAACCTATATCTTAGGAGACAGATCCTAGGAGAAGGAAGCGTATAGAAAGCTAGTTTTCAACACCACCCTAGCAGGAAAGCTGCAGGGGACACTGTAAACAAGGCTAAATTCCAGTCGGAGAGAAGGGGGAAAAGGAAACCCCACCGACACATACAGGGAGAGAGTCAGCTCAGTCCTTGCTAAAAAGGGCAGCTTCAGCCTTCCTGAAACACAACCACAAGCTCTGTTTCCCTAGGTTAAAGAAAGGTCAGGCTGTTCTAGGTGGGAAAACAACAAACACAAAAGACTTGCCTGGAAGGCGCAGCCCCTAGCTGAGATTAAAAGCAGCCAAAAGCTTAAACAGCCCTGCCCCTAGCTCAGGAAGGAAGCCTGAGAGAATACTAAAGAGTTAAGCCCCAGCTGATAGCCATCAGCCTCAAGTAACACATCATTGGCTGGCAGCAGTAGCTGGGAGGAACCAGCCACACATATAGAGTCAGAGCACCCTAGCGAGGGAGCCTGCTCCACGAGCTAGAGGGAGCCCCAGCTGACGAAGCGTCAAGGCGAGTTAAGCAGCAGAGCGAGTTTGGCAGCAGGGCGAGGAGGTCAGGGCGAGGAGGTCAGGGCCCCCCATTCTGCCCGTCTGTTCCCTGACCTCAACTAAACCGCAGTCTCCAACCCATTGACGTAATAAACCTTAAACAAAACTATGCAGGTAAGAAGCCAGCAGGCGTGTGGGGGCTTTCCAGTGTTTTTCACCGCCTGCAGCATGTACGACTATCTGCCTGTTGGACAGAAGTCGTGGGTGTGCTCTCGGTGCAATGAGCTCCTGGCTCTCCGGGAACGACTTCATTTCCTTGAGGCCAAGGTGGCGGACCTGGAAAAGCTGAGAGAGGCAGAGAGGGGTGTGGAGGAGGCCTTCAGGGACGTTATAGCTGTGTCCCACTCCAACGATGATAGCTCTCCTGCTATCATGGACAACGATGGTCTCAGGGAAGGAGAGCATCCAGCTGAGGAAGAGGGAAACGATCCCTTAGAAGGGACCCATTCCTTGGGGGATGAGCAGCTATCCTCTCGTGCCGAGGATATATCTCCAGGGGGTGGAGGGATCCTTGTAGTGGGTGATTCGATCATTAGGAACATAGACAGTGGGGTGTGTGATGGGCGTGTAGACCGCAAGGTGATTTGCCTGCCTGGTGCGAAGGTTGCGGATATCGCCCGTCGTTTAGATAGTTTGGTAGACAGTGCTGGGAAGGAGTCAGTGGTCGTGGTGCACGTTGGCACCAACGACATGGGGAAATGCAGCCGTGAGGTCCTGGAAGCAAAATTTAGGTTGCTAGGTAGGATGCTGAAAGCCAGGACCTCCAAGGTGGCTTTCTCTGAAATGCTACCGGTTCCACGCGCAGGACCAGCCAGACAGGCCCAACTTCGCAGTCTCAATGCGTGGATGAGACGATGGTGTCGGGTGGAAGGGTTTGGATTTGTTAGGCACTGGGGAACATTTTGGGACAAGCCGGGCCTGTACAAAAGGGACGGGCTCCACTTGAACCAGAATGGAACCAGACTGCTGGCACTTAAAATTAAAAAGGTGGCGGAGCAGCTTTTAAACTGACTGAGGGGGGAAACCCGACAGGAGCTGAGAAAGGTCCGGTTCGGAATAAACCTCCCCCCTGGGATAAAAACCAAAGAAATGATGAAATTTTAAAAGGGGTAGGCCTAGAAGTAGGCATTGTGAGAGCAGGGGCACAGGATATAAATTCAGAAGAGCAAAATTACCACAGGCCTAACCACAAGTGCCAAAGACACTTGAAGAGAGACACTGCTTACAAGTGCCTGTACGCTAAAGCTAGGACCCTGCGAACCAAGATGGGAGAACTGGAGTGCTTGGTCTTAGAGGAGAGCATTGATATAGTGAGCATAACGAAGACCTGGTGGAATGGAGAAAACCAGTGGGATACGGTTATCCCTGGATATAAACTATATCGGAAGGACAGAGAAGGACGTATTGGTGGCGGAGTCGCTCTATACGTGAAAGAAGGCATTGAATCCAGCAAGCTCAAAACCCCAAAAGAGGCAGACTCCTCCACAGAATCGTTGTGGGTGGTGATACCCTGCCCCAGGAGGGACTTAATACTGGGAACGATCTATCGTCCCCCTGATCAAAATGCTCAGGGAGACCTTGAGATGAGATATGAAATTGAGGAAGCATCCAAACTAGGAAAGGTGGTAGTAATGGGTGACTTCAACTACCCGGACATAGACTGGCTGCATATGTGTTCCAGTCATGACAAAGAAGCAAAGTTTCTAGATATTCTAAATGACTATTCCCTAGACCAGTTGGTCATGGAACCGACCAGAGGGACGGCAACCCTGGACTTAATCCTCAGTGGGGACAGGGACCTGGTGCAAGATGTAAGTGTTGTTGAACCGATTGGGAGCAGTGACCACAGTGCTATTAAATTAAACATACATGTAACTGGCCAATTGCCAAGAAAATCCAACACGGTCACATTTGACTTCAAAAGAGGAAACTTCACAAAAATTAGGGGATTGGTAAAAAGAAAGCTGAAAAACAAAGTCCAGAGGGTCACATCACTCGAAAATGCTTGGAAGTTGTTTAAAAACACTATATTAGAAGCTCAACTGGAGTGCATACCGCAGATCAGAAAAGGTACCGCCAGGGCCAAGAAGATGCCAGCATGGTTAACGAGCAAAGTCAAGGAAGCGCTTAGAGGCAAAAAGTCTTCCTTCAAAAAATGGAAATCTTGTCCGAATGAAGAAAATAAAAAAGAACACAAACTCTGGCAAAAGAAATGCAAGAAGACAATAAGGGATGCTAAAAAAGAATTTGAGGAGTACATTGCTAAGAACATAAAAACCAACAACAAAAAATTCTATAAATACATTCAAAGCAGGAGACCATCTAGGGAGACGATTGGACCCTTGGATGATAAGGGAGTCAAAGGTGTACTAAAGAACGATAAGGAGATTGCAGAGAAGCTAAATGAATTCTTTGCATCTGTCTTCACAGTGGAAGATATAGGGCAGATCCCTGAACCTGAACTAACATTTGCAGGAAGGGATTCTGAGGAACTGAGACAAATAGTGGTAACGAGAGAGGAAGTTCTAAGCTTAATGGACAATATAAAAACTGACAAATCACCAGGCCCGGATGGCATCCACCCGAGAGTTCTCAAAGAACTCAAATGTGAAATTGCTGATCTGCTAACTAAAATATGTAACGTGTCCCTTGGGTCCTCCTCCGTGCCTGAGGACTGGAAAGTGGCAAATGTAACGCCAATCTTCAAAAAGGGATCCAGAGGGGATCCCGGAAATTACAGGCCAGTTAGCTTAACTTCTGTCCCTGGAAAACTGGTAGAAAGTATGATTAAAGCTAGATTAACTAAGCACATAGAAGAACAAGCCTTGCTGAAGCAGAGCCAGCATGGCTTCTGCAAGGGAAAGTCCTGTCTCAGTAACCTATTAGAATTCTTTGAGAGTGTCAACAAGCATATAGATAGAGGTGATCCAGTGGACATAGTGTACTTAGACTTTCAAAAAGCGTTTGACAAGGTACCTCACCAAAGGCTTCTGAGGAAGCTTAGCAGTCATGGAATAAGAGGAGAGGTCCTCTTGTGGATAAGGAATTGGTTAAGAAGCAGAAAGCAGAGAGTAGGAATAAACGGACAGTTCTCCCAATGGAGGGCTGTAGAAAGTGGAGTCCCTCAAGGATCGGTATTGGGACCTGTACTTTTCAACTTGTTCATTAATGACCTAGAATTAGGAGTGAGCAGTGAAGTGGCCAAGTTTGCTGATGACACTAAATTGTTCATGGTTGTTAAAACAAAAAGGGATTGCGAAGAGCTCCAAAAAGACCTCTCCAAACTGAGTGAATGGGTAGAAAAATGGCAAATGCAATTCAATATAAACAAGTGTAAAATTATGCATATTGGAGCAAAAAATCTTCATTTCACATATACGCTCATGGGGTCTGAACTGGCGGTGACCGACCAGGAGAGAGACCTCGGGGTTGTAGTGGACAGCACGATGAAAATGTCGACCCAGTGTGCGGCAGCTGTGAAAAAGGCAAATTCCATGCTAGGGATCATTAGGAAAGGTATTGAAAATAAAACAGCCGATATCATAATGCCATTGTATAAATCTATGGTGCGGCCGCATTTGGAATACTGTGTACAGTTCTGGTCGCCTCATCTCAAAAAGGATATTATAGAGTTGGAAAAGGTTCAGAAGAGGGCAACCAGAATGATCAAGGGGATGGAGCAACTCCCTTACGAGGAAAGGTTGCAGCATTTGGGGCTTTTTAGTTTAGAGAAAAGGCGGGTCAGAGGAGACATGATAGAAGTGTATAAAATTATGCATGGCTTTGAGAAAGTGGATAGAGAAAAGTTCTTCTCCCTCTCTCATAATGCTAGAACTCGTGGACATTCAAAGAAGCTGAATGTTGGAAGATTCAGGACAGACAAAAGGAAGTACTTCTTTACTCAGCGCATAGTTAAACTATGGAATTTGCTCCCACAAGATGCAGTAATGGCCACCAGCTTGGACGGCTTTAAAAGAAGATTAGACAAATTCATGGAGGACAGGGCTATCAATGGCTACTAGCCATGATGGCTGTGCTGTGCCACCCTAGTCAGAGGCAGCATGCTTCTGAAAACCAGTTGCCGGAAGCCTCAGGAGGGGAGAGTGTTCTTGCACTCGGGTCCTGCTTGCGGGCTTCCCCCAGGCACCTGGATGGTCACTGTGAGAACAGGATGCTGGACTAGATGGGCCACTGGCCTGATCCAACAGGCTCTTCTTATGTTCTTATGTTCTTATGTTCTTATGTCTGCATATCTTAAATTATTGATATTTCTCCCTCCAATTTTCACACCTCCTTCTTCTTGGTCCAATCCTTCTTTCGGTATGAGATGTTCTGTGTATAGATTAAATAAATAGGGTGATAAAATACACCCCTGTCTCACACCCTTTCCGATGGGGAACCAATTGGTTTCTCCATATTTTGTCCTTAGAGTAGCCTCTTGTGCAGAGTATAGGTTGCACATCAGGACAATCAGATGCTGTGGCACTCCCATTTCTTTTAAAGCATTCCATAGTTTTTTCATGATCTACACAGTCAAAGGCTTTGCTGTAATCTATAAAGCACAGGGTGATTTTCTTCTGAAATTCCTTGGTCCGCTCCATTATCCAAAGTATGTTTGCAATGTGATCTCTGGTGCCTCTTCCCTTTCTAAATTCAGCTTAGACGTCTGGCATTTCTCGCTCCATATATGGCAAGAGCCTTTGTTGTAGAATCTTGAGTATTACTTTACTTGCATGGGATATTAAGGCAATAGTTCGATAATTACTGCACATCCTGGGATCTCCTTTCTTTGGAATTGGGATGTATATGGAATGCTTCCAGTCTGTGGGCCATTGCTTAGTTTTCCATATTTCTTGACAGATTTTAGTCAAAATTTGGACAGATTCAGTCTCAGTAGCTTGTAGCAACTCTATTGGTATGTCATCTATTCCTGGTGATTTGTTTCTTCCAAGTGTTTTAAGAGCAGCTTTCACCTTGCATTCTAAAATTTCTGGTTCTTCATCATACAGTGCCTCCATGAATGAATCTGTCATCCTGGCATCTCTTTTATAGAGGTCTTCAGTGTATTGCTTCCATCTTTCTTTTATTTCATCTCAATCAGTCAGTGTGTTCCCCTGTTGATTATTCAACATCCTTACTCTTGGTTTAAATTTCCCTTTCATTTCTCTAATCTTTTCAAAAAGGGCCCTTCTTCTACCCTTTTTGTTGTCCTCTGCTATTTCTATACAGTAACTATTGTATTAGTTATCTTTGTCCCTACATACTAGTTGCTGTATTGTTGCATTTAGGGTTCTGACTGTGTTTCTATCTCCTTTTGCTTTTGCTTTCCTTCTCCCTTTAACCATTTGAAGAGTTTCTTCAGTCATCCATTGGGGTCTTTCTCTCTTTTTAACTAGAGATATTGTCTTTTTGCATTCTTCTCTGATAACGTCTCTGACTTCATTCCATAGTTCTTTATTCTTCCCTAGTAGCTCGGTGAGTGCCTTCTGACCTGGGGGTCTCATCTTCCAGCACTATCTCATGTTGCATTTTGGATACTCTGTTCATAGGGCTTTTGTGGTAAGAGATACTCAGAGGTGGTTTACTATTGCCTTCCTCTGAGTTTGGATGCCTCTTAGTCTGGTGTTTCAGCTTTGACCATTCCGCCTTGGGTGCCCCTGCTAGGAGTCTAGCCTCTTGGTCTAGACTCCTGATGGCATTGCTCTCAGCTTCTTCAACGCACTCAAACCCCCTCACCACGTTAAGGTGTGCATCCAAAGAGGAGGGCTCAATGCAGTAATCTAACTTAAAGCATACCTGACAGGTGGCTGTCCAGCTGCCTTCTGAATGCCTCCAGTGTTAGAAAGTCCACCACCTCCCATTGGTCATTGGTTCCATTGTCGTGCTGCTCTAACAGTTAGGAAACTTTTCCTGATGTTCAGTTGAAATCTGGCTTCCTGTAACTTGAGCCCATTATTCTGTGTCCTGCACTCTGGAATGATGGAGAAGAAATCCCTGCCCTCCTCTGTGTGACAACCTTTCAAGTACTTGAACAGTGCTATCATATCTCTCCTCAGTCTTCTCTTCACAGGGCTAAATATACCCAGTTATTTCAGTCTCTCCTCAGAGGGCTTTGTTTCCAGTCCCCTGATCATCCTCATTGCCTTCCTCCAAACTGTTCCAATTTGTCTGTTTCCTTTTTAAAGTGTGGTGTCCAGAACTTGATGCAGTATTCAAGATGAGGCCTAGCCAATGCTGAACAGAGAGGAACTAGTACACACAATTTGGAAACTATATTTCTGTTAATGCAGCATAAAATAGCATTTTAACTTTTTTGCAGCCACATCACTCTATTGGGGCTCATGTTCACCTTGTGATCAACAACAATCCCAAGATCCTTCTTGTTGGAATGTATGAGGTTCAACTCCAACTTGTGGGTTGAGGCTGCATGGGGTTAAAAAGGGTAGCTAGAGAGGAGACCTCTTGGTTGTTAGGCTATACCTGTCCCTTTGATCCCCTGCTGTCTCTTCCTTACTGCTAGACTGATATGCAAAGGATGTTGAACCCAGTTCCTTCCCTCCTTCCAGTCTTCTTCTTTCTCTCGAGAGGGGAGCAGACATTTATTCTTTGTCTCTCCCTCTCCTCCAGCATGACGGCGAGTACTGGGCGCAGTGCTCGTTGCTCCAACTTAGCTAGTTAGCTAAATATAGGACTCTTTCCTATCAAGTATGTACTTCCAGAATAAAGTAGTTGTTTCTTATTTTAAAGCTTAAAGCCTCTGTCTGACTAATTTGCAGGGAAGGTAGAATCTTAGCAATGATTCAAACACACACACATAAGCTCGCTCAGTACTCTCCGTTCCGCAATGCAACTCTGCAGGGTCCTACAGGACATTGGGCCCAGCGTCCTATACTTGTAGCATGTAGTGTTGCTGAGCCAAGTATCCCTCATCTTATAACAGTGAATTTGGTTTCTTTTTCTTAGGTGTAGAACTTCACACTTATCCTTTGTTAAATTTCTTTCTATTGTTTTCAGCCCAGTGCTCCAGCCTATCAAGGTCACTCAAACAGTTTAAAATTGAAAGATTTAAATTGTTGTAAACCATCATGCTAGACCTTTACTGTGGCAGAAATGTTTCCATAAACAAAATAGACAGGCACTGAGACCATTCATACCTGCAATAAAGGGATAGAAAGTGTTTTCTCAATTTTCCTAGCTTTGCTATGCTTCTTTAGGGGAAGGGCTGTAGCTCAGTGGTAGCACAATTGCTTTGCATGCAGAAATTTTATTTATTTATTGAATTTTATTGAATTTATTAGTCACCCATCTGGCTGGCTGTCCAGCCACTCTGGGCTACCTACAATATAGGCATACAATATGTAGGCATTAAAAATCTAAAAACAATGAAGATAATATCTAACCCACCCCAAAAGCCTGCCTGAAGAGCCAGGTCTTCAAGGCCCCGCAGAAGCTCATCATAGAAGGGGCATGGCAGAGATCTTTGGGAGGGAGTTCCACAGGGTGGGGGCCACAATTGAGAAAGCCCTCTTTCTAGTCCTCACCAGTTTGGCTGTTTTGACTGACGGGATGGAGAGAAGGTCTTTTGAGGCTGATCTTGTTGGGCGGCATAGCTGATGATGCTGGAGGTGCTCCTTTAGATAGACTGACTGACCTGCAGTTCAGTACCTGGCATATGTAGACAATACTGAGCTAGATGGACCAACGATCTGATTCAATATAAGGCAGCTTCCTATGTTCCTTTACCAGCTGAAGTGAGGCATAACATAAACACGTGTTGTCGCCTGAGTCCAAAATCACTAAGACAGAAAAGGAGCTTATCTTACATTAGCAAAGGGAACCTTTGGGAGCTCCCATCATTCCTGGCCATTGGGCCATGCTTGCTTAGGGCTGAGGCCTAATCTGCAATGTGAGCCCAGACAGAGAGAGCAGGTTAGATTTGTCTCCTTGAGCAGTAATGAGCACACCTTGTTCCAGACTCTCCTCTCCTCTACGTGCTCTGATGCCTCATGTGTTTGCTCCTTCTTGCATGTATATCATGTGTGTGTTAGTTGTGGTTAGGATTATTTAGCTAATTCTCTCAAACAACAGAAAAGTGTTTGTGCCCTGAGCTGTTCCCCAATTTATTTATTACATTTATACCCCGCCTTTCTTTTCATGATAGAAACCCAAGGCAGCTTACATATGGTTCCCAGGCGGTCTTCCATCCAAGCTCTGACCAGACCTGACCCTGGCCTCATGTGCCTTCAGACCATAGCCTGGGACCCAATGCAGTATTAAATGTGAATAAGTTGATTCCATGTGCAAACATTATACCCTGTGTAAGTTACTGGATAAATGTGCCAAGATGAAGCATTGTCCCTGTACAAAGATCCTAATACAGGACACTTAGAACATATGTACACAAAACAAATATTATAACCTTTCCTCATAGAGGAGTTGCTCTATTTCCTTAATCAGTTTGGTTGCCCTTTTCTGAACCCTCTGCTGTATCCTGGTTCCTACATCAGCTAGAAACATTTATCCTTCATCACGCCCTTAAGACACTGCAGTGATATATTTATGATGCTATCAGATCAAGGGATTGCATACTGAAATTTTAACTGGCACATCTTTAATAGGTGTAAAATATGATGTATGATTGTTTTGAATATTTAATGTAACCCACCCTGAGACCAAATAGGGAAGGGCAGATTATAAATGTTCTGGATTAATAAATGAATACCCTACATATTCCATGTGAAGCCTGGGTCACATTTATGGGTCATCATAGACCATATGCCTCCACAACAGCTTTGGAGTTTTCAGCAGTTCACACATTCCGATGTGAGTTACCATGTGATGGGAAATCAAGTTATCCCAGCCTCCCAGGTGCTTTCTACACATGTTGGGGCCACACATGCAACATTAGCACACCAGTAGCAAATCCATTCTGGTTAATAGATAGCTAATGCTATGTGTGTGTGGTCTGATGACATCTGCAAGGGCCCTTTTAAAATGACTTTTGTCACATGAAACCTCTACAGAGGTAATTAGCTTCCTTTCCATGAAGCAATACCAGGTTTAATTACATGGAATTATGCCACAAGAAAAAAAAATAAACAAAAATAAAGTCCATAGAATGCTGTCAGTTACTACAATTACTCCAGCTTCTCCAGTGGACATTTAATAAAACAACAACGACTGAAAATGTTGATACAAGCTGATGCAATAGATATCATCACACCTATCATCATCCATTGTGCTCTTAGAAATATTGTTTCTAGCTTTGATAACGTATTTGTTTATTGCAGTTGTGTTCCATTCTAAGAGTGGCACACATATATGCTCTTTCAATGTTGTTTGCAATGTTGTTTCCCTTTCAAGAAAGATTAAGCTGATTGATGGAGACCCCTTCAATTGCCTTGTAATCTTATGTCTAAACAACTATTCTTATCCCAGCCTCCCTAGTGCAACTATACAGAATGTATGCTACTTTTAATTTATTTTACTTCCAGTCCAGCCCAAGCATTAAGTAAACTTTCCAGGCATTCAGTGTTAAGCTAATGAAACAGGAAACGCATTGCAGAAACAGTTCTTCTCTGGATCCTTTAAAGCACTGGAATTGCCCTCACTTTTCCATGGCTTGACGAGGTGGCCGAGTGGTTAAGGCGATGGACTGCTAATCCATTGTGCTCTGCACGCGTGGGTTCGAATCCCACCTTCGTCGGCATGGTTTTCTACCTTTTGTTGAATGAGAAGCGATGACACATATTTGTACATGTAGAAAATTTAACTCTACACTTCCCGTTATTTAACCTTAAGTCTTAAAGACTCAGACTCTGTTCAGAAATGCTTGCATTTATTGAAACACTCCGAAGACACCTTCATAGGTAGTTTCCTATGGGTACAATAGAATATCTGAAGCATGCTGCCTCTCCTGTCTGAATGTCTTTTTAATCTTGACAGGTCCAGGAAGAGAAGTGCAGAACGCCACAATAATTTAACTGTACTCACGAACCAACTTGTAACTCACAAACCAAGTAATTTAAATATATATGTGGGGAAAAGAAACAACTCCCTAACAGGGACTTGAACCCTGGCCCTTTAGTTTAAAAGTCCGATGCTCTACCGACTGAGCTACCCGGGCCTCTAAGTTCTCCTCTCGAGGTCTCATATAAAAATAGGAAGCCCCCCAATAATAAATTATTCATAATTAACTAACCTCCTAGTACATGTTTACTCAGAAGTAAAACCCATTGGATTCAATGGAATTTTGTAATTATCTAGGTTACAGCTTAAGGGTGAAATCCTATATAGTAACACACCCTTACCTGATAGCAAGTCCAACTGAACTTAAAAATGGTTTCATCTTGAGTAGACCAGATAGGATTGCAGTGTAAATTGTGTATTTCCTTTTGCGCTAATTTATCTTCTAGACTGAGCATAGCCAGAGGGACTCAGCGGATTTTGCAAGAATTATGGTTGCAAAAGTTTAGTAGAGATAAATCATTAACTAATGTGATTTTTTAAAAAACAACAACAACATCCTCTTGGATCTATTGGTTGAAGTGCCCACTTTAAAACTGTACACAACACAAGCTCAGCATTGGAGTGGGTGGGATGGGGAACAGCCCTTCTAAAATGGTGCCAGAGTCAAAACCAAGGCACCGTCCCTGTTGCAGTTATGGTTATTAACCAGTTTTCATTTACTACAGTTCATCCTCTTCAGATGCACACCTTAACGTGGTGAGGGGGTTTGAGTGTGTTGAAGAAGCTGAGAGCAATGCCATCAGGAGTCTAGACCAAGAGGCTAGACTCCTAGCAGGGGCACCCAAGGCAGAATGGTCAAAGCTGAAACACCAGACTAAGATGCATCCAAACTCAGAGGAAGGCAATGGTAAACCACCTCTGAATACCTCTTACCACGAAAACTCTATGAACAGAGTATCCAAAATGCAACACGAGATAGTGCTGGAAGATGAGACCCCCAGGTCAGAAGGCACTGAATGAGCTACTGGGAAAGAACAAATGACAAGTATGAGTAGCGCTCTGACTAATGACGCAGCTGGGTCAAAGCCTAAAGGAAGCCCAGAGGCTGATGCACACAGATGCAAAAGGAGTGTCCGGAGTTGTACGACACACACAATAGGAACATGGAATGTAAGAAGCATGAACCAGGGAAAGTTAGAAATTGTCAAGCAAGAAATGGAACGCATCAACATTACAATACTTGGTGTGAGCGAACTAAGATGGATGGGGATGGGACATTTCCAATCAGGCAACTACAAAATATTTTATGCAAGAAATGAGAAATTAAGAAGAAATGGGTTTGCTTTAATAGTGAGAAGTGATGTAGCAAAAGCAATTAGGAGCTACAACGCAAGGTCTGAACGAGTGATATTAATGAGATTAAATGGGAAACCTATCAACATAACCATCATTCAAGTCTATGCTCCGATGGCAAATGCAGAAAAGAGGAATTGGAGAGATTTTATGCAGAAGTACGGGAAGAAATTGATCACACACCAAAACAAGATGTGCTCATAATCATGGGGGATTGGAATGCAAAAGCAGGGAACAGAGAAGAATTAGGAATTGTGGGGAAATGGGGCCTAGGAGACAGAAACGAAGCAGGAGAAAGACTTATTGAATTCTGTGAAGCCAATAATTTCTTTCTTGCCAACACATTTTTTGAACGCCGAAAAGATGACTGTACACGTGGACATCACCAAATGGTCAATATAGGAATCAAATTCATTATATAATTGGTAGCAGAAGATGGAGAAGTTCCATACTTTCTGCAAAAACAAGACCAGGAACAGACTGCGGTACATATCATTAACTGGTCATATTGAAAATCCAACAAAGAAGAAAATCCAAAAAAGACCAACAAAGCAATCATAACACCAAAATACAATTTAAATAACATCCCAGAAGCATATAAAGATCAAATAAGGAACAGTTTTGAGATTTTAAACTTAGTTGACAGAGAACCAGAAGAACTATGGAATGAAGTCAGAGACGTTATCAGAGAAGAATGCAAAAAGACAATACCTCTAGTTAAAAAGAGAGAAAGACCCCAATGGATGACTGAAGAAACTCTTCAAATGGTTAAAGAGAGAAGGAAAGCAAAAGCAAAAGGAGATAGAAACACAGTCAGAACCCTAAATGCAACAATACAGCAACTAGTATGTAGGGACAAAGATAACTAATACAATAGTTACTGTATAGAAATAGCAGAGGACAACAAAAAGGGTAGAAGAAGGGCCCTTTTTGAAAAGATTAGAGAAATGAAAGGGAAATTTAAACCAAGAGTAGGGATGTTGAATAATCAACAGGGGAACACACTGACTGATTGAGATGAAATAAAAGAAAGATGGAAGCAATACACTGAAGACCTCTATAAAAGAGATGCCAGGATGACAGATTCATTCATGGAGGCACTGTATGATGAAGAACCAGAAATTTTAGAATTTGAGGTGAAAGCTGCTCTTAAAACACTTGGAAGAAACAAATCACCAGGAATAGATGACATACCAATAGAGTTGCTACAAGCTACTGAGACTGAATCTGTCCAAATTTTGACTAAAATCTGTCAAGAAATATGGAAAACTAAGCAATGGCCCACAGACTGGAAGCATTCCATATACATCCCAATTCCAAAGAAAGGAGATCCCAGGATGTGCAGTAATTATCGAACTATTGCCTTAATATCCCATGCAAGTAAAGTAATACTCAAGATTCTACAACAAAGGCTCTTGCCATATATGGAGCGAGAAATGCCAGACGTCTAAGCTGAATTTAGAAAGGGAAGAGGCACCAGAGATCACATTGCAAACATACTTTGGATAATGGAGCGGACCAAGGAATTTCAGAAGAAAATCACCCTGTGCTTTATAGATTACAGCAAAGCCTTTGACTGTGTAGATCATGAAAAAACTATGGAATGCTTTAAAAGAAATGGGAGTGCCACAGCATCTGATTGTCCTGATGTGCAACCTATACTCTGCACAAGAGGCTACTCTAAGGACAAAATATGGAGAAACCAATTGGTTCCCCATCGGAAAGGGTGTGAGACAGGGGTGTATTTTATCACCCTATTTATTTAATCTATACACAGAACATCTCATACGGAAAGCAGGATTGGACCAAGAAGGAGGTGTGAAAATTGGAGGGAGAAGTATCAATAATTTAAGATATGCAGACAATGCCATACTCTTAGCAGAAACCAGTAATGATTTGAAACAAATGCTGATGAAAGTTAAAGAGGAAAGCACAAAAGCAGGACTACAGGTGAGCGTCAAAAAGACTAAAGTAATGACAACAGAAGATTTATGGAACTTTACAGTTGACGATGAGGACATTGAACTTGTCAAGGATTATCAATATCTTGGCACAATCATTAACCAAAATGGAGACAATAGTCAAGAAATCAGAAGAAGGCTAGGACTGGGGAGGGCAGCTGTGAGAGAACTAGAAAAGGTCCTCAAATGTAAAGATGTATCAGTGAACACTAAAGTCAGGATCATTCAGACCATGGTATTTCCGATCTCTATGTATGGATGTGAAAGTTGGACAGTGAAAAAAGCTGATAAGAGAAAAATCAACAAATTAAACCAGAACTGTCACTAGAAGCTTAAATGATGACAGTGAAAACAGCTGATAAGAGAAAATATCACCGCATTTGAAATGTGGTGTTAGGGAAGAGCTTTGCAGGTACCATGGACCGTGCAACAGACAAATAATTGGGTGTTAGAACAAATTAAATCAGAACTGTCACTAGAAGCTAAAATGATGAAACTGAGGTTATCATACTTTGGACACATAATGAGAAGACATGATTCATTAGGAAAGATAATAATGCTTGTAAAAACAGAAGGGAGTAGAAAAAGAGGGCGAAACAAGAGATGGATTGATTCCATAAAGGAAGCCAAACCTGAACTTACAAGATCTGAACAGGGTGCTTCATGACAGATGCTCCTGGAGGTCACTGATTCATAGGGTCGCCATAAGTCGTAGTTGACTTGGAGGCACATAACAGTTCAACACGACTAATCAAGTAAACTGTTTTCCTACTGTAAATGTTGACTTTAAAACTTCCTACTATTTGAGGAAAGGGGATTAGCTATTTACAAATAGAAGACCTTGAACTCGCATTGAATATTCACTAACTCGCAACCACCAAAAACAAAGGGAAAAGGAAAACAAAGCCCCTGGTGTTAACATAAGAACACACACGCTTCTAATTTTCAGTCCACAACGTTCTTGAAAAGTACAGACACTGTAGAATCCCAAGCTCTTTCCAAAGACTATGTGGTGGCTCTTAAAAGAGCCTTTGGGATATAATGAATTTGCCTTCTTAGGATGCCGCAGTGCCTTAAGCCCTCTCCCCGCGGATGCGCCGGGCCAGCTGGATGTCCTTGGGCATGATGGTGACGCGCTTCGCGTGGATGGCGCACAGGTTGGTGTCCTCGAACAGACCCACCAGGTAAGCCTCGCTGGCCTCTTGCAGAGCCATCACGGCCGAGCTCTGGAAGCGCAGGTCGGTCTTGAAATCCTGCGCGATTTCCCGCACCAGGCGCTGGAAAGGCAGCTTGCGGATCAGCAGCTCGGTGGACTTCTGGTAGCGGCGGATCTCTCGCAGGGCGACGGTGCCCGGGCGGTAGCGGTGAGGCTTCTTCACGCCGCCGGTGGCTGGAGCGCTTTTCCTCGCAGCCTTGGTGGCCAGTTGCTTGCGGGGCGCTTTCCCGCCGGTGGACTTACGAGCTGTTTGCTTGGTACGAGCCATAGCTCTACTGCAAAACAAAAAAAAGGTTACCTCTTCCGAAATCAACTATCAGATTAAGTGTAGCAAAGCCCAACAGCCGGCTTTTTATAGGCAACTTGCCCTCCGCTGATTGGCTGAAAGAGAAGAATGGAGTCGTTGGAGAATTCGAATTTCCCGGACTCGGCAGGGATTGGGTAGAATTTCAAAACCGTCCCATCCCTTTAGAATGACGATGCTTTGGAACTTCCTCTATCAATTCAAGAGTGTTCTTTTGTGAAAGGGATGTCAGTATCTACTTTTTAAAAAATATCCGGTCTACTTTACAATGAAGCCGTTTAAGGCAAAATGCTAATTCTGTTTCTTATAAATAGAACCATTCGTTTGAATGTTACAGTTTAGAGCCCCAGAACAAGTCTTTGACCGAAAGGAAGTTACAGTCCTAAATTAGGCAGGGAGGGAAACAAACAAGAGTAACTAATCAGTGGGACAAGGGCAACAATCAGGATGTCTCTGTAGTTCTGTGCTGCTTAAAAATCCCTTCTGGTGCCAAATGTAATTAATAAGCAAGAATGCGTGTTGTCCGCTCCCCGCCCCCCCCCCTTTGTTTCTAGTTTGTACCCAGTGGCCTTGGGCTAGTCGCTGAGTCTCAGCCTAACCTACCTCACAGGGTTGTTGAAGGGAGGAACTATGTACACCAACTTGAGCTCCTTGAGAAAAAGTAGGATAAAAATGCAATAATAAACAAATAAAATAAATAATAATAACTGAGATTCATTCATCTCAACTGGTCTAGTCTGAATAGGACTAACCCTGGATACAACGCATGAATTTTATCATTTTTACAGCTGGATCAATATAGTAACAGAGCTATTCAAGCTATCCTGGTCAGTCGATTGCCAGTTCAGACCCCATCAGTATATATCTGAAAGTAGGAGATATATCTATATCTATCACCAATGTACATCACTTTATATATACTTATATTGCATCATATTTGCCATTTTATTACCCATTCACCCAGTTTGGAGAAATCATTTTGGAGTTCTTGACAATACCTTTTTGTTTTTACCACTCTAAGTTTGCTATCATTGGTCTGGGCTCCTCACTGCTCTCCTCTATCTCCTGATCATTTATGAAAAAGTTCTGAAAACATCACCAATCCCAGTAAAGATCTTTGGGAGGACCACATTTTTTACATCCCTCCATTGTGAGAATTTTCCATTTGCCCTGCGTCCCTAAGCGGGTTGTCTGCGGTCCGAGAAGACAGACTTGGGACCCCTGGTTTTAGTGGGTCTCTTTGAATAAAACGCCTTCTACCAGAGGATAGCAGTTTCGGGGGAGGGGGGCCTGCCTAATTGCAGATAATAAGGGGGGCATGTGCAGACCGGAGGGGGGTACTGTGGGGTGGGGTGGGGAGCCATTATATTAAAAGGCTAGGCGGCAGTTCCTGGAAAGGTGCGGGTGGCAGGCCACGCCAGTTTAGGGGAACAAGGGATAGATGCATAATATCTATCCCCTGTTCCGGGCCTGTCCATCACCAGAAGACAACTGGGGGACGCAGGACTCCATCCGACCTTCGACTGCTGTTGTGTAATGCCAGGTCTGTGGTACAGAAAACAACGCTCATCCATGATATGATCATGGATGAGAACGCAGACCTGGTGTGTATTACGGAGACCTGGCTGGATGAGGCCTCAGCTCCTACGCTTGAGGCCATGTGTCCAGCCGGTTTCCAATACGCTCAGCAGCTGAGGGCTGGTAGGCAGGGAGGGGGAGTGGCAGTCATCTATCGAGGGTCCTTGGTCTTTGCCAGGCCCCCCCTCCATAAGACCAAGTTTGTTGACTGCATGTACTGGAGGTTGGGCCCAAAGGGCAGTTTAGGGATTCTACTTGTGTACCGCCCACCCCACAGCACAGCAGACTCCCTGACCGAGGTGCTCGAGGTGGTCTCGGGTGTACGAATGCTCTCCCCCAACCTGTTGGTTTTGGGGGACTTCAACGTGCACGCCGAGATCGTCCTCACTGGAGCCCCTCGGGATTTCATGGAAACCATGACTTCCTGGGAACTGCACCTTAGTAATATGGGGTCCACTTATGTAGCCAGTCATGCTCTTGACCTTGTGTTTGTCTCGGGAGGGGAGGGAAGTGCTCTGAAAATGGGGGTTGTTTATTCTAACCCCGTGTCATGGTCAGATCACTATTTGGTGAATATGGACCTCTCAATGCCACACACACTCCGCAGGGGACAAGGACCTATTCAGATGGTCCGCCCCAGATGCCTGATGGATCCTAAAGGATTCCTGAATGCCCTGGGAGATTTGGAGCCGGCTGAAGGCCGCCCGGTCGAAACCCTGGTGATGGAGTGGAATAAGGAGATCACTAGGCAGTAGACTGGGTGGCTCCGAAACGTCCTCTCCCCCTGAATAGAGCTCAGATAGCACCCTGGTATATACCACGGCTCCAGGGTCTGAGACAGGAGGTGAGACAACTAGAGCACCGGTGGCGGAAATCTTGCTCTGAAGACGATCGGACACTGGTTAGAGCAGCAATAGCTGCCTACCAGGTGGCAACAAGAGCAACAAAGAAGGAATTCTTTGCTGCCTCTATTGCGTCCGCAGAGTGCTGTTCCAGGAGGTTGTTCCAAGTGGTCCGAAATCTGGTCGGTCCAGTTGCTCAGGAACCCATGGAGCATTCTAAAGCCTCCTGTGACACATTTGCTAAACACTTTGCCGATAAAATCGAGCGCTTGAAGAGCATGATTCCGTGCGCCGTGGATACAGAAAGTGAGCCAGAGCCGGCCAGTTGCATTCCGGTACGTCGGGATCGGTTTCAGCCTCTTCCCTCTGAGGAAGTGGACAAGGTGCTCTCTACTGTGAAGCCAACCACCTGTCTGTTGGATCCTTGCCCCTCGTGGCTCATTATGAGCTTCAAAGAGAGACTGAGCGAAGGGATCAAGGCAATAGTAAATGCATCATTGGAAGAGGGTGCTATGCCATTAGCCTTCAAGGAGGCAGTCATAAAGCCCATCCTGAAAAACTCCTCCTTGGATCCCCAAGAGTTGAATAACTTTCGCCCAGTCTCTAATTTACCATTTCTGGGTAAGGTGATTGAGCAAGTGGTGGCTAAACAGTTACAGACACACTTGGATGAAGCAGATTATTTAGACCCATTCCAATCGGGTTTCAGGACTGGACATGGAACGGAAACAGCCTTGGTCGCCCTGGTGGATGATATGAGGAGGGCGTTGGATAGGGGAGAATTCACCTTCCTAGTCCTCCTGGATCTCTCAGCAGCTTTCGATACCGTTGACCACGGTATCGCCTGGAGGGATTAGGAATAGGGGGCACTGTTTTACGGTGGCTCCGTTCCTATCTCTCAGACAGGCACCAACGGGTGGCATTGGGGGATGAGGTTTCAGACCCTTGGCCTCTCAATTGTGGAGTGCCACAGGGCTCTATCCTCTCCCCCATGCCATTCAACATCTATGTAAAGCCGCTGGGGGCCATCATCAGGAGATTTGGGCTGCGGTGCCACCAATATGCGGATGACACTCAGCTCTATCTCTCGTTTAAGTCCTCACCAGAGTTGGCAGTGGACAGCATTTCCAAGTGCCTGGAATCCGTAAGTGAATGGATGGGAAGGAATAGGCTGAAACTAAATCCCGACAAGACCAAGGTGTTGCTCGTGGGAGACAGGGGCAGGTTGGTGGATATAGAGCTGGTGTTCAATGGGGTAAAATTGCCCCTAAAAGACCAGGTCCGCAGCCTCGGGGTCATTCTTGACTCCCAGCTGTCCATGGAGGTTCAGGTCTCGGCAGTGAGCCGGGCAGCTTGGTATCAATTACATCTGATAAGGAGACTGCAACCCTACCTTCCTGCCCATCTGCTCCCATGGGTGATACATGCCCTGGTCTTCTCCCGCTTAGACTACTGTAATGCGCTCTACGTGGGGCTACCCCTGAAAACGGTCCGGAAATTGCAACTGATACAGAATGCGGAGGCACGTTTGATTAAGAACAGCCATCGCCGTGATCATATCACTCCGGTGTTAGTAGATCTACACTGGCTACCAGTTGTTTACCGGGCCCAATTCAAGGTGTTGGTGTTGACCTTTAAAGCCCTATACGGTTTCGGCCCAGTTTATCTGAAGGAGCGCCTCCAGCATCACCAATTATGCCGCCTGACGAGATCAGCCACACAAGACTTTCTCTCACCAGTTAAGACAGCGAGGCTGGTACGGACCAGAGAGAAGGCATTTTCGATTGTGGCCCCTAACCTCTGGAATTCCCTTCCTTTTGATCTTCGCCATGCCCCTTTCCTGATAGGTTTCCACCGGGCCTTGAAGACCTGGCTGTTTAGGCAGGCCTATGGGATCTCTGGGGTAGGTTGCTTTTAATACTGGTACATTAATTACTGTTTTGGGTTTCATTGGTTTTTATTGTATTTTACTATGTAAATGTACGTCGCCTAGAGTGACTGTTAATTCGGCCAGATAGGCGACTCAAAAATAAAATTTTATTATTTTATCATTATTATTATTATTCCTATTCTCTGCTTTTTGTGTTGTTGTTTTTACCAATTACTGATTATTAGATCTGTCATCTTATCCCATAAGTCCTAAGTTTCCTCAGATATCTTTGGTGAGGAACTTTGCCAACACTTTTCTTTAAAACTGTTGGAATATATGTGGTTCAACTCCAACTTGGGTTGAGGCTGCATGGGGTTAAAAAGGATAGCTAGAGAGGAGACCTTCTTGGATGCTAGGCTGTACCTGTCCTTTGATCTCCTGCTGTCTCTTCCTTCCTGCTAGACTGATATGCAGAGAATGTTGATCTCAGTTCCTTCCCTCCTTCCCAGTCTTCTTCTTTCTCTTGAGAAGGGAGCAGACATTCTTCCTTTGTCTCTTTCCTCTCCTCCAAGCATGAGGGCAGACACTGGGCTCAGTGTTTGCTGCTCCACCTTACCTAGTTAGCTAGATATAGGACTCTTTCCTATCAAGCATGTACTTCCAGAATAATGTAGTTGTTTCTTATTTTAAAGCTTAAAGTCCCTGTCTGACTAATTTGCAGGGAAGGTGGAATCATTAGCAATGATTCAAACACACACACATAAGCTCTCTCAGTACTCTCCATTCCCAGTGCGACTCTCGAACAGTTCTCCGACAAAAACTCCAACTATAAAGTATCTACTAGATAAACACTGTCCACAAGCTTATTGACATTCTCAAGGAACTCTAAAAAGTTAGTGAGGCAGGATTTCCATTTGCAGAAGTCATGCTGCATCTTCAGTGAGACTTATTCTCAGAGATATGTGTGATAACTTTATCTTTAATAACGCTTTCCACCAGTTTACTAGAGTATACTTTATACTAACCACGATGCAATTTCCTGGATCTTGCCCAGACACCTTTACAAATAATAATGTTATATTGGCTGCTTTTCATGCCTTAGGAATGGAGACTGATCTTAGTGACAAGCATGCATTTTTGTTAGAAGATCAGCAATTTCACAGTTGAGTTCTTTGAGAATTCTTGGATAGATGTCATCTCAACATGGTAATATGTTATTTTTAAAAATTTACCAAGGTCTAGAACTTCATGTCTTGTCATCACTACTTGCCTCAATATTTCAAACTTATTTCCTGGAAAAGTTTGTTAAGGCACAGGTATCTGTCTTACATCTTCCCCGGTAAAGACTGACACCAACAATTCATTCACTTTGCCTGTAGACTTCTTACCCTCCTTGAATGCCAGTTACTGTTGTCCAAAAGTCCAACTGCCTTTCTAGCTGGTTTTCTGCTTTTGATGTATTTAAAGTTTTTTCTTTGTTGCTCTCACTGTTTTTCATGATATGCTCCACAAATAAATAAATACATAATTTTTTTTAAATCAGCCCTTATTGTCTGCTTCCATTTCTTTTGTCAGATTTTATTCTCCTAATTTGGGCAACATTTTCATTTTCTGAAGGAAGTCTTCCTGCCTCTGATAGTTTCTTGATGTACAGCAGGAATGGAGAAACTCTTTCAGCCCAAGGGCCATATTCCCTTCTGGACAACCTTCCAGGGGCCACATGCCAGTGATGAGCAGAGCAAGAAGCAGAAGTGGACAGAACACCAGATGTGAAATTATCCTTTGCATGGTAGGCTTTTTTCTACACCCACTTGGCACACCCCTCTCTGTTCTACATCCAAGCAAACAAGAAGCATTATCAGAGTTCAAGGACTGATTCCAGACAGGCAAAAGCACTCATGGAGGAGACAAAGCAGGACCATTAAGAGGTGTGGCCTTGGGAGAAAGGACATGGCTTTGGGAAAGCCCCAAGAGCCTCACAGAGGGGCCTAAAGGGCTATATTAGGCCCCAGGGTTGGAGGCTTCCCATCCTTGATGCACAGTATACATTTTAGCTGAGTTTCTATCACCACAGTTTTAGGTAACACCATTGTTCTGGGTATGACCAAGATCATCTACCATCTGGACGACCAGGAGACACCATACCTGGTAAAGCTGCCCATCCTGGCCGAGCAGGTGACGCTGGGTGACTTCAAGGTTCTCCTCAACTGGCCCAACTACAAGTTCTACTTCAAGTCTATGGACGATGACTTTGGGGAAGAATCCGATGATGTTGGTGAGCTAATCCTTTGCAACAGCTGCTCAATGTTTGAGGACTAAAATTCTTGAAGTGGCAGTACTACATTTTAAGGACAGATTATATCCAGGCCTGTAAAGAATCTTGTTTTTTTTAACAATGAATATTTTTTTATTTAAATTTTTGTGTACTGTATTCTTTTCTGATGTGTATTTTGTATTTGTGTTTATTTTTTGTGAGCTGCCTTGAGGGCCTTTTCGCCAAAAGGTAGCATAGAAATAGAATAAATAAATATGTATATATATACTCTTTCCCCCATTTTTCCCTTTCACCTTTCTTTTTTCCTCTAATGGTTAGAAATTTCCTATTCTGGAGTCAGATAGGACTGTGCTGAAGTCTCTTGGCTACTGTCTGCTGACAAATTTAATTTGGTAGCACTGCGGTCACTGTTTCTAATCAGTTCAACAGCACATGCAGACGCCAGACACCACTTAGGAGTAAGACCAGGGTCAAATCTGACCAGAAGCAGTGGAGGAAAAACAGGGAATAACAGAATCAGACCCTGAGTTCCATGACAGAACAATGCATTCAGGTGGCAAAGTGGTTTTTCAGCAAACAGTGATTTCAGCAGCAAAATGGTACTGTAATCAAAACGGAACCCGGAGCAACCCAGAATCCAGAGTGATGGAAGAAAGTGATCTTTGAAACCCAATGTATACCTTTTTAAACAAAAGCTTCAAAGCAAATATTGGACAAGTACAGGAAGGCTCCATCCCTGGGTAGCCATGCTTCTCCTATAGACTAACATAACCATGATACTACTTAGCATAACAGAGCAGGTTTCTCCCCACTCTGTCAGGCTACTGACAGGGGGTAGCCAGCCTCCAGATGTTCTTGAATTACAACTCCCTTCATCCTCAGCCAGTGTGGCCAATGGCCAGGGTTTATGGGAAACAATATCTGGACAGCACGACCCCTACGCCACTCCTTAGATTCTTTTAAGGAGACTACCAGCATTTTAAGGAGATTACTAGCATGTTGGAGGAGAGCTTTGTGCATACCATGGTCTGCGAAACAGACCAATAATTGGGTGTTAGAACAAATTAAACCAGAGCTATCATTAGAAGCTAAAATGATGAAACTGAGGTTATCCTGGCTCTCCGGGAACGACTTCATTTCCTTGAGGCCAAGGTGGCGGACCTGGAAAAGCTGAGAGAGGCAGAGAGGGGTGTGGAGGAGGCCTTCAGGGACGTTATAGCTGTGTCCCACTCCAACGATGATAGCTCTCCTGCTATCATGGACAACGATGGTCTCGGGGAAGGAGAGCATCCAACTGAGGAAGAGGGAAATGATCCCTTAGAAGGGACCCATTCCTTGGGGGATGAGCAGCTATCCTCTCGTGCTGAGGATATATCTCCAGGGGGTGGAGGGATCCTTGTAGTGGGTGATTCGATCATTAGGAACATAGACAGTGAGGTGTGTGATGGGCGTGTAGACCGCAAGGTGTTTTGCCTGCCTGATGCGAAGGTTGCAGATATTGCCCGTCGTTTAGATAGTTTGGTAGACAGTGCTGGGGAGGAGTCAGTGGTCGTGGTGCACGTTGGCACCAACGACATGGGGAAATGCAGCCGTGAGGTCCTGGAAGCAAAATTTAGGTTGCTAGGTAGGATGCTGAAAGCCAGGACCTCCAAGGTGGCTTTCTCTGAAATGCTACCGGTTCCATGCGCAGGACCAGCCAGACAGGCCCAACTTCGCAGTCTCAATGCGTGGATGAGACGATGGTGTCGGGTGGAAGGGTTTGGATTTGTTAGGCACTGGGGAACATTTTGGGACGAGCCGGGCCTGTACAAAAGGGACGGGCTCCACTTGAACCAGAATGGAACCAGACTGCTGGCACTTAAAATTAAAAAGGTGGCAGAGCAGCTTTTAAACTGACTGAGGGGGGAAACCCGACAGGAGCTGAGAAAGGTCCGGTTCGGAATAAACCTCCCCCCTGGGATAAAAACCAAAGAAATGATGAAATTTTAAAAGGGGTAGGCCTAGAAGTAGGCATTGTGAGAGCAGGGGCACAGGATATAAATTCAGAAGAGCAAAATTACCACAGGCCTAACCACAAGTGCCAAAGACACTTGAAGAGAGACACTGCTTACAAGTGCCTATACGCTAATGCTAGGAGCCTGCGAACCAAGATGGGAGAACTGGAGTGCTTGGTCTTAGAGGAGAGCATTGATATAGTGAGCATAACGAAGACCTGGTGGAATGGAGAAAACCAGTGGGATACGGTTATCCCTGGATATAAACTATATCGGAAGGACAGGGAAGGACGTATTGGTGGCGGAGTCGCTCTATACGTGAAAGAAGGCATTGAATCCAGCAAGCTCGAAACCCCAAAAGAGGCAGACTCCTCCACAGAATCGTTGTGGATGGTGATACCATGCCCCAGGAGGGACTTAATACTGGGAACGATCTATCGTCCCCCTGATCAAAATGCTCAGGGAGACCTTGAGATGAGATATGAAATTGAGGAAGCATCCAAACTAGGAAAGGTGGTAGTAATGGGTGACTTCAACTACCCGGACATAGACTGGCTGCATATGTGTTCCAGTCATGACAAAGAAGCAAAGTTTCTAGATATTCTAAATGACTATTCCCTAGACCACTTGGTCATGGAACCGACCAGAGGGACGGCAACCCTGGACTTAATCCTCAGTGGGGACAGGGACCTGGTGCGAGATGTAAGTGTTGTTGAACCGATTGGGAGCAGTGACCACAGTGCTATTAAATTAAACATACATGTAACTGGCCAATTGCCAAGAAAATCCAACACGGTCACATTTGACTTCAAAAGAGGAAACTTCACAAAAATGAGGGGATTGGTAAAAAGAAAGCTGAAAAACAAAGTCCAGAGGGTCACATCACTCGAAAATGCTTGGAAGTTGTTTAAAAACACTATATTAGAAGCTCAACTGGAGTGCATACCGCAGATCAGAAAAGGTACCGCCAGGGCCAAGAAGATGCCAGCATGGTTAACGAGCAAAGTCAAGGAAGCTCTTAGAGGCAAAAAGTCTTCCTTCAAAAAATGGAAGTCTTGTCCGAATGAAGAAAATAAAAAAGAACACAAACTCTGGCAAAAGAAATGCAAGAAGACAATAAGGGATGCTAAAAAAGAATTTGAGGAGCACATTGCTAAGAACATAAAAACCAACAACAAAAAATTCTATAAATACATTCAAAGCAGGAGACCATCTAGGGAGACGATTGGACCCTTGGATGATAAGGGAGTCAAAGGTGTACTAAAGAACAATAAGGAGATTGCAGAGAAGCTAAATGAATTCTTTGCATCTGTCTTCACAGTGGAAGATATAGGGCAGATCCCTGAACCTGAACTAAGATTTGCAGGAAGGGATTCTGAGGAACTGAGACAAATAGTGGTAACGAGAGAGGAAGTTCTAAGCTTAATGGACAATATAAAAACTGACAAATCACTGGGCCCGGATGGCATCCACCCGAGAGTTCTCAAAGAACTCAAATATGAAATTGCTGATCTGCTAACTAAAATATGTAACTTGTCCCTTGGGTCCTCCTCCGTGCCTGAGGACTGGAAAGTGGCAAATGTAACGCCAATCTTCAAAAAGGGATCCAGAGGGGATCCCGGAAATTACAGGCCAGTTAGCTTAACTTCTGTCCCTGGAAAACTGGTAGAAAGTATGATTAAAGCTAGATTAACTAAGCACATAGAAGAACAAGCCTTGCTGAAGCAGAGCCAGCATGGCTTCTGCAAGGGAAAGTCCTGTCTCAGTAACCTATTAGAATTCTTTGAGAGTGTCAACAAGCATATAGATAGAGGTGATCCAGTGGACATAGTGTACTTAGACTTTCAAAAAGCGTTTGACAAGGTACCTCACCAAAGGCTTCTGAGGAAGCTTAGCAGTCATGGAATAAGAGGAGAGGTCCTCTTGTGGATAAGGAATTGGTTAAGAAGCAGAAAGCAGAGAGTAGGAATAAACGGACAGTTCTCCCAATGGAGGGCTGTAGAAAGTGGAGTCCCTCAAGGATCGGTATTGGGACCTATACTTTTCAACTTGTTCATTAATGACCTAGAATTAGGAGTGAGCAGTGAAGTGGCCAAGTTTGCTGATGACACTAAATTGTTCAGGGTTGTTAAAACAAAAAGGGATTGCGAAGAGCTCCAAAAAGACCTCTCCAAACTGAGTGAATGGGCAGAAAAATGGCAAATGCAATTCAATATAAACAAGTGTAAAGTTATGCATATTGGAGCAAAAAATCTTAATTTCACATATACGCTCATGGGGTCTGAACTGGCGGTGACCGACCAGGAGAGAGACCTCGGGGTTGTAGTGGACAGCACGATGAAAATGTCGACCCAGTGTGCGGCAGCTGTGAAAAAGGCAAATTCCATGCTAGCAATAATTAGGAAAGGTATTGAAAATAAAACAGCCGATATCATAATGCCGTTGTATAAATCTATGGTGCGGCCTCATTTGGAATACTGTGTACAGTTCTGGTTGCCTCATCTCAAAAAGGATATTATAGAGTTGGAAAAGGTTCAGAAGAGGGCAACCAGAATGATCAAGGGGATGGAGCGACTCCCTTACGAGGAAAGGTTGCAGCATTTGGGGCTTTTTAGTTTAGAAAAAAGGCGGGTCAGAGGAGACATGATAGAAGTGTATAAAATTATGCATGGCATTGAGAAAGTGGATAGAGAAAAGTTCTTCTCCCTCTCTCATAATGCTAGAACTCGTGGACATTCAAAGAAGCTGAATGTTGGAAGATTCAGGACAGACAAAAGGAAGTACTTCTTTACTCAGCACATAGTTAAACTATGGAATTTGCTCCCACAAGATGCAGTAATGGCCACCAGCTTGGACGGCTTTAAAAGAAGATTAGACCAATTCATGGAGGACACGGCTATCAATGGCTACTAGCTGTGATGGCTGTGCTCTGCCACCCTAGTCAGAGGCAGCATGCTTCTGAAAACCAGTTGCCGGAAGCCTCAGGAGGGGAGAGTGTTCTTGCACTCGGGTCCTGCTTGCAGGCTTCCCCCAGGCATCTGGTTGGCCACTGTGAGAACAGGATGGTGGACTAGATGGGCCACTGGCCTGATCCAGCAGGCTCTTCTTATGTTCTTATGTTCTTATCATACTTTGGACGCATCATGAGAAGACATGATTCACTACAGAAGACAATAATGCTGGGAAAAACAGAAGGGAATAGAAAAAGAGGAAGACCAAACAAGGGATGGCTTGATTCCATAAAGGAAGCCACAGACCTGAACTTACAAGATCTGAACAGGGTGGTTCACAAGAGATGCTATTGGAGGTTGCTGATTCATTGGGTCGCCATAAGTTGCAATCGACTTGAAGGCACATTACAACAGCAACAACCAGCATTTATTAATATGATTAAATTTAGACTCTTGATAAATGGGCCCATCTCAAGAGGTGCATCCTATTGTAAAGTTGACTCAATTAGATTACACTTCATGAGCTAAGGCAGCCGTGATTATTGACATCACACTTCCACTGAGGAGAGAGAACCAAACAGAAGACTTTTTTTAAGGATTAGAAGCACTACTAGAGCAGAGGGACTTCCAGACACAGCTAGCAGTCCCCCAAATTTCTGACATATTTGGAGAGACAATCATATTATCTGGCCATCACGAAAAATAGAATACTGACTGCATGGACATTTAGGATGTGACCCTAAACATATTTAGAAGGCGGAAAACCCATTGAGCTCAATAGGATTTGCTTCTAAGTAAACATACTTATAATTCTACTGCTATTCTGGTGAAATAGTGAGGTTTGTATAGGATTGTACCATAAATATGCTAATCAGGCTAAAAACAAAACGTGTTTGGAGAATGATTTTTTTTCAAATACTATAACCAGCAACAAATTAGAACAGGTAGTTCATTAGCGAGATAGCTAGCTCTTTCAGTGAAAGTGTAGGTGGCTCTTAAAAGAGCCTTTTTGGATTTAGGATTCCCTCGTTGAGAGCTTCATTTGCTCTTAGCCTTGTGAGTCTCGGTCTTCTTGGGCAACAGGACAGCCTGGATGTTGGGAAGGACGCCTCCTTGGGCAATAGTCACTTTACCCAAGAGCTTGTTCAGCTCCTCGTCGTTGCGGATGGCGAGCTGCAAGTGACGAGGGATGATCCTGGTCTTCTTGTTGTCTCGGGCGGCGTTGCCAGCCAGCTCCAGGATTTCGGCAGTCAGGTACTCCAGCACGGCCGCCAAGTAGACCGGCGCGCCAGCCCCAACACGCTCGGCGTAGTTCCCTTTGCGCAGCAGACGATGCACACGACCCACAGGGAACTGCAGCCCAGCACGAGAAGAGCGAGTCTTGGCCTTTGCCCTCGCCTTGCCTCCTTGCTTGCCGCGTCCAGACATTTTAATTTCTCAGCTTTGCAATTGCCTCACCTACAAAATTTTAAATAGAATTACTCTACACCAGCTTCCTCCACGGTCTTTATTCATGCCGCGAGCTTGTAATTATGAATCCTCATTGGCTAGTGCCTTCAAACCATGTGATTTAACTATCGAATAGGAACTGTACGTCTTTCTCTTTATCCCATTGGTTGGAAGGTTTGGAGCGTGTCTAATAGGAATCAAGAGAGTAGCAGCCTTTATTTTCGTTGAAGTGAATATCCTTGACGTAAGAAAATATGATTGGATGTCTTTTGTTGTTGTTAACCAATAAGGAATCGAGCGGCTGAATATGCTAATTATAATGAGGCTGCTATAAATCGAATGGTCCGGGTCTCTTCCTTTATTTCTTCGCTGCTGGAAAAAAAAAGGTGCTGTCGCGATGCCTGAACCACCTAAGTCTGTTTCTGCACCGAAGAAGGGCTCTAAGAAAGCCGTCACCAAGACGCAGAAGAAGGGCGACAAGAAGCGCAAGAAGAGCCGCAAGGAGAGCTACTCCATTTACGTGTACAAGGTGCTAAAGCAGGTCCACCCCGACACCGGCATCTCCTCGAAGGCCATGAGCATCATGAACTCCTTCGTCAATGACATCTTCGAGCGCATCGCCGCCGAGGCGTCGCGCCTGGCCCATTACAACAAGCGCTCCACCATCACCTCCCGGGAGATCCAGACCGCGGTGCGCCTCCTGCTGCCGGGGGAGCTGGCCAAGCACGCCGTGTCCGAAGGCACCAAGGCTGTCACCAAGTACACCAGCTCCAAGTAATCTTGACTGGTTCCCAGGACGTACCAAGCCCAAAGGCTCTTTTAAGAGCCGCCTAACTTATCAAGAAAAGCCCTGTGATCGCTGTGTGTTCAACTTCATGCAAAACAATTTCTTAAAATCTTTAGCTGAAGCTGCAGAAAATAAAGGGGAGGAAAGATTTCGCCGAGCACAAGAAATGGCATGTAGGTTTTCGATTAAACCATTTTTGTCAACCTTTGCATCACTCAATGCAGCGCTCAGTCTTGCACAACACTGCAGTCCTGTACACGTCTACTTGGAAGCAACCCCTGTTGAATTTAAGAATATAAAAATAAGGATCCATTCTAGGTCAGTTTAATTTTCCATGCCTGTAGTTTTATAAAGGTCTCGTTATGCTCAGTTGATGGGGATCAAGGTACCTTTCATTAAGGTAAAAATCCGTATTTGGGACATCATGAGTTGAGTCTCCTGAGGGTGGATCTTTCTTTACAATATTACATATCTTCAGCCTTTTTGGGTTAAACTTTACTGTTTTCTTGTGGACCTGACGCTTGGGTGCCACCTTGCGGTAATTTTTAATTTCTTTCATCTTGTCTTTATATAGGTATGAAATTAACACGCTTGTCTTCCTAATTGACCAGCCTTTTTCAAGCTTTCAAAGAAAGGTGTTTGCAGTTGGCCGGTTAGCTCGGTTGGTTAGAACGTGGTGCTAATAACGCAAAGATCGAGGGTTCGATTACCGTATGGCCACTTAAGTTTCAGCTTTTACTTCAAACATTCTCTAACCTTATGCCATGCCATGGTATTCGGTTTGGTCCTCAACTTTTGGGCCCAATGAAAGAAAACTCTTCAGTAAATCTGCTGGAATTCATTTTCGATTTTCCCTTCTAAGACAAACTTTTATAATTCCAACAGTATGTTCCCTTTATTTGCACAAATGCCTTAAGGAAAAAATCGTAGGAGCCCCTCCAGCTGAATTGCTATGACCTTATTCTGGACTTCTCCTTGGAATGGGGGGTGGGGAGAAACCTTGTAAATAAATAAAACAAAAACAATTTAGAGACATTACAAAACATCAACTTGCATTGGCCAAGAATCAAACCCTGATCAACTGCTTGAAAGGTAGCTATGCTAACCACTATACAACCAACACACATGCTGCAAACTGCTTATATAAGTCCCTTTAAGGATGCTATCAAAATATTCCAGTGTCTAGATAGGAAAGGATCAGAGACTGTCCGGTTTTAATGTCTAAAGTCATATAGATGCAACCAGACCTCTGTGCAAAAGAGGAGGACTTGAGGTCTATCCTGTTGTTGTGTAAATTCGTATATTTGTTAAGCAGAGAACGACAGCAGTCTGAAATGCGGGTGTGCCAGTGTGTACGTTTACCTAAGAAAGCAGGCTTTTACCCTGCATTGAGATCACTGAGACTTAAGACTTAGTAAAATAAGAACAGCTACTTTATTTATAGAAATAGATAGTAGATAGGAAAGGCATACCTAGTTCTAACTAGCTGACTAAGTTGGAGGCACAATGCCCAGGCTTGGGAGTTGCCCTCATGGCTAGGAGAGAGAAAGCAGAGACAAAAGTGTCACCTCTCTCTCGGATAGTCAGAGAAGAGAGGAAAGGGCAGAAGGAGGAGGGGCAGATAAGCTTCCCTTAAGATTTATCAGTCTAACAATGGAAGGAAGTCAGTCAGAACATCACAGGTAAAGGTAATCAAGCCTATCCACCTGGAGGACCCTAACTCTATCTCCCTTCTGGAACATAAGCAAAAGAACAAAACAGGAGTTGCTCTTGCCCCACTTCCAACATATCCAAGTATAGTTAGAATGGCACAAGTGCGCATACACAAGACTCCAATTATTCAAATCCCCTGGAGGTTCAGTGTGAATGTGTGTACAGACATAAACTGATAATCTGGGGGATTAACAATCCAGGAGACTACATCAGAAGGATCCATTTACATTTTTTATGATTCCTCACACATGATCTGATATTGCTTTTGCTGGTTTATCAAAGTCTTCTTTGGACTAGCATTATCTGAGGAAACATTCTGTAAACTTTTGCTTTCACAATTATTTATACACTGCCTTTCAGGATACAAATCCTTCCAAG
The DNA here is from genome assembly GCF_030035675.1 of Rhineura floridana. Taxonomy (NCBI): domain Eukaryota; kingdom Metazoa; phylum Chordata; class Lepidosauria; order Squamata; family Rhineuridae; genus Rhineura; species Rhineura floridana. Next base: position 8,691,170 of record NC_084490.1, read on the forward strand.
GCAGCTATCAAGTAACATCAATGCACATTAAAATGCGCACGCAAGTAACAATGTCAGCTCATAGTATGACATTGTTATTTGTGTGTGCATTCTGATATAGTATAAAGATCCTTCCCACAGAGCAGCGGATAAGTCTAACAATGGCTGCTAGTCATGGTGGCTATGTTCTGCCTTCACTGTTGGAGGCACTATCCTCTGATCACCAGTTGCTGGAAATCACAAGTGGGGAGAGTAGTGTTGTGCTGAGATCCTGCTTGCAGGCTTCCCATAATGGGCTGGATCAGATGGGCCTTGGGCATGATCCGGCAGGGCTTGGCCCACTGTTAAAGACCTTAGCCTGGAAGACAATCTTACTCGGCCATGAGTGATCACCAATGGATGAATGAATAAGTGCAGCGAGGGAGAGGAACAGTCCAGCTGGAACAGGAGCTTCCACTGTCTTCACTTGTCTTAATTTTCTTCAGTTCTTTCTGATGCAGCAGTTGGAATGTAAGAAGAGCCCTTTGGAATCAGGACAAAGGGACATATCTACAGCAGTGCAGCACCCTATTTCTCTCAGTGGCCAACTGGGTGCCTATATGAAGCCCACAAGCAGAACAAGAGTGCAACAGCTCTCTTCTGCAGTTGTTTCTCAGCAACCAGTATCCAGAGACATGTTGCCTCTGATACTGGAGGTAGTGTAGCTATCATGACTAATAGCCACTGACAGCCTTATTCTCCATGAATTTGTCTAACCCGCTTCCTGAACTGTCCAGTTTAGTGGCTGTCACTATATCTTGTTGTGGTGGGTTCCATGTTTGTTAGGAGGCTGCTAACTGCAAGAATCTGAGAGAAATTCCACCTCAGTACTGATTAAGTAAACTGCTTAGAGGTTTTGATGACTGTGGTGTATAAGCCCTGTTAAATAAAAATAAATCCCTTCTATTTTATGGACTCATTCCTCCTCCACCCCCTTGCCTTGTGTGCTGGCTCCTTCTTTTACATATGCTTGGGCTGGTTTAGTCCTGGTCAAAATTATTCAGCTAATTATGTCAAATTAAAGGGTGTATGCATGTATGTGTGCACAACAGAGAGAGAGAGAGCACATGGCTTGTTTTGTTTTTGCTGAGCTGTTCCCTAATGTGGTAATAATTGTGTATATTTTGATTCTGTCTACTCAGATGAACATTATTCCTATTTGGAATAGACCTCTGTGAGTTACTAGATAAATCTTCCAAGATGCACTATCACCACAGTTCAAAGATGAGACTCTGAGAACAAGTGTAAGTGAAACACCTGTCTGGGAAGACTCACTGATATAATTTAATTGTGTTGTGTGAAGATGTACTTCCTTCTCTCTGTCCAACTCTCCAACCGTTCAGCTTCATTGAATGACCTGAGGTTGTACAATCACGATGGTCAGGAGGAACTCTATCCACACCATGATAACCTTCTATAAATATTCATCACACACACACCTCTTACTCCCATAATTCAAGCACTGTTCTTCAGGGTACTCCTAGATGCTCAGGTAGAAGTGGCAGTGCAGCCATGGGTGGGCCTTGGGGACAAAGTCCAGGACCCCAAAGCACAGTTCCACCAAATGACCACCCAGAAAGTAGCAGGTGATGTGGTCTGCAGCAAATAGAGCTCATATTAGCATTTTGGCTGGCATGGACACACTGGGGCTCAACACAATTTCCCTTCTGTCTTTGTTTTTAAGTGTTATAGTCAGGGGGCAGGTGATCAGGAATTCACATGGTGATAGATGCTTATTTTATTAATGTTACTTTAAAACTTTTGCTTTTCTACAGCAAAATGGTGCTTATACATAAGTAAATGTGCAAGGAGTGACTGCTTATTTATTCCTAATGCATGTGCACAACTGAAGTTCATCATAATCTCAATTTGTCACATCCTGTCCATCACTGAGCTCAGACACTGGTTCAAGGCCACAAATGCTACTCCAGGACTTGATGGAAAAGGGAAACAGAGCCAGGATATGGCAGGCTGAAAGACACGCACACAAACTCCCATGTCCTCCCAACATTGTGTTTCTTGTTGTTGTTGTTGTTGTTGTTGTTGTTGTTATGTGCCTTCAAGTCAACTACGACTTATGGCGACCCTATGAATCAGCAACTTCTAGTAGCATCTGTTACAAACCACCCTGTTCAGATCTTGTAAGTTCAGGTCTGTGGCTTCCTTTGTGGAATCAATCCATCTCTTGTTTGGCCTTCCTCTTCTACTCCCTGCTGTTTTCCCAGCATTGTTGTCTTTTCTAGTGAATCATGTCTTCTCATTATGAGTCCCAAGTATGATAACCTCAGTTTCTTCATTTTAGCTTCTAATGATAGTTCTGGTTTAATTGGTTCTAACACCCAAAGGACCCTTCGTGGCACAGAGTGGTAAGCAGCGGTAACGCAGCCAAAGCTCTGCTCACGGCCGGAGTTCAATTCCAACGGAAGTCAAATCTCCGGTAAAAGGGGTCAAGGTCCACTCAGCCTTCCATCCATCCGTGGTCAGTAAAATGAGTACCCGGCATATGCTGGGGAGTAAAGAAAGGCCAGGGAAGGAACTGGCAATCCCACCCCATATATACGGTCTGCCTAGTAAACGTCACAAGCCATTACCCTAAGAGTTGGAAATGACTCGCACTACAAGTGCGGGGACACCTTTACCTTTTTAACACCCAATTATTTGTCTTATTTGCAGTCCATGATATGCGCAAGGCTCTCCTCCAACAAACAGCACATTTCAAAAGAGTTGATTTTTCTCTTATCCACCTTTTTCACTGTCCAACTTTCACATCCATACATAGAGATTGGGAATACCATAGTCTGAATGATCCTGACTTTAATATTCAGTGATACATCTTTGCATTTGAGGACCTTTTCTAGTTCTCTCCTAGCTGACCTTCCCAGTTCTAGCCATCTTCTGATTTCTTGACTATTGTCTACATTTTGGTTAAACCTGTGCCAAGGTATTGACAATCCTTGACAAGTTCAATGTCCTCGTTGTCAACTTTAAAGTTACATAAATATTCTTTTGTCAATTCTTTAGTCTTCTTGACGTTCAGCTGTAGTCCTGCTTTTGTGCTTTCCTCCTTAACTTTCACCAGCATTCATTTCAAATCATTACTGGTTTCTGCTAGTAGTATGGTATAGTCTGCATGTCTTAAATTATTTATATTTCTCCTTCCAATTTTCACCCCTCTTTCATCTTGGTCCAATCCTGCTTTCCATATGATATGTTTTGCATATAGATTAAACAAATAGAGTGATAAAATACACCCCTGTCTCACACCCTTTCCGATTGGGAACCAATCGGTTTCTCCATATTTTGTCCTTATAGTAAGTAGCCTCTTGTCCAGAGTATAGGTTGTGCATTAGGACAATCAGATGCTGTGGCACCCCCATTTCTTTTAAAGCATTCCATCATTTTTCATGATCTACAGAGTCAAAGGCTTTGCTGTATTCTATAAAGCACAGGGTGATTTTCTTTTGAAATTCCTTGGTCTGTTCCATTATCCAATGTATGTTTGTGATATGATCTCTGGTGCTTCTTCCCTTTCTACATCCAGCTTGGAGGTCTGGCATTTCTTGCTCCATATATGGTAAGAGCTTTTGTTGTAGAATCTTGAGCATTACTTTACTTGCATGGGATATTAAGGCAATAGTTTGATAATTACTGCATTTCCTGGGATCCCCTTTCTTTGAACTGGGATGTATATTGAGGAGTCAAGGAAGAGAAGATTAGAAAAGATGAAAGTATCCTAAGAGAGAAAAATAGAAGAAAAGGACTTGTCATGTTATGTTATGGTTTATTTCTAGGCCTCCTTTGGGCCCAAAAGGCCCCCACGGTGGCTTACACACAAATAGAAAAACACAAATACAAAATACAACTAAAAACAATACAATTTCAATACAACCTTGAAGACAGTTCGGAAGCTTCAGCTAGTGCAAAACGCAGCAGCCAGACTGCTGACGAGGACCAGCCGGTCAGCGCATATAACACCTGTTCTGGCCCATTTGCACTGGCTACCTATTTGCTTCCGAGCCAGATTCAAGGTGCTGGTTTTGACCTATAAAGCCTTACACGGCGTGGGACCGCAGTATCTTGTGGAACGCCTCTCCCGCTATGAACCGACCCGGTCACTTCGCTCAGCGTCTAAGGCCCTCCTCCGGGTACCAACCCATCGGGAAGCCCGGAGAACAGTTACTCGATCTAGGGCCTTTTCTGTAGTGGCCCCCGAATTGTGGAATAGCCTCCCCAAAGAAATACGTCTGGCACCGACGCTTCTATCTTTTCGGCGCCAGGTTAAGACCTGGCTATGCTCCCAGGCATTTTAATGCGTTTAATGTTACAATTTTAAATCTCTTTGTTTCAGTTTATTTATTGTGATATTTTGTATTTCTGTACTTTTAATTTTTTGTACACCGCCCAGAGAGCTATTCGCTATGGGCGGTTTAAAAATGAAATAAAATAAATAAATAAATAAATAATTTACAGAAATTCAAGCCAACAAATCCTAGCATTTCTAAAAAGCAACAACAGCTAAAAACCAAAAGCATTCATCTTCCTGGTAAAGGACAGTCCCCAGAAAAAATGTCACTAAGAGCAGGGATGAGGGGACAAAGCAGGTGGAAAAGCTTGCACCTGATGGTCCCACCATAGACTCACCCCTGCAGGAATCCTTGAGGTATACACATACTTACATATGTCAAAGGACCCTGGATGCAATCCCCTCACCCCTGGGCAATTGTCCCTGGGCAGGCGCTCCCTGTGCCTCTCCTTGCCAGGGAGGAGATAAACCCAACACCAACCCTGTAAGGCATGTAGACTACCACCCCTTAACCTGGTCTTCCACTCTGAGCAAGGGGAACTCAGAACACCAAAGGACTGGCAGAGATTCCCAAGAGCTAAAGTTACACTCACCGCTCTGGAGCCTCTAGCCGAAGTCCAAATCAGTAGTCAGTAGCTTCGTGGTCAAGGTACCGGTTTCAGAGCCACAGTCCCAAGTAACTCACACCAAATAATATGAGGTAGTTTATTAAGTACATTAAAAGTGCATATAAAAGAGCAGCGGACAAATTCCTTTAAACACAAATGCCCTGAAACAGGACTAGGCATAGTCAACATTCATACAAAATACAGTGTGAATTTCACACAGACATAACATAACAAACTTATTAGCCAAAGTTAATACTCCCACCATAAATTATAAGAGCCTGGTCCCCTCCTGGCTCCTTATACCACAAATTATCACAAAGGTAAGTCAAGGTGGAATGGGAACAGGAACAACTAACTGAAGAACAGACCCTCTTTTAATGGGGATTTGCCTGGCAACAGCAAGAGGGCTAATTAGCCAATCCTGGCACCTCTTGATGATGGAATAGCCTAGAAAGTTCATAGCAAGGACAGGGCTACTAATTTATGGCAGCTCAGGCCTCCTGACCTTGGTACCAGGTAGTATAGATGAGGTTCAGCTGCCTCCCTTTACAACAAGCTGCTGCAGGATGGTATGAGACTCCCTAATTTTCCCCAGCACAGAGCATTCCAGGAACCTATGCAAAAGATTCCCCACAATTCTTTCTGGTCAAGACATATTACGTTGGCCAACCTTAGCCATTTTTGACAACATACATACATACACACACAGAGCAGAGGATGTAGGAGAGTTGATTAAGAGGAGAAAGATGACAAGGTGAAGAGAGAGAAACAACGGTTTGTATCCAACATAAATCATACTCAGAGTAGGCTTACTTAAATTAATTAGCATGACTCACTTGGGCACATAAATTTCAATAGATTTAAACCTACGCCTTAAATGTCATTTTGATTCTCATAGTTGTGCATGTAAAGTGGGAGGGATCTGTGAATATGGAGATAGAGGACATGAAAGGGTTCCTTTGAAGTGTGGGTTTGTGGGATCTGGATCTTCTCATATAGATCTGGATGTCTCTGGTGGGGCACCTGGTATCTTGCCTCCAGGCAGGAAAACAAGCCTTTTTTTTCTGCCTTTCAAAGTGTCATAAAGCAGATCGTTGGCCTCATGACTCGATTGTGGAGATGGGGCGGGGGACACATCCTCTGATAAACATCGAAGTTTCGGTCCTCCTTTATTGTCACCTAGCATATCAAAGCACGCCAGCTTTTAGTAATGTGGAGTCAGCAAGTCTGTTGTTGCTTTCAAGCAAGAGGGGGTTATACGGGGTTGATCCCCAAACTGCAATGCAAGCAAGTCATCTTTACCCTGATCCACTGAGGTGAACCAAAGTAAAGACGCAGGTCAAGCGACCTTCATAACAGTCTACTTAGTTGGATATAACCCAATGAGATCTGGGCGCGTGAGAGAGAATAGCCTTCTATTTTAACAATAACAACATAAGGAAACGATGCATTACGATATGAGCCTAAATGCAGCAACGATGTGAGACTCAGACGAAAGATGATGATTGGCATGGCTGGAGACTAGAGGCTACACGGAGTATGGAAGGGGACCCGAGCAAAATGATCAAAAACGAAAAACCCTTGATTTGACTTGTCTTCCTCCGAAATCCTATGGCCGAAAAGCAAAAAGCTGTGCTTTTTTAATCATGTCAGCCTATGATAACGGATGCTGACTCCCCCACCCCCCACATTCGCCAAGCAGCATAACAAGTAGTCCCCTGCGTTGAATTTAAGAAACGTGACACCCAAACGAGTGTTCTAGGTGAGGCTCGAACTCACAATACCGGCATTGCTTAACAATGATACTTCCCGCACGCTACCCAAATGCGCCACTGGAGCTACGCTTTAAGGAGGCTAGTGGCGCGTCATCAGACTTTGTAGCCCAGCACTTTATAAGTGTATAAACATTATACACTTTATAAGTGTAGCCCAAGCCTTTATAACTACAAATAGGAAAGCTTTTAATATGTTGATAAATCACATCGGATCCAACTTGTATAAATCAAAAGCTTGCTTCTAAAAGTCTAAGGTCTAGAATGATTCAATGCATAATATAAAAGCTGCAATAAAATGTTGCCCTGTGTATACCTGTTCAGTGTTTCTGCGAGCCACTCATGCTCTCTCCCAGGACACTCCCTTCCACTCTTGTCAGTCCCCGTATTCCGCCCCTCCCCCACACATTCATTCAATGCTATGTTGCCACTAAGCATGCTCCACTGAACAATTTGGGGGATCCCTTCCCCTTTGTTCTTTTGTGACTAGGTAGTGCAGTTTTGGCTACATAAGGATCAGGACTCTGAAAAGGTGTTAGCTATTAGTATACATACGATCTGGCAACTGATAAAGTTCACTAGCTGATTACATAAAAATGTAGACACACACAAGCAGCCATCTCACTTTTTAAAAGTATTTTAAGTATTTGTAATGTGGCAAAAAAGAAACATATAGGGCTTGTCCGGGATTTGAACCCGGGACCTCTCGCACCCAAAGCGAGAATCATACCCCTAGACCAACGAGCCAGTTCTACGACTTCTGTACCAGACACTTATAGATGCAATACAGTTTCAGAAAGTGGTGCAAATCCGTATAAATCTTCCTGGATAAAATATAATATTTAAGGTGTGCCAACAATACTTTCCATGAAACGTATTGATTTTCAGACTTGCTGAGATTTGCTCCTTGCAGCCTTATTTGTTTAGTTTACCCCGTGAGAATTACCAGCCAACAGGGGCAAAAGACTATTAACCTTAAGACTTTCACAGCTCTGGTGATGATAGGTTTTTTCCCTCTAAGGAAAAATAATTGCAATTAAACAAACAACAATTGCTTATTAACCTCAAATAATTAATCAAAAAGCATATTTATTTAGGGTGTTTTAAATATTATTCGGTTTTTAACTTTCTGTTTGAGATCAAAATGCAGATGGAATTTAACTTGATGAGATGTTCAAAAATCTCGAAAAGGCAAATCTGGAAACTCAGTGTTTCAGGGGAATGAAAATAATGCATTGAAAATGTACAAGGAGCTCTGTGTTACAATGGAAGTTTAAGAAATGAAGCTGCACCATTTTGGCAAATAGTCGTGGCCGAGTGGTTAAGGCGATGGAGTAGTAAATCCATTGGAGCTTCCCCGTGCAGGTTCGAATCCTGCTGACTATGTAAGGAAGTCTAGTTTTTAAAAATATTATCCCCATTAAATCTTACTCATGTCAGAACACTTATCCTCCTTCTCCCCTTCATTGTTCCTGCATAGTCAGATGTAATATACCAATCCGTTTGCTTAAATACTAGCCTGTTCTAACTTTTTAAAGATTCCTCAGCTAAGGCAATGATGCTTAAATTAGTATTATTATTTATGTATGGTTGACACTCAGGAACAACTAGTTTAACAAAATGGCCCTGCATTCCCAGAGATTAACTCTCCCTATCCATGGTCTCACTTTAGGGCGTGAATACAGTAATTATAATGATGATTAAGCTGTATGCAGCACATTAAACATGAAGACATGCACAGAGAGGTGAATTAACTACCGCTGAACACACCTGTATTTAAATATAGATTTCATAGATAATTGCGCCACCTACTGTATTAATAACGTCTTGGCATTCCTATGTCTTTCCTCCTGAGATGTGTGGAGAATGCTACGGGAATGCTAAGTAAAGATGCTCTCTAACATTACGTCTATGAGCGTTGGTGGTATAGTGGTTAGCATAGCTGCCTTCCAAGCAGTTGACCCGGGTTCGATTCCCGGCCAACGCAGTATGTATTTTATTCTCAATAAACACCCCTGCTTATATTCAGCTCTTTTTTCTACATATAAAAATTATGAAAGGCTTGAAGCTCTGATGTACGATGTACCTCTGATTTACTAAGGCACCATAAGGACATAAGAAGAGCCTGCTGGATCAGGCCAATATATCTGGATCAAGGGAGTGTATTTGGATCAGATACGGTGTACATAGCACAGGGGCTGAGGGAGGGTCTCACACTATTGATACTGTAGTAGGAATTATATATAAGCATGCATACATAATATATCATCCAGATGTTCACCAGGGAATGTACAGCAGGAGTAAGCAAGGTGGTGATCTCCAGATGTTATTGGACTCCATTTTCCTTCAGCCCCAGCCAGCATGGAAAATGACAAGGGATGACAGGAGCTGTAGTCCAGTAACATCTAGATGACACCTTGTTGGTTACCTCCTGGCCTACCCTGAAAATGGAAATGGACTGCTTTCAAGTCGATCCCAAATTATGGCTACCCTATGAATAGGGATTTCATGGTAAGCGGTATTCAGACAGAGTTTACCATGGCCTCCTTGAGGCTAGTCCTCCACAGCTGGCTAGGGCCTGCTCAGCTTGCCACAGCTGCATAAGCCAGCCCCTTCCTTATCCACAATTGCCAGCTGGGGGTCAACTGGGCTCCTTGGGACTATGCAGCTTGCCCACGGCTGCACAGGTGGCAGGACACGTAACCCCTGAGCCACTCTCTGTGGGGGTGATCTTTAGCTGGCCCTTGAAACCCAGGAGACAAGAGTGGGGATTGAACTCACAGACTCGACTCCTAGCCAGGCTCTCCTCCCCAATGTGCTATACCAGCCTACCCTAAGGCAGGATTGGTTTTTTGTACAGCCCCCCAACTATATTAGGCTACATACTTTTGTGCTTGGTGGGCATTTCTCTGGGTCTAAATTTGTGAAAGAATAAAAGAGGGAATTGAGATGTCCATGACTTTACTGGGGTTCAATTGAGGGCCCTCTAGCTGGTGGGTGCTCCTTCTAGACTGATCACTATCAACCTCTGACTGGGTGATGGTAAGAGCATAGGACTGTGCATGATTAAAAATATATATATTTGTGCCAACACCTTTCCGCCATGTCATCCCGTCTTATCGGTGTTCACTAACGGCCACGCTGTTGTGAAAGCTAAGGATAGGCCTGGTAAATGGTTCAAGGTATCAAAGTACACGACTATTATTATTCCAAATGGGGGACGCTGATTCATTGGGTCATCATTTACCTTTTATGTACACCGCCCAGAGAGCCTTCGGGCTTAGGGCGGTATATAAATTAAATAAAATAAAAAAATAAATCATAAGTCGAAATCGAATTGAAGGCACATAGTAACAATACAACGTTGGAAGGACACAGGAGCCATTTCTGATCCTCGGGCAGAAGGCGCCCAAACGCACCAATGGGAGCGCAGCTGACGCCCTATAAATACCAGGCAGGCAGCCTATTCGCTTCGCTCGATCATTTCTCCGTCGTTTCAAGGTTCGTCGCCCAGCGACGGAGAGCGCCTTCTCCTCGGCCAGCGTGACTGAAGAGGCTCCAGCCGCCCACGCTGCCAAGAAGGCGAAAAAGGCGGCGAGCTGCTGGTCAATGCGGGCTCGGCCTCCAAGGAGCGCGGCGGGGTGTCCCTGGCCGCGCTCAAAAAGGCGGTGGCGGCGGACGGCTACGACGTGGTGAAGAACGCGGGTCGCCTCAAGCTCCTGGTGAGCGCCAATCCTTGTGCACCATGTTGGCTACCCCAATCAGTACATTAAGTAAACTCGCCCCTGCATTGTGGGACATTTGTGAATTCCAGCTCTTCCATCGGAGTAAGTGCTCCGGCTCTGAAAAGAGCCTTTGGGGTAGTGTTCTGGTAAAAAAACAAAAAGGTCTTCCACGTGTCGGCCCTCAAGCCCTCTCCCCGCGGATGCGCCGGGCCAGCTGGATGTCCTTGGGCATGATGGTGACGCGCTTCGCGTGGATGGCGCACAGGTTGGTGTCCTCGAACAGACCCACCAGGTAAGCCTCGCTGGCCTCTTGCAGAGCCATCACGGCCGAGCTCTGGAAGCGCAGGTCGGTCTTGAAATCCTGCGCGATTTCCCGCACCAGGCGCTGGAAAGGCAGCTTGCGGATCAGCAGCTCGGTAGACTTCTGGTAGCGGCGGATCTCTCGCAGGGCGACGGTGCCCGGGCGGTAGCGGTGAGGCTTCTTCACGCCGCCGGTGGCTGGAGCGCTTTTCCTCGCAGCCTTGGTGGCCAGTTGCTTGCGGGGCGCTTTCCCGCCGGTGGACTTACGAGCCGTTTGCTTGGTACGAGCCATCACTTCCTCTAAAGGAACTTTGAAGCAGCTCGTTGGACAGCGAGGAACTGAAAAGGGATATGCTCCCTTTCTAACTATTTATAGCTAACTCGCCCTTTCCTGATTGGCTGCGGACAACAAAAGCTCCTTTCTCCCATCCTTTAGTATTTGAATTTCCCGCGCAAATTAAGGTTTCCTTCCCTGTGCCTACAACTTCCTGCTCCTGAAATGGAAATGGACTGGCTTCAAGTCGATCCCGACTTATGGCGACCCTATGAATAGGGTTTTCATGGTAAGCGGTATTCAGAGGGGGTTTACCATTGCCTCCCTCCGTGGCTGAGAGGCAGTGACTGGCCCAAGGTCACCCATACTTACCCTTAAGTTTCAGACACCTTGCCTTTTTTTTATTGCGAGAGCAAAAGTCTCTCGCAGACCTCTGTGTATACTTTGCTACCCTCTGTTAATGTTACATTAAAGCCTCAACAAGCTGAAACTTTTTAATGTCTCATCCAAAGTAACACTAAAGCAATTAGTTTATTACTTAAACAAGTAATCATTTAACTATATGCAAGCCACCCTCAATAGTGAGGTAGAAAAGAGGGGTGTAAATTGATTGATTAAACAACTAGTCAAACAGTAAAACAGATTAAAAATAAAACTGGAAAGAGGAGGGGGAAGGAATTCTTATTCAGGGAAAACTCCTGTAGGAGTAATAAAAAGATGTAGCGTGGCTGAGCGGTCTAAGGCGCTGGATTAAAACTCCAATCTCTTCGTGGGCGTGGGTTTGAATCCAACCGCTGCCAATTTCTGTTTTTCGTGTTCTTAATTAATTGGAGCCTGAATACGCCCGATCTTGGAAGCTAAGCAGGGTGGTTAGTACTTGGATGAGAGACCGCCTGGGAATACTGGGCAATGGTAAACCACCTCTGAATACCTCTTACCATAAAAACGCTATGAAAATCTCCAAAAAAGATTCATAGGATCGCTATAAGTCGTAATTGTCTTGAAGGCATATAACAATAGCAACAAATTTATTGGATGTAAAATCCTTACAGGAATCACGTAATGTAGAGGTGGGAATGCTTTTCATTCATTTCTGGGCAACCTTCCGAGGACACAATGCCGGTGGTGAACAAGGACGGAGACAAAAGTTGTGGAGCAACAAAAGTACGTACGTTTTACCTTGTATACAGTAGCTATTTTCTGCACAAACTCACCACTCTCTATGTTCCGTCCACGGGAACATAAAGCAATGCTATTCCTACTCAGAGTACACCCATTGAAATGACTGGATCTAAGTTAGCCATGTCCATTAAATTCAATAGGTATGCTCCGAATAGGACTAGCCTGGGCTACAACCCCAAGTACCTTAGCCCAACCTTACCTGCCGATACACGATGATCTGTGTATAAAGCATCTAGAACTGTAAGTGCCAAGCCTTTTATTAAAAATGTGAGGGAAAGAAATTCTGCAAAATGTATTATATTTAAATCTACTTTAAAATAAATGTTCAAGTTAATAAACTAATCACACTTATTTCTGACTTCTGTACCATTGCTTAAAATATGCTCACGTGTGTTTTAAATACACATGTATGACAAAAGCAAAAAAGACATGTCTGCTTGGTTTGAGCATCCTTTTTTCAGCAGTGTTTTGCCAAGTTGGTCTCTGTGGCGCAATCGGTTAGCGCGTTCGGCTGTTAACCGAAAGGTTGGTGGTTCGAGCCCACCCAGGGACGTTTCTCTTTTGGCCATAGCAACTGTGTTGTGACTAGATTTGTGCTAAATTTTCAATGGGTGGTATGGCTTCCTTTATCAAAACAACTGAGAGGGGTGCATTATAGACTGCCCCTCTTCAGATCAGATAAATAAAGTAGCATTCATTAGTTTCCATCTTCCCGTGCTTATTATCGTCCTCTTAACAATTGGCTTTTAAATTCAGTCTAACTAGTACTGTTTCTAAAAACAATAACGGAGCGAAAATAAACGAGGATGTGGGAAAGCATATTTTAAAATTTTTGGGAATTTAAATCACCTCCCTTTTAACAAAGTCCTTTTGAGATGTTTTAGGAAAGTTGTCCATTAAAGATTCCGAGTATTCTTAGAATGAAAAGAAACTATTGGCAGCGGTGGGATTCGAACCCACGCCTCCGAAGAGACTGGAGCCTTAATCCAGCGCCTTAGACCGCTCGGCCACGCTACCCTACATGTTAGATTGTTGCAAAAATTTTCTAAAGCGTCCACTGAAAACGATGTAAGGCTGGAAACAACGAAACAGAATAAATAAGAAAATAACCACAAGATAGAAATCTGTATAAATATTTGGGGGGGGGGTCTGTTGTTTACTAAATCAAATCCAGAATAAACATGGGTATTAAAAAGAGTGTATGGTTAATTTCGGAAGGGAAATAATTTTAAGAACATACCCATTAATCAACAATATGTTATAAGCAAATTATATTAAAATGACACAGAAAGAAAATTCTGCATGAGGAAGGGTGACTCATGACAGCGTGTAAATTCTCCCCTTTCCTTCTGTCACCCTTGCCTTCAGATACGTTTGCATCAGTTTCCATCTAAAGCAGAAGTAACGTTCAAGAGAGAGGAAAATCAAGATGAGGAATTCTCAGTGATATGTTCATGACTTTTTAGGAGTCACATTTCCAGCTGCCAGGAAACTCACTGAATGACCTTGGACCAGTCATGGTCTTCCAGCCTCAACTACATCACTAGGTTGTTGTGAGGATAAAAAGGGGAGAACAGGATGAACCATGTATGCTGTCTTGTATGCTCCTTGGAGGAAAGGTGGAATATAAATGTAATAAAATAAATAAGGAGTCAACAGGTGCAATTCAGCACTGGTTAGGCCTCATCTTGAACACTGCATCCAGTTCTGGTCTCCGCACTTCAAGAAGGATGCAGACAAACTGGAAAAGATTCAGAGGAGGGCAAATGTTTTGTGCTGACATTGAGATGGATGGTGTCTCAATGCTGTATTCAATAGCAAGACTTGGTTCAATCCAAAACTAAGTTGTTAAATGACTTGAAGCCATGGCTAGTAGTTCTTCCTTGCTTTACATCAGTCAATAATCCAGAATCTGCACTCTTTCCATCTCTAGCAGCCAAGGCTCGATTTCAATGAGCGACTTGACACGTTTAAAGAACATAGCTGCACAGGATTCCATTCTGCCTGATGTTACATTTAGAGTTCTTAACTGGTGCACCAGTCCCAATACATGTGACACGTGCATTAATGAGCTGTGGTCTGGAGGGAAGCTGTGACCAATACGGGCAGCCACATGGATTTAGAACTCTTAAATTGTGACAGCAGGCTTTATAGATCCCTAGCGAGCATAAGTACTACACTCTCTCACACACACACAGAGAGAGAGAGAGAGAGAGAGAGAGAGACAGACAGACAGACAGACAGAGACAGAGAGAGACAGACAGAGACAGAGACAGAGACAGAGAGACACACACCCCGGTGGCTTTTCACAATAGTATGGGCAATACTAGCTGGACTTGTAACAAAGTATTGCACTGTAGAGTGCTTCTGTTCAGCATTTGATCCTGCCAGCCACACCCCATTCCATAAGATTCCATTCCTTTCTTCCCCACCCCGACAACAGTCATTTAGTATTCAGTGGCCATGCAGTCCTCATTGGGCTGTTTTGATATTTTTTCCCCTCCTTAGGTTCCCCCACCCCTTTAAATTTTGCAACCTTTGGGGTTTCCCCAAATGTGCTAATTCACTCTTGTGCATGTGTTACGAAGGGACCTTGAACTTCCTCATGAGCAGAGCTCACTAGAAATGCAAGTTCCCCTATCAAACGAGGGCAGTATGATCTTTTGCTGGAGTTACCCGCACGTCACCCCCAGAGGATGTATAAATTTACCCTTAACCCAATGACACACACTGAAAGTAAAAATAAAGAGTGGTTTTATTAAGAGAAGAAACAAGGAAAAATATTGCAGTTTACAATTGCAGTTAACAATGAGCAGCTTTCGATGATTCATTCATTCAGCAACACTGGATAGACTAAAGCAAAGAGACTAACCCTATAAACACTTTCACATTAAGTTCACCCACACAAAAAGAAAAAAAAAAGGAAAGAAAAAGGCCGAGATAGTTGCATATACCTTTCCTAGAGAGTTGCTGCAAGACTAAGGCTGAGAGAAAGAGACTTTCGTATCTAGCCCAATGAGCAAAAGCTCCGCCCTTTGTAACCAGCGCCAGATTTGAAATTTCTCACCCAAATCCATAGCTCTGAAATTGTCCCAAAGATGCTAGCGTGCGTTGGTAAGAAAAGCAGCGGTTGGAGCCCTCCAGAAGAGGAACTGCCCTCCCCTTCTCACTCCTCATGTTTTATACCTTTTCCTAACTAAACTGATCCCAAAGTAAACACAATGTAAATTTCTCCAGGAGGATGTGGAAGTGATAAATAAGAACAATGAAAGAATTTAGGATAATCCTGTCAGGGAATGTGTTGTTTTTCCAGAAACCATTCCCTGAGGGATTCCCAGATAACGACTGCAATCCTGTCTCCTCCAAAGGCTTAGATTATCATAAACATTTCCTTTGTTTGAAAGGAGCTCCTATTCTTACTGGGTGACAAACCCCAAATTTCCATAGGAGTCAGGAAGTCTATACCTTCAGGGTTGCAAGATATGTACTCAGAGGTCACAGAGGGGCTGTCTCCCAGGAATCCTTGCTGTTGCCGGCTTTCCAAACTCTGGTTCACTGAGATGAATCAAAGATTAAAAATTCCCAATATTTGATTCCTCATAACACATGGATGGTGCTGTTTTGGCAGCATAAGGCTCCAAGCTCAGACTATTAGTAGATAGCAGGTATAGAAAACCTCTGTCCCACGAGAGGTCCAAATCCTGGCAAACCACACCAACCTGCCTCACACCTGACATCATATGTGACATGAAGTGTGGGGAAGGTATCAATGTGGCTTCAAAGGAACGATTGGGAGCTTAAAGTGAGCAAGGCATGTTCCCACCATGCATCAGCTGGAAGGGGTTTGCACTGAAACCCATTCCTGATCCTTGAACAAACCTTTTTGTCTGTGCTCTGGGAGGACACCTTCAAAAAGGCACGTCACCTGATGTCATTGTGATGTCAGGTGGTTGACAGGTGGGTGCCTCTGCCCACCTGTCAAATGTGGCCATGCTGTTGCTCAAATCTCATTAGTTTTAATGAGTTGTGAAGGCATTCTCCCCCTTGCAGACTATCAGAGAGATCACTAATGCCAACTAACATATATACTGCAATAAATGCATACCTGAATTATGAAACAATGGCCGTAGGAGGAAATATCAAAAAGGTTTGATTTATATATTTAATTCAGTTCTTTCTGGTAACAAACCTATGGGTCCCCAGATGTTGCTAGACTATAGTTCCCCATCAGCCCCAGCCAGCATGCCCAATAGTCAAAACTTATGTGAACTGTAGTCCAACAACATCTGGGGACCCAAAAGTTGGGAAAGGCTGCTTTAAGGTCAAAGTAGATGTGATAGCTTCATTTTTTTCCAAGCATGGAACTGTAGTATTCGTGTAGAAAGGAGGAGGCATGGACTGACTTTACAGCAAAGGGGACATGAGGATAAGTTATGCAGGGCCCTTCCACCTGAGGCTTACCTCCCCACAGATTCTCTCCCTGAACACTTTTTCTTCTCAGATGATTTCTGATACCAAAAGTGAACTCAAATGACAAAAAGAGTTCAGGGAGAGGGACTCAGGGAGTACGAGATGGCAATAGGAGGCCCTTCACTTATCCGTTCGCTGTTGAAACAAGCCCTTTTCCTTCCCTATTGGGGCAATCTCAGTTTAAACATGCAGAATGGTCTGCAGCCATCCTACATAGTTTGACCCTTAGAAAAGCTCTAGCATATCCTGAAGTCAGATGTCTTTTGCTCTATAACCAAGCCAAGCTCCGCTATGGCCCAGGTTCCTCTTCATTTTTCATGTGGTACAGAAGAGTCTGCCTTAGACCAGGTCAGTTTATTGCCAATATTGTCTACTCTGTCAATTTAAGCTTTAATGCAAGGATGGGGAACTGCTTTTAAGGCAGAGGGTCACTTTTATTTCATAGAGCATCTCCCAGGGGCCACATCTCAGTGGTGGGTTGGACCAGAAGCAAAAGTGGGCAAAGCAATGGAGGCAATAGTTCTCTCATACTCTACACTCAGCAGAGTGGATTCCATAGTGTAGTGGTTATCACAGTTGCTATTCAGCACTGGTTAGGCCTCATATTGAATACTGCATCCAGTTCTGGTCTGCGCACTTCAAGAAGGATGCAGACAAACTGGAACAGGTTCAGAGGAGGGCAACAAGGATGATCAGGGAACTGGAAACCAAGCCCTATGAGGAGAGACTGAAAGAACTGGGCATGTTTAGCCTGGAGAAGAGAAGACTGAGAGGAGATATGATAGCACTCTTCAAGTACATGAAAGGTTGTCACATAGAGGAGGGCCAGGATCTCTTCTCGATCGTCCCAGAGTGCAGGACACGGAATAATGGGCTCAAGTTGAAGGAAGCCAGATTTCGACTGGACATCAGGAAAAACTTCCTAACTGTTAGAGCCATACAACAATGGAACCAATTACCTAGAGAGGTAGTGGGCTCTCCGACACTGGAGGCCAGGGCCAGCTCCAGGCATGCTGGGACCCTTGGGCATCAGCTTGTGCTGGGCCTCAGTGCATGCGCACGCATGTACACGTGCAGCCCCCCCACCTCCCCGCCTCCCTGTCTCCTGTCTTTTACCATTGCTCTTAATGAAGATGACGGCCGCGTTTTCCCTAGGGGATGAAGCCTCCACCACCATCTTTGTTGATGGCATGCCTGCGTGCTACGCGCGCGCATCTCTGCCATCAACTAAGATGGTGGCAGCGGCTTCAGTACCTTAGAGAATCTGCGGCCGCCATCTTCATTAAAGGCAATGCTAAAAGGCAAGAGACAGGTAAGTGGGGCAAGGGAATGGCGGGCAGGCGGAAGCTCCTGCCCTCCGGTCCGTGGATGGTGCCACTGATCGCAGAAGGGGAGCTGAGGGCACCTCAGGGGCTCCTGTAGCTCCAGGGCCCTCAGGCCAGTGCCCCACCTGGCTGCCCTTTAGAACCTGCCCTGCTGGAGGCATTCAAGAGGCAGCTCGACAGCCATCTGTCGGGAATGCTTTGATTTCGATTCCTGCATTGAGCAGGGGGTTGGACTCAATGGCTTTATAGGCCCCTTCCAACTCTACTATTCTATGATTCTATGTGTAGCAGGTTCTGGGTTTGAGCCCCAGAGGAACTTTTTGCCCACTTTGAGAACAGGATGCTGTGTTAGATGGGCTACTGGCCTGGTCCAGCAGGACTCTTCTAAAGGTATTCACTCACAGATCACCAATCTGATGCCCTCCAGATGTAGGCTACAGTTCCTATGATCCCCAGCAAGCAGGGTCTATGGTCAGAGATGATAAGAGCTGCAATCCAAGACATCTATGGGGCAGCAGGTTGCCCCAGAGGTTCCACCTAAGGGAACCAAGGTGTTATCATCACTAGATGTCACAGACAGAATTATCCTCCATTAAAGGTGCAGCTACTAACTATCTCACCACATCCTGAGGCAGAAAATTCCATCAGTTAATTAAATGTTGAATGAGGAAGTTGTTCCTTCTGTCTCCTCTGAATCTCCTTCCAGTCCATTTCACTGGGCAGTTTACCTGCCCCAAAATTTCTAATATTATAAGGAAAGAAGGCAACTTTGTTCTCCACACCCATACATAACTTTATATACCACTTATATGTTATGTTCCATAAAGGAAGACACAGGCCTGAACTTACAAGATCTGAACATTTCTTCCCTTTTTGTTGTCCTTTTCTATTTCTATACAATAACTATTGTAATAGTTTTCTTTGTCCCTACATACTAGTTGCTGTATTGTTGCATTTAGGGTTCTAACCAGGTTTCTATCTCCTTTTGCTTTTGCTTTCCTTCTCTCTTTAACCATTTAAAGTGTTTCGTCAGTCATCCATTGAGGTCTTTCTCTCTTTTTAACTAGAGGTATTGTCTTTTTGCATTCTGCCCTGATAATGTCTCTGATTTCACTCCATAGTTCTTCTGGTTCTCTGTCAACTAAATTTAAAGCCTCAAATCTGTTCTTTATTTGATCTTTATATTCTTCTGGGATGTTAATTAAATTGTATTTTGGCATTATGATTGCTTTGTTGTTGTACTTTACCTTTACTCTGATTTTCGATAGGACCAGTTCATGATCTGTACTGCAGTCTGCTCCTGGTCTTGTTTTTGCAGAAGGTATGGAACTTCTCCATCTTCTGCTACCAATTATATAATCAATTTGATCCTATATTGACCATTTGGTGATGTCCACGTGTATAGTTGTCTTTTTGGTTGCTCAAAAGATGTGTTTGCGAGAAAGAAATTATTGGCTTCACAGAATTCAAAAAGTCTTTCTCCTGCTTCATTTCTGTGTCCTAAGCCCCATTTCCCCACAATTCCTAGTTCTTCTCTGTTTCCCACTTTTGCATTCCAGTCTTCCATGATTATCATCATATCTTGTTTTGGTGTGTGATCAATTTCTTCCTGTACTTCCATGTAAAATCTCTCCAATTCCTCTTTTTCTCTGTTTGCCACTGCAGCATAGACTTGGATGATGGTTGTGTTAATAGGTTTCCAGTTAAATCTCATTGCTATAACTTGGTCAGACCTTGCGTTATAGCTCCTAATTGCTTTTGCTACATCACTTTTCACTATTAAAGCAACCCAGTTTCTTCTTAATTTCTGATTTCCTGCATAAAATATTTTGTAGTTGCCTGATTGAAAATGTCCCATTCCCGTCCATTTTAATTCACTCACACCAAGTATTGTAATGTTGATGCGTTCCATTTCTTGCTTGACAATTTCTAACTTCCCCTGATTCATGCTTCTCACATGCCATGTTCCTGTTGTGTGTGTCGCACTGTTGCACTGTGTGTAATTTGTGTGCTTAATTTCGTTTAAAGCAACACAACAGCAGCAGAGTAATAGCAGATGTTGAAATGCTAGTGTGCCAACATGTGTGTGTGTTTACCTAAGAAAGCAGGATCACTGAGACTGGAGACTTAGTAAAATAAGAAAAGCTACTTTATTTATAGAAATACATTGTAGATAGAAAAGTATACCTAGTTCTAACTAACTAAGTAGAAGGCATAACGCCCAGGTGTAGGAGTTAGCCTCATGCTTGGAGAGAGCAGAGACAAAGGAATGTCTCCTCTCTTCCGGACAGTCGGAGGACAAAGGAATGGAAAGGCGGAAGGAGGAGGGGCAGGTAAGCTTCCCTAAAGACGTAAGGACAGAAGGAAGTCAGTCAGAGCATCACAGGTAAAGGTAAACAAGCCTGAAGGATGCTAGCTCTATCTTCCCTCTGGAGCACAAACAAAGGACAAAACAGGAGTTGCTCTTGCCCCACTTCCAACACGTACAATTCCAGACTTTCCTTTCGCATCTTTTCTTTTTCCCCCGCATCTATTTTTTAGGGGTTAATTAATTCCAAAACAAAACACATACGCCCACCTTGGGGCTCAAACCCACAACCCTGAGATTATGAGTCTCATGCTCTATCGACTGAGCTAGCCGAGTACTGTTAACCTTGTGCCTCCTCGCTCCTTTTAGCCTTCCACGTGCTCCATCTTAAGCACCTCTGTTCGCTCGCCAGGGATCCTAACCCACCCAAGTCTTGAAACAGTGCGCAGGTTCTTTATTAACTTCATTTTCATACACTCCACAATATGCATTTAGTTGGGAGGGGGAATTACACGCTTATCCTTCCTTGATGCAAACCGACGGGGGAATTCTAGGTTACTGCTCACAAGATGAAACCAACAGGCGAGATAAAAGAGGGAAGTTACTGCTTGTGTGCGTACTTTTTAAAATAAATGTTCTTAAAAGCAAGAAGCAAAACGGGAATATATACTAAAAAAGTTAAACCTAAGGTTGCACTCCTATGCACACTTATCCGGGAGCAAACCTTTTTGAATTCAGTGAGATTTACTTCCCAGGTAATACGCCTGCAAAAGTGGAGAAGTGGTGCTGTTAATTTGAGAATCAAAGTGAAGGAAAAGATCATTTGGCAGCGGTGGGATTCGAACCCACGCCTCCGGAGAGACTGGAGCCTAAATCCAGCGCCTTAGACCGCTCGGCCACACTACCCTACAAAAGAATAACTTCTTCCATCGACTTCCTACTATTTAGCTGTCACCTGGTCTCACTCAATCACTCTTTTTCACGACGTCCCCATATTCATAAAGCAAGCAACAGGGCACATGACAGCTGTTTAGTTTTTTAAAAATCAGATCTGTGGGATTGTGTCAAAGAACTCTTTCCCAATACACTGGGACAGCACCTTCCCACCCCTTCCTATAATTTATTATTTCTCTCCAAATGAGCACCACCACGAGGTGAATGACCACTGCTTTAATAACCAGAACGGATTTACTCCCTCGTTTTCTGCAACACCAACCATATCCCCTTCACTGTACACTGTTTCTGGACTGTACTTAAATGAGAATGTACAAATGATAAGTATTCTTAATTGTACCAGAGTCTTGTTGCATTACAGAGTTCGACAATATAAACACAGGTAGCAGCAGTACTGGTACAATTGCTCAACTTGGTTGCTTGTTCCCTGTTCCTTATCTGAATGAAAGTTTGGAACAGAACTCAATCAGAAAACTTTTAAAAGAGGCAAAGTTTATATACCTCAGAATCCCAAAGTAAGCTTTGGTCCAGGGCCGGTACCAGAGGGCGGCCAGGTTGGGCTCTGGCCAAGGGCCTCTGTGGCCCAGTGGGGCCCCTAAAGGGCCCCCCTTAGGTGGAAGGGTAGCACTCCCATTTCACGATCCATGGCAGTGCCCCTGCCGCGGATCACAGAGAGGGAATTCCCAGGCACACACTCCCCCAATACAGTCAGCATTGCACACCCCACCTACCTCTGCCATTCATGTGAATGATGTGTGCACTGTGTACCATTAACAAGATGGCAGTGCAGGCTTCCTAAGGGGCTGACACCCCATCACCATCTTCGTTGATGCACTTGTAGCACTCACCTCATTCACAGGGATGGCAAAGGTAGGTGGGGTGCACTGGTGGGCTTATTAGTTCTGTGCCACCTGTATGAAGGGGTTGGGGTATGGCACCATGGGCCTGAGGCAGGCTGGTGCCCAAGGGCCCAGTTAGTCATGCCTGGCACCGGCCCTGCTTTGGTCTATCCCAGTGGTTCCCAAACCTTTTCCCCCATGGACCACGTGAAAATCGCTGATGGTCTTGGCAAACCACTTAATGATTTTTCTTCCAGGTGTAGCTATTGTCAAGGGTTGTGCTAGCACTGTGTGGTTTGTAAACGTATTTGTTTTACTTCTTTAGTTTCTTATACTGTAATTTATTATCTTACAATCTGCATTCTGTACACTTCAAACTGTAATACAGTAAAACACAATGTAAGAAATAAAAGAAGCAATAAAGATAAAATTAACATGAATGTTTAATGTGGACATGCTGCAGACCACCTGCATGAAGCTTGCAGACCACTGCTGGTCCATGGGCCACAGTCTGGGAACCTCTGGTCTATCCCATATGATATATATCACCTTGAGTGGGGAAGTGTCCCCTTCAAGATCCACATTCATTTCCTACAGTCAACACTGGTGTGTTTGTGCAATGCTCACACATATGTGATGGGCCCAGAAGACAATAACGAATAAGGACCTGGGGGTCTGGATTCCACAATAAGCTCTGGGGAACCTATGTCATACATCCACACCTCTGGGAGAATGTCCTCTAAGAGATGGCATTGAACTGTGTCTGGGCTAATGCTTTCCTTGGGTTTAGAGTTCCATAAAGCACTTGTGTCCACACCAATAATTGCCAAAATGTGTTGAAAGAAATAAGGAACCAAAAGTGTGGATTGCAAAGTAAGCATTGGGCCACTCTAAATCATAATCAGCTTCTCCAAGAAAGTGGATGGCACTGAACTGCATCCAACCCAAGGCTTCCCTTGGACACAGGGCACCATCAAACATAGCTCCCCCATGCCAATCTTTCCCAAAACATGTAGAAAAGAATAAGGAGGCAGAGGCATATACCTCAAAATCAGGTTTAGGCCACTACAAATCATATAAGTATTCCCTCTATGGAATGGTATTGAATTGTGGCCCAGTGCTTTTTGGGGGTGTAAGGTGTGTAAGTGGCAGTGTCACCATTATCAAGAGGCACGAGTGCCACCACACCACACTGGCTGCTCTACACAAACCAGTTCTTCAAATCACTCTCAAATCCTAATATTTTCAAAGCAGCTTTTGGTTTATCCACTTGATCCTCAGTCCCAACCATAGCTAGGCTTTGTGTGTGTATGATGGCATTTCCCCACATTCCTCCCTCGTGGCCCTTCAGTCTTCTCTCCTCCCTCCATTGTCATCTCCATTGTTTATCTCAGTGGGTCCCATAATTCCCTCCCCCAAGGTGCACTTGAAGATTGCTGAGGGTCTTGGGCAACCACTTGATTATTTTTCTACCTGTTAGAGCAGATATAATGTGCTGTGCTAGATGCTCTGTCATGGAGGATAAGGCTATAAATGGCTATGATCTGCCTCCGGGGGTGGAGGAAGTATGGTCCTGCAGGAGGGGAGAGTGCTCTTGAATTCAGCTCTTGCTTGTGGGCTTCCCATGGACATCTGGTTGGCCACTGTGAAAACAGGATCTGGACTAAATGGGTCTCTGGCCTGAGGCATCAGGGCTCTTGTGTTCTTATGTTATGTTAAGAAATAAAAGAAGCAATTAAAAACATTTGAAATCAATATGAATATTTATTTATTTATTTATTTATTGCATTTATATACCATCTCATAGCTGAAGCTCTCTGGGCAGTTTACAACAATTAAGAACATTAAAAACAAGTATACAAATTTAAACCATACCAATTTATTTATTTATTTATTACATTTATATACTGCCCCATAGCCGAAGCTGGGCAGTTTACAGCAATTAATAAAAACAAATATACAAATTTTAAAACACAAAAACAATTTAAAAACACAATTAATTTTTTTTAAAAAAAAAATTAAAACACATGCTAAAATGCCTGGGAGAAGAGGAAAGTCTTGACCTGGTGCTGAAAAGATAACAGTGTTGGCACCAGGCACACCTCGTCAGGGAGATCATTAATGTTGGCTGTGTGTAATTTGTGTGCTTAATTTAGTTTAAAGCAGCACAACGGCAGCAGAGTAACAGCGGATGTTGAAATGTTAGTTTGCCAGCATGTGCATGCGTTTACCTAAGAAAGCAGGCTTTTACCCTGCATCAGGATCACTGAGACTGGAGACTTAGTAAAATAAGAAAAGCTACTTTATTTGTAGAAATACATAGTAGATAGAAAGCCAAACCTAGTTCTAACTAACTAACTAAATTGGAGGCGTAACGCCCAGGTGCGGGAGTTAGCCCCATACTTGGGGAGAGAGCAGAGACAAAGGATGTCTCCTCTCTCCTGGACAGTCGGAGAACTAAGGAGTGGAAAGGGCAGAAGGAGGAGGGGCAGGTAAGCTTCCCTAAAGATGTCACAGTCTAGCAACAGAAGGAAGTCAGTTAGAGCATCACAGGTAAAAGATAAACAAAGCCTATCCATCTGGTGGACCCTAGCTCTATCTCCCTTCCGGAACATAAACAAAAGAACAAAACAGGAGTTGCTCTTGCCCCACTTCCAACAATTAAACCCATAAAAACCCATCACCCTCTGTTATTAGATAAGGTACATGCTTGATCTGGAGTAGTTATAGCTCCCTGGAATGATCCTGGAGAGGAGGAGAAAGAACTACCACACATTAACGTATCATCATCCTGAGCAGCAGGAGTGTCTCATGCAACCATGGTAGCAGCTGTTCCTCTACTAGTAAATTTGGCTGCTGTCAGTGAGCTAGTCTGCTGCTTTTGAAAAACTAAGTGGTGGCGCTACTGAGGGTTAAGGGCAAGTCTACAGATCATTGTGTGGAGAGGCTCATCATCCTCTCTGAGAAGGCAAGACAGGACTATATTTTTAGACTGAGGAGATTCCTGTTGGCACGGAACTGGTTGACTGCAGTATAAGAGGGAATTTTCTTTAACCAGAGGCTATTTGTTGGGAAACATGTCTAGTTTTGATAGTTGCACTTCCTCTTTCTAGGGCCCCTTCCCAACTGTTGCTATTTTGTGGGTGGGATTCAATCGCTGCCAATTCAGGTTGCACAATGAATGTGGATTTGGCCTCTTGTACAACAAACCAAGAGTTTTCGCAGTATGGAAAGTAATGCAGACTCACCACAGACCACTTGAATGAAGCTCATAGACCACCAGTGGTCCACAGACCACAATTTGGGAACCCCTGATCTATCTTACATTGCAACATCCTATACTGCTTATGTAATTTTCTGTGAACACTGATGGCATGGTTTAAAATAATTAAAAGTAGTGGTTAAAGTGCTGCACTAAGATTGGGAAGACCTGTGTTCAAATCCCCACTCAGTCATGAAGCTCACTGGGTGGCTTTGGGCCAGCCACCATCTCTCAGCCTAACCTACTTTGCAATTAAATAACAATACTTGTCTCGGGACATGGCTCTAGAAAGGGTTACATTGTACAAAATGCATACACATTTGTAAGATTGATATTTTGTTACACCCAGAACACAAAGTTCCCTTCCTGAGGAGGCAACATGTTATTTATTATTTATGGATCCCAAGGCAGCATACATGTGGTTCCCACGCAGTCTCCCATCCAGGCACTGACCAGACCCGGACCAGACCCAGACCTGCTTAGCTTCAGCAAGGTGGTGGTCTCACATGCCTCCAGACCACAGCCTGAGACTCTGTTGCAATCAGGCCTGATCTTTGTTTCTTTCAACCCTACCCAATATCCTCAAATAGGGCATGACATTATTTCAATTTCCCCATGAGTAAAAAAAAAATTCATTTGCTTAGGGAGAGTCAACTTTTCCACTCTTTAGGTGAAGCTTGTTGTGTGGGTTTCTTATATGCATCTAGCCAGACACCTTTGGAAAGGATGCTGGACAAGATGGTTCTTTGATCTGATCCAGCTACCAGGCTCTTATTTTCTCAAGATGCCCATGGTGTTAATCAGTAATGAGGATAGGGTCAAGATCTTCAAGTTTCTGATTCAACGGATCTTCCGAACCATGCAAGGGAGAAATTACATGCCTGTTATACCAGCTAGGCCAGGGCATGTTTACAAGCTTAGAAATTTGACACAATATTTCCTTTGTTTGTTTAGCTGACTACAATATTACACTCTGCATTTTCTGTTTAAAATCTAATTCTTTGGTTTAAGATGTCTGGTGTGTTCTGATCTGGATAGATTCTGACCTATTATATTGCACCTCACATTATTACCTTGGTCTGCTTAGCCTAGCTACTCAACAGGGGTATGCTATCCCTCTAGGGCAGGGATGGAGAACCTTTTTCAGCCTGAGGGCCACATTCTCTTCTGGGCAACCTTCTGAGGGCCACATGCCAGTGGTGGGTGGGACAAGAGGAAAAAGTGGTCAGAGCAATGAATGTAAATTTTACCTCTAGTTTCTACACACTAGTTTCTACACACACACACATACTGTCCTCCATCCAGACAAACAAGAGGCATTATCAGAGTTTGAGTACATACTCTAGCTAAGCACTTGAGGCCAGTGAGGGGTGTGGCCTGAAGAGAATTCTGAGGGTCAAACAAAGTGGTGTGGATGGCCATATTTGGCCCCTGGGCCTGAAGTTCCCTCCCCTCGCTCTAAGGCATTGGTCTTCAATTGATGGATTAGAACCCACTGGTGGATCACAGCCTGATCTAAGGTGGGTTGCAATAACAGCACTACCACCATACAAATATATGGAAATTATCATCACCATCTCAAATGCATTTTTGGGTTAAAAGTGGGCCTTGTGTCTGAGGAGGTTAAAGACTGTTGCTCTAGGGAACTGGGTAGGCAGAGAATGGGAGCTGTAGGAGTGGCGACTCAGTGCCCAAGTTGGATCTCTCCTCCCTCAGATACTACTTTAAAGTTCTACTAAATTCAATAGGTAGTGGCAGCTGGTAATCCACTAGGCTATTCTATTGTGGGTTAAACTTTAGTCCCAGTGCTAAAGCTCAGCCTATTTAATTTGGCTTAAAGCGAACCCAACCCATCTACCTGGGGACACCAGTCAGGTAAAATTAAACACTTTTTGAAGGATGCCAGGTTATTTTGCAATACTGATAAGAACATAAGAAGAGCCTGCTGGATCAGGCCAGTGGCCCATCTAGTCCAGCATCCTGTTCTCACAGTGGCCAACCAGGTGCCTGGGGGAAGCCTGCAAGCAGGACCCGAGTGCAAGAACACTCTCCCCTCCTGAGGCTTCTGGCAACTGGTTTTCAGAAGCATGCTGCCTCTGACTAGGGTGGCAGAGCACAGCCATCACGGCTAGTAGCCATTGATAGCCCTGTCCTCCATGAATTTGTCTAATCTTCTTTTAATGCCATCCCTGCTGGTGGCCATTACTGCATCTTGTGGGAGCAAATTCCATAGTTTAACTATGCGCTGAGTAAAGAAGTACTTCCTTTTGTCTGTCCTGAATCTTTCAACATTCAGCTTCTTTGAATGTCCATGAGTTCTAGTATTATGAGAGAGGGAGAAGAACTTTTCTCTATCCACTTTCTCAATGCCATGCATAATTTTATACACTTCTATCATATCTCCTCTGACCCGCCTTTTCTCTAAACTAAAAAGCCCCAAATGCTGCAACCTTTCCTCGTAAGGGAGTCACTCCATCTCCTTGATCATTCTGGTTGCCCTCTTCTGAACCTTTTCCAACTCTATAATTGAGATGAGGCGACCAGAACTGTTGGCTACTAATTCCATGTCAGAGAGTCGCGATGCTGGGAACGGAGAGTTCTGAGCGAGCTTATGTGTGTGTGTTTGAATCCTTGCTAAAGATTCTACTTTCCCTGCAAATTAGTCAGACAGAGACTTTAAACTTTAAAATAAGAAATAACTACTTTATTCTGGAAGTACATGCTTGATAGGAAAGAGTCCTATATCTAGCTAACTAGCTAAGTTGGAGCAGCAAACACTGAGACCAGTGCTTGCCCTCATGCTTTTGAGGAGAGGGGGAGACAAAGGAATATATCTGGTCCCCTCTCAAGAGAAAGAAGAAGACTGGGAACGAGGGAAGGAACTGGGATCAACATCCTCTGCATATCAGTCTAGCAGGAAGGAAGAGACAGCAGGAGATAAAGGACAGGTATAGCCTAGCAACCAAGAGGTCTCCTCTCTAGCTACCCCTTTTTAACCCCATGCAGCCTCAACCCAAGTTGGAGTTGAACCCCATATATTCCAACATTCCAAATGTGTGTGTTTTTTTAATGATAGCTCAAAAAACACTACAATCAGAATTTTTTGAAAAAGGACTAAAGCGTGTAATGTCCCAGAACCTCAGATTTTGATGTACCCCCATATAATATTAAGATTAATTTTATATGGCTTGTAATTATATGGATACATTCATATAAGTTTTATTGAAGGAGCTATAGCTATAGCAGACCTTTATGATTTCTTTAACCATATCTGGAAGCAGAGTATTCTTGATTTCAGTAGATATTGGCTGGACTATTGCAATAGAAAAGTTCATAAAGAACAACCATGCTGTCCATGAGTGATAGCATTAGTGAGGCCCGGCACCAGGAATGACTGGGCCCTTGGGCACCAGCCTGCCCCAAGCCTGCAGTGCAGTACAGCCCAACCCCCTCTTTCTGATACAGCATACTGGATTACAGCAAACATTGAGTACTGTCTGCCAGATTTGTAGCCGTTGACTACAAAAGCTTATGCCACAATTCTCCAGTGGTCATGTGACACCCAGTTGGTCCTCCCATAAAATATCCCAGCCCTCCCTACCCTAGTGCCCTTTGGAAGTTTTGGATTACAACTTCCATCAGCCCCCTACAGCAGAATTGTACCCCAAAATATTTGGAGGACCCCATGTTGGGGAGGGTTAAGAAGGCTAACCATTAGCAACTGAGAGAAGGAAAGGGTTGAAATGAAGCTATTTGATGCATTATTTTTATTTTCTTGAGAGAAAAAGCTTACACCTGAACAGGGACTTGAACCCTGGACCCTCAGATTAAAAGTCTGATGCTCTACTGACTGAGCTATCCAGGCCTCTTTGAAGTTTGTGTCAGAGGTATGCTTAGTTAAAACTAAGGAACTTCAACAAAAAATGTGTCATTTGCATACTGTCATGACTCCCAGGGTTGTTTTCATCTTCCCTTAACAGGCCAACACAGATCAAACACGTATCAGATGAACCTTTCTCATAGCCAGTGCTGGTCAACAGAATCAGCGGACACATTCAGCTGTCGAGTCACCAACAAATTAATACAGGATGAGAACTAGCGTTTCCGATTCACTTGGGCTAAAACCGTGTCTTCAAAAGAAAGAAAGCCTGCTTAAAAACATATGAAGAGCCAAGGCCCATCTAGTCTAGCATTCCGTTCTCACAGGGGTTGTCTTCAGTGCTATTCCTACTCACAGTAGACCCGCTGAAGTGAATGGGTATGACTCGCTTAGATTCATTAATTTCTTTTTTTCCATTAATTTTTATTCAAAGTTTCAAAAAACAAAACAGAACAAAACAAAAAAAACAAAAAAAACAAATTAATAACTAATACAATAAAATAAAATGTTGACTTCCGATTTGTCGCAGATCAGTTATAGGTCTATAATATATAACAAACCTGTCTCTTAATATATTACAAAATCACTTTCCTCCAGTAGTTATCTTAATTAATCATCAAATCTCATTAACATTACTTTATTATTTCTGCAAAAAGTCAAAGAGAGGCTTCCACTCCTTGAGAAATATATCCATCAATTTTTCTCCAAATAAACATGTCAATTAATCCATCTCATCAAGTCTGCTAGGTCCAGTAGTTTCAACAGCCATTCTCAGTGTTAATTCCATCTTCCATCTCCATCCTTGCACCCATAATAATCTTGCTGTCATAGTCATAGTCATATAATAAAAGTCTGATAGGAATTTCTTTCATCACAAATATTTCCTTGCCATCAATTCCGAATGTACCACTGAAATGTTGTTGTAAAGCTGCATCTCTGCTCCTCCTTTCCACAGAATGCACCATCACATCTCCCGAGAGTTTTTCCATTGTCACACATCTGGAATTAATTCTGTAAACATTCTCCATTTCAAGTTCCATCAAATCCTTCCAATCCAGGAATTTTTTTGAACCGTTGATATCTTTATCTCTAATCTCTTCACCAATTCCTTCAAGGACAGTGCTGAATTCCAAACAGTGATATTTGTCTCCAGGATCCATCACAGCCATAAAATCCAAATCTTTTTCCAAGTCCATATTTGATATATCTATTCCAATCTCCAATGCTTGAGCCTTTCCTTTAATTTTTCTTTCATCTTCTTTTATTTGTCCAGCCATATCTTTGGTCTCATCCACCTCCCCTCTCACAGAATCCTGAATTTCCTTCAGCTCCTGTCTCATTTTGCCAAATTCACTTTTCATCTCTTGTCTGCTCTGTCTCAGCTCCTGTCTCACCAGCTTAATCTCATTCATTATTTTCTGAAACATATCTAGATAGAGAACCCCTTCCTGTACATCCAGGGTCTCAGCCACCTTCTTGATTGTCATTCTTAACTATTCCCAAGCAAAGAACAGTTTATTTCTTTTTCCAGTCACAAAGGAGTTAATCCTTCAAGCCTGCTGACATCACCCTCTAGACAGCACAAACCGCCTTATCTCTTAAGTGTCCAAAAGTGCAAAACAAATTTAGTTCACAGCATCCAAAAAATTAGTGGCATAAAAAGTAAGCAGATTCGTCAAAAAAAAAAATAGACCAGAAAAAATAGTCCCAGACAGATAATACTCAAATGTCATAAAATCAGATTTCCTCTTTAGATTAGTTGCCCCTCATCCGTTTATATCTTTAAAATGCTCAATTCCATGCCAGCTTTTTGCAATAAAAAACAAAGATAGGCTATTTCAATTTTCTTCCTCCTTAATTCCGTGTATATGAGAGAAAGTTATAACTCACCCAGGGTTTGTTGCTGATCCTTTAACAAATCTCTTTTACTGTAACAATAACAAAATGATAAGAGTAGATAGAAGAATGCTTGCCTGTTAGAATACATTTTTTTTAAAAGAAAAAAAAAGCCTTGCTTAATCAGTTTGAGCTTGCTTGAAATTCCCTGGCTCCGTCCGACGTTGCTGGCAGGTCCTTCGTTCCTAATGAATTCAAGTCCCCCAACAAACACAACGAAGCTTGTGGATAATCTCTTCGTTTCTCCCTTGCCTGGGAGAAAGTTTTTACCAGTCAAAAAAAACCTTCTGGCTGGTTTTAAAACTGAAAAAGCTTCCTCTGAGACGAGAGCTCATCTCAGAGGCAGGCACAAGCTAAGCAATCCTTCCCGGAAGTCCGCTTAGATTCATTAATTTCAATAGGTTTACTCTGAAAAGGACTAGCATTGGACTGGATAAACCCCACAGCTTCCACAGCTGCCTATGTCTCCTTTGTGTGTGTGTGTGTGTGTGTGTGTGTGTGTGTGTGTGTGTGTGTGTGTGTGTGTGTGTGTGTGTGTGTGTGTCTATCTGCTTTTTCTCAAATGCACCAAGAAGATAACTGGCACTTGGGTGCATGAATAAGTGAGAGAGTTTGCACAGAGGAAGAGTGTGCATAGTTGACTGACTGTAGTCAGACTTTTTTTTCATTTTTGATCCCACCTCCCAACCCTTGTGGTCTGGGATAAAAGTCTTAATATGACAACAGTGGCAAAAAGAATAATTTAAACACACACACACAAATTGTAAAGCAAGAAAAAAGTAATAACAAAGAGGATTTTAAAAAACCACTTTCATGAACAAGAGCTATTTGGGAACTATTTTTATTGTTTCATTAAATAATACAGAAGAAAATAAATGCAGATCAGCACTTTTGGAGGCAGATTGAAAGAGAAACATTAAGTAACTGCTTAATATATATATTGAAATTAAATTACCTGGGAAATAGTAATCACCTTGATGTTTTGATAAAGGTTTGCTGCTTACTACCCAAGAGTTTGAAAGACCGTTCCCTACCAGCACCTCAATATTGGCTTGGGTCATTGGGATTTAATTAGAGACAGGGTCCATTCAGCCTTCCCAGAACCTCTTTTAGTGGTAAGGCTCTGCTCTGGAGTACACCAAGTAGGAATAAAGAAAAAGAGAGTTCTTTTGAGCATGCACAAAGTCCGCTTGCTATACCTGTGCCACAATCACAATCTTCTGAAGTTAGAAGAAAAGAGTTTTCTGCGGATATGATAACATTTCCAAGCAAGTTTTATTCGGTAAGCCTATTATTTTAGAAATTAAGGAAGTTGTGATCAGCGTGATCAGTACAAGCAGTGCTTTCTAACTGCCCATTCCCCTATATCATTTAACAAAAATCAGTATCACTGACCAAGATTGCCCTTGATAAAGGAAGTATTTTGTAGTTCTTTCTTGATAAGTGGGGGAGGGGAATTGCCGTCTTTCCGTCGGGGAATCGAACCCCGGTCTCCCGCGTGACAGGCGGGGATACTTACCACTATACTGTACTAACGAGGAACTGGGCAGCAAAAGCCTTTGCACAAGACCTGTAATAATAGCTGCCACATACACAAGTGTCTTACAATTTACAGTCGTAAAATATTTTCATCCTTTTCCATGGTCACTCATTCCCTCAGCAGTAAGCTCCTTTTTCGAATCCGGAGCTCTAACTCAAAGTAATGCGGGATTGCAATAGGCTTTCATTCCAGGAAGAATCTCATCCAACCTCCTTTTTAAAGATAGACAATGATGCAGGCTGTATAAAAATTTGCCCTTACTGACATATTCCTAGGAGGAAATAAAATGTAAAGTTTGCTCCCTGTTCAGTTCCACTTACTCCTTGCATAAATTTCTCGCCGGCAAATTTAGTAGTAGTTTTTAAAAGAAGAATGGCATAAAGCAGTATTTATTTATTTTTTTAAAAGCATATGTATAAAATAAGGAAGAAGAAGAAAAAACATTTGCGTTGGCCGGGAATCGAACCCGGGTCAACTGCTTGGAAGGCAGCTATGCTAACCACTATACCACCAACGCTCACAAATGCAGAGTTTCCGAGTTGTTCCTCCTATGCAGTATTCCTCAACTATAACACATTCCAAATACATGTCAATCAATTAAGTTCTGTATGCAGTTTGCCAACGATTACTCGGCGCAGAAAATAAAGTGAGGCGTGTTCAAAGAACCGTTTTAGGTGCCTGGGCTGAACAGGAAATTCAACAATCAGGGAGACTGTGCCTCTGAGCATATACAAAGTGCATATCCACTTCTAACTGAAACGGGGACAACCATCTAGCATCCAAGTTTCCACGTCAGGGGAAAGGAGTTTAAAAGAAATCACTTCCTTCACTTCCGTTTTTAGAAATTAAAATGCAGACAACTGTGGGGCATAAAAAGTACACACACTACATCAGCCTGAATCTATTCTTTGAAACACGCACTTGCCACAGGAACAGCAACGCGAAACCTTCCTAGACCTGCCGTGTCTAGTAACTTCAGTGGGTCTACTCTGAGTAGGACCGGCACTCACGATTTTGGAAAATGATGCTAAGACGTTTTAAGGCGTTTCTTCCAGGGACATATGACACCTGCCTACTCACCGCTTTTTTCTTATTCTCCAAATTAAGTACCGTGATAAACTATTTTAAAATGCAGGAGACCAAAGCCTTTTAACAAAGTATTCAAAGACTCTTCCGCCTCGCGCCAAAAAACAAATTTTGAAAATGCAACGTAGTCGGCAGGATTCGAACCTGCGCGGGGAGACCCCAATGGATTTCTAGTCCATCGCCTTAACCACTCGGCCACGACTACTAGTTACCACAATTTGTTTCAACCCATAGTACTATAGAAATAATTACTATTGTTTGTTTCTCCCAGCTGATGTCACTGAAGAAGACTTTGAAGTCTAGTAATTGAAGTAATACTAGATCACTTTTAATCAGTGAGTTTTCCTTGCTCGAACCATGAGATGTCTTGTAAAAGAATTAACTTCGCACGCCGAACACCACAGAGCAATGTTTTCTGATTAACCTAATTAACAGTCTGCAGAGAGCTTCGTCCTCCTTCACCGTTTTAAAAAGACTGAAACAATCTGCACACTTAGCCAAACACCCTGATCGTGGGAACCGGTCCCCTTACATCAACACAAACACAATGGATTTCTAAGTTGAAATCCACACTGCAAAATGGCCAGTCGTTAAAGGTACAGGAATAAAATTATGTACATTTGTGCCAGCTTTTTGTGTGAATCCTGTGCAAGTGTATGGTAAACACGCGATGCCTTCGCACGTGAGAACCAGTCCGTAAAGTGGGCAGCACTCCCAAAAACTTATATATACGTTGTGACAGCATCCCTGAAGCGCCTCAAACCATATTCCCACAGCTGGATATGTAATAGCCATTTATTATCCTCATTGTGTGGGGGTTTCCTTCTTAATCTTAGTAAAGTTCGTACATTGAACTATTTCTCAGGAAAAAAATACCTGAGGATGCACGGATAAAGATCTACATTTAGATCTGCATTACACCATCTCAAACAAATATTGGGTGTAGGGGAAGAATGCATACAGTAGTTCAGAATTATAGCATTTTAAAATGTTTGGGGGATGGGGAAAACGGAAATTGTAAGGTCAGGATGGTCGAGCGGTCTAAGGCGCTGCATTCAGGTCACAGTCTCTGACGTGGGTTCGAATCCCGCTTCTGACAAGCTGAAGTTTTAATACTATTTATTGCCTCTGCCGTTTTTTAAAAAAAATCCCTGTAGCCGGATTTTTAGTTCTCCGTGGAAAATAATATTGTGAAACTAAAAAAAGCTTGCATATTTTGAAACTATTCAAAGAGAGCCGAATAAGAGAAGTCGGTAGTTATTTTGCATTTTTGAACCAAAGTACTATGGCGCGATAGTAATTGGCGGGGGATGAATTTACTAGAGCTGATGTGTTGTGGATCTGATGTTTCTACTGTTTCAGGATAGCCTCCGAACATGGCAGCTGGGGAAGCGTTCTGTATAAGAAGACTGGAGGGTACCTGACTTCTGATCTTATGTAGCTTTTCTGGCTTGCAGACTGTTTGAAAAAGTACGTTGTCCCTTGCATGTAGCACTTGTACTAGGAAATATTCTCTATTCATGATTTTGTAGTAATAAAAATTCTTAACTATAAAACTTAGCTATGGTATTTTTGTGAGCAAAGAACTGGCATATTTTTAACTTGAATGAAAGCTTGTTGTACAAGTAGAGGCCTTTTGCTGGCCTAATAACTATGGTGGCTGAACAGAAACTACACTTTTTTATTGTTATGCTGATTTTTGTAAATTGTATTGTTTTTATTGATGTATTTTTATATTTGTGTTTTTTAAGCTGTCTTGAGGGCCTTTTGGCCAAATGGCGGGGTAGAAATAAACAACAACAACAACAACAACAACAACAACAACAACAATAATAATAATAATAATAATAATAATAATAATAATAATAATAATTCAAAAGATGATCCCATAGTTTTTAAACAGGGCTTGCTCCAACTTAACTGTATTGCTTACTCTGAAAACAGTTCTGTAGAACAATAACATCTCCTGGGGTGACCTGCTCTTAAAAAGTGCTATGATATGACAGTGACTTAATAAGACTCCGAGACAACCTTTCCAATTTACTTTTAAAACCCTTGCTAAACATGAGTCTCCTCCATTAAAATAAAAGAGTTGGATTTTCTGGGCGCTACATTCTTTAAAAAAAAAAAAAAGCTTCAGAAACCTTTGAGATTCACACAAGGGAAACTGAGCAGAAGCACTTACACCAGCGGCTCCAGTGGCGCAATCGGTTAGCGCGCGGTACTTATACAGCAGTACTTGCCAAAGCAATGCCGAGGTTGTGAGTTCGAGCCTCACCTGGAGCATAAGTTTTGCTTCCCAAACCCGAGACCGTTGGAGGGTCGTTGTTCTGTCCTGCGTCCCAATCAATGATCGATGCTTCCGTTAGTCTTTGAGAATCAGCAAAGATGCTTAAACAACTGAAGTTGAACCGGTGAACTTCAACAAGGATTTAGAAGAGGGTAGTGTGTTTGAACATTCCATTGCCATTCGAAAGAGGTTTGAGTTACGTTCTAGTTGTACATGTGTAGAGGATTTCTTTTTTCCCAGCGCAAGGAGAGAGGAACACTTTAAAGAAAGTTTGAAAAACTTCAACATAAATTATCGAAGCGACCCGCAACATTCAAATTCTTAGTTGATGGCGCCACCGTGTGGAAACTCAGACGCATAACTAATCTGAATGTCTAATCATATGGAGCTCGACAACAACAGTTTTGCGTCAATCGCGTTGGTGGTATAGTGGTTAGCATAGCTGCCTTCCAAGCAGTTGACCCGGGTTCGATTCCCGGCCAACGCAAGTGTCTTTTCCTTTTCTTTTTTTACTTTCACCTGTGCATTTTGTAACTCCCTTCCTTCGTCTCTGCTGTACTACCAGGCTCAAAAAAAATGTGTAAAAGGAAAGCATCCTTACCACAACTGAGATCACCATTTTAAATAAAAAACGAGTCCTGAAGCACCATAAAGATCACCAAACTCATTTATTATGCCCTAAAGCTATCTTTAAAGATGCCACAAGGCTCTTTGCTGATCGTGCTACTACAAGGTGACATAGCTACTCCTCTGGAAAATCCTTTAAAGAAATGCACTTCATTTGGATGACCAAACAAGGGCCATATAAATATATGAGCAACACACCTCAGTTGCTGTAAGGTTCACACAACAGCAATTAACCTGCAGTTAAAGTCTTGCTGGACTATAGCAAATGATTTCAACAGTGCTTCTCCTGGGGTGCTTGTAAGAGGCCTCAGAGGAACATAGGAAACTGCCTTATACAGAATCGGACTATTGGTCCATCTAGCCCGCTGCACTGACTGGCAGCAGCTCTTCAGTATTTCAGGCAGGAATTTCTCCCTGCAGGGACTGAACCTTCCACATGTACATTCAGGCACTCTGTCACTGAGCAATGGCCCTTTAAAGTTGTGGCCTTCCCTGGGACCTGATGGTAAAGGGTGACTAAGGAATCTAAGAAAGCATAAAGAATAATAAGAAATAAAATATAATAAATTAAATAAATAAAAATATTGCTTGTCGGTCACTTTATACAATAAAAAAATCTCAAAGCAACTTGACAAAATAAAATACAGTACATAAAAAATTAAACCCATAAAAATTAAAACAATGGCATTACAGAATCTATAAAATGCTCATCCAGCTATATATCAAGGAGGGCCCAATCCTACCAACTCCACTAAAAGATGAGCGCCAACATAGAAGGCAACATTAACCAAAGACTTGGGTGACCTGTCATCTAAAGACTGCCAAAGATGGTGCCTACTCCAAGACGTTATGTGTTCATTCCTCCGCGTGTGGGCTCACAACCCCTTCCAATGTCATGTAGTTGCTGTGGAGTGCATTTCCTTTTTTTTTTTTACAATAATTTTTATTCAAATTTTCATAAAACATACAAAACAAAATAATAAAACATTCAAAGACAAAAAACAAAACAAAACAAAAATGATTAAACAAAAAAATAAAATGTTGACTTCCCATTTGTCGCAGATCAAATCAGTTATAGGTCTACAATATATAACAATCCTGTCTCTTAAATTATATTATAAAATCACTTTCCTCCAGTAGTTATCTTAATTAATCATCAAATCTCATAAACATTACTTTATTCTTTCCACAAAAAGTCAAAGAGAGGTTTCAATTCTTTAAGAAATATATCTATCAATTTTTCTCCAAATAAACATGTTGATTAATCCATCTCGTTAATAATAATAATAATCTTATTGTCATAACCATAGTCCAAATAAACATATCGATTAATCCATCTCATCAAAATCTGTTAGGTCCAATAATTTCAATAGCCATTATTCCATTATCCCTATTAATTCCATCTTCCATCTTCAATAGTCCTGTTAAGTCCAGTAATTTCAGTGTCCAATCTTCCATTATCAGTATTCCATAATAATCTTGCTGTCATAGCCATAGTCATATAATAAGAGTCT
Organism: Rhineura floridana; assembly: GCF_030035675.1. Classification (NCBI taxonomy): domain Eukaryota; kingdom Metazoa; phylum Chordata; class Lepidosauria; order Squamata; family Rhineuridae; genus Rhineura; species Rhineura floridana. Next base: position 8,729,343 of record NC_084490.1, read on the forward strand.
GATGGGAATTTCCTCTATCCCAAATATTTTCTTGCCATCGATTCTGAATAAGTTGCTGAAATATTGTTGTAAAGTCATATCTCTGTTCTTCTTTTTTACAAAATGCACTGGCTCATCTCTTGAGAGTTTTTCCATTGTCACATGGCTGCAGTTAATTCCATAGATTTTCTCTATATCAAGCTCCATCACGTCATTCCAGTCCAGAAGATTATCCAAGCCATTGATAACTTTATCTCTAATATCTTCATTAATTTCTTCAGAGATAACGTTAAATTCCAAACAGTAGATTTTATTTCTAATATCCATAAACTCCAGATCTTTTTCCAATTCCACATTTGTTCCAATCTCCAGGGCTTGTATCTTCCCTTTATTTTTTCTTTTCTCATCTCTCATCTCATTCTCCTCTCTCACAGGATCCCCTATTTCTTTAAGCTCCTGCGTCATTTTGCTCAGTTCAATTTTCAGCTCCTTACTGCCCTGTCGCAGGGTTTGTTTCATTATCTCAATCTCATCCATTATTTTCTGAAACATAATTACTTCCAGATTCTCAGCCACTTTCTTGATTGCCATTTTTAAAACCACGAAAACAAAACAAAAATAAAGAAGAACCACTTCTTATTTCAGCAACAATTGGGTTAATATTCCAGGCTTGATGACATCACAGTATAAACAGAGCAGCCTGCCTTATCTCTCTATGTTCAAGAACACAAAACAAATTTAGTTCCCAGCATCAAAACAGTTAGTGGCGTCGTGAAGAAGCAGATTCGTCAAAATAAAATAGACCAAAAAGAGAATAGTCCCAGACAATATAATGTTCCTCGGAATAGAAATCCCTCTTCTGTTTATATCTTTAGAATGCACTTCCAGGACAGCTTTTTGCAATAGAAACAGAGATAAGCTGTTAATTTCATGAATAACAGAGAAGAGTTATAGCTCACCCAGAAGTTCTTTAAAGCTGATTCATTTGACAAATCTCTTTTTGCTGCAACAATTTAAACCAAGTAAAAAAATAATAGAAAGAAGGGTGCTTGCCTGTTAGTCTGTTTTCTCTTTGAAGAAAAGATAAACGTATCGCATTAATCAGATAGAGCTTGTTCGGAAGTCCGTCCGGCATTGCTGGCTGGACCTTTTCTCATAAATTAATGAAATCCAGTCCTCCCAACAAAAACAGGCATTTGAGGTTGATCTCTACGTTTCTCCCTACCCGGGAGAAATTTCATCAGTCAAAAAAAAAAATGTTCTGACTGATTTATATCTGAATAAGCTTCTTTTGAGGTGGGAGCCCGTCTCAAAAGCAGGCACAAGCGAAGTCACCCTTCCCGGAAGTCTGTGGAGTGCATTTCCAACTACATGCTGATGCGTATGTTATGGCAGTGGTGGGCTGGTGTTCATTGGGACTGGTAGGTCAGGAGACAAATAATAGGTGGAGCCAAAGCCAGAGCCAATGCCAGGCAGTCACCCTGGAATGGAATCATAGAATAGTAGAGTTGGAAGGTGTCTATAAGGCCATCAAGTCCAGCCCCATACTCAATGCAGGAATCTTCTGTTAGCTGGAATGAATTATTTAGATGGTGCTCTGACAGTTATAACGGGTGCATACTCAGTGCAAGAGAAGCTGAAGAGTTAGTGTGTAACAACATACCTTTATTTTGCAAGGACTTGATGTTTGGGATTGGTTTGAAACCATATGGAGTGTTCTGCATGTAAGGAAGGGATGAAAAGTGTGTGTATATGTGAGTGCGCGCACATGTCTGTGTACTACATAGCTCTTGCCCTGCAGCCTCTAAGCTATCCTGTTGCCAAGGCACACATCTAGAGATGCAGTTTTGGCAGCTGTTTCACAAATACAGAGCTTGTTCCCCAAAACACCACTAACATCTTCAACATCCATCTGGACAGCTGCAAAACTTTACAAATCTCATTTGGGCTTTTCAGTGCCCTTGTATTAAACCTTTGTGAGGACACCAAATCTGGTAATCTCTCCTACAGATTTTATTTCTTTCCTTCTTTTTTAAATTTCCAGAACTCTCCAATGTTTGTTTGTTTTGTTTAAATGATTTGATTTAAAGTCCTTTGACAAATGTTCCAAATTTTAATTTCGAAGTGTTGTGAAACTTCACCAAAAAGTTTTTTCGTGGCCCGTACGGGGATCGAACCCGCGACCTTGGCGTTATTAGCACCACGCTCTAACCAACTGAGCTAACCGGCCAACTGGTTTCTTTTTATTCTTTCGATGTGGAAACAGCATACCCACCCCGGTGTTCTTGCAAATCATACCACAAGGTGGCGCCAAAAGACAATGAGCAAGTTCGACGCTGTTTAATCTATAGCATCTTGGCAGGGACGCTAGGAAGATTTAGTGAAATTACCCTGAGTTCTTCAGAAAAAGTAAAATATTCCAGTTACAGCTTACAACATACATAAATACCAAATTCCCTCCCAACAAATGAAGTTTCTGGCTGGTCACCTCTCTACCAACCCAGTTAATCAAACATAGGTACGGCAGATAACACAAGAGCAGCGCAATTCAATTTGCGGGCGAAGTATATCTATCTCTAGGGCAGACCCACGTTAAAACGAACAATTTGCCACAGCACATGTGATTTCACAAAGACTGATAGCTCAACAGCGTCTGCCATATTCACCCTGTACTCCTCAAAAAAAATTCTGCTGTGTGGAACTACCCATATTTAAAGATTTCTCTTCATAGTCCTTGCTGTAGTGTGTATCTTGTTACGAGAGAAACATGTCCATCTGTAATATGGAAGTGACCTGCGACCAGTAATGTAGTGCCAAATTCAAGTTACAAAACTTTATTGCGTATGGCCATAGGCCTTTGCAAAATAGGACATAACACAAATACACATCGAAAGGCTAAAAAGTTTGTACAAATTTAAAACGATTACAAGATGTTATAAGTCTTAATGTGGTTCACCCATAATTTCCTAGCAGCCAAGGCGAAGTTGGCTGCTGTAACTGTTGTTTGTTTACTGCTATCAGCCAGTAATTCAACAACCATATCTCGGGGGCTTTTCCCTGCGTGCATAAACAAGCGGATATGGTAAGCTAGGAATTTCCTTCTTGGGTCCTCATATAGGGGGTAAAATAGCAAGTAGTGGGTGATGTCCTCTAGCCGGTTGCATCCAAAGATGCAACTCCACTCTTTAACTGGGATGCCCACGTATCTCCTGTCCAGATAGGCCGAGGGCATCAGTTGGAACCTGAGTTCCGTGAATGCCCTGCACAGATGGGCTTGCGTCAAGACTTCAAAATAAAAGGGTCTAGCGTGATTGAGTTTGACTAGGGAGAACCAGGGGGAGAAAGGGGCTACTGCAATTACTGCCGGATCCTGACTCGCGTCGTGATCGAAGACCCAGTTTCTGAGCGTGTGCAGGCTGAGGCTCAGATATTTCAGGTGCGGTCAGTGCCTGAATGGGAACCATATGTAAGCTGCCTTGGGTTTCTATCATGGAAAGAAAGGTGGGGTATAAATGTAATGAATGAATGAATGAATCAAGGAAGCGACAGATGTGAATTTACAAGATCTGAACAGAGTGGTTTATAAGAGATGCTACTGGAGATTGGTAATTCATAGGGTCGCCATATATTGTAATCAACTCAAAGGCGCATAACAACACTGGTATGCAAGGCCCTCACTGAATATAGAGCCTAGCTCCCTACACTTTAAAGGGGAAACTGGAATTTAATGTTGAAGAGAGGATTATCTCACCAAAACTGTTTCCTTTCAATATGCATGTTGAACAGAGGTAAGATTTTAAAAGGAAACTGTACACGTTTTTTTTGTAGAAAAACAACAATAACCCTCTGTTAGTACTGCTGAAAGGCCTAGTTTTGACACTCATGTAGTAGTTATGGCAGCTCTTTTTAAAGAGAAAGTAGGCGGCTCTTAAAAGAGCCTTTGGGCTTGGTACTTCCTGGGAACCAGTCAAGATTACTTGGAGCTGGTGTACTTGGTGACAGCCTTGGTGCCTTCGGACACGGCGTGCTTGGCCAGCTCCCCCGGCAGCAGGAGGCGCACCGCGGTCTGGATCTCCCGGGAGGTGATGGTGGAGCGCTTGTTGTAATGGGCCAGGCGCGACGCCTCGGCGGCGATGCGCTCGAAGATGTCATTGACGAAGGAGTTCATGATGCTCATGGCCTTCGAGGAGATGCCGGTGTCGGGGTGGACCTGCTTCAGCACCTTGTACACGTAAATGGAGTAGCTCTCCTTGCGGCTCTTCTTGCGCTTCTTGTCGCCCTTCTTCTGCGTCTTGGTGACAGCTTTCTTGGAACCCTTCTTGGGAGCAGGAGCCGACTTCGCTGGCTCAGGCATGATCCGGCACTTTCTCACTCACAAACGAAAAATAAAGAACCGAGAACGGAGAAACAGACTCTGAGCGCCTTATATTTATAGAACTCCCATGCTAATTGTGGCATTGAAAGTATCCCTTTTTCATTGGCTGAAAGTCCAGAGATGCCTACTCAACGATTATATAGTTATGCAAAGGAGAACATTCGGAAGCTTAGCTTTCTATTGGATGGATTAAAATTCTGCCTTTCTATTGGGTAGCAAACAAAACTAGCTTTCCTATTGGTCAGGTGCTCTCACAGGCAAAAGCCAGCCAATAGAAATTCACAATTGCAATCTCCAGAACTGAATAAAAGGCTGCGGACAGCGCGTTTCTTAAAACTGTTGTCCTTCTGAGAAGAGAGGAGTATTTTGAGGTTCTCTTGAAATCAGCATTATGTCTGGACGCGGCAAGCAAGGAGGCAAGGCGAGGGCAAAGGCCAAGACTCGCTCTTCTCGCGCTGGGCTGCAGTTCCCCGTGGGTCGTGTGCATCGTCTGCTGCGTAAAGGGAACTACGCCGAGCGTGTTGGGGCTGGCGCGCCGGTCTACTTGGCGGCCGTGCTGGAGTACCTGACTGCCGAAATCCTGGAGCTGGCTGGCAACGCCGCCCGAGACAACAAGAAGACCAGGATCATCCCTCGCCACTTGCAGCTCGCCATCCGCAACGACGAGGAGCTGAACAAGCTCTTGGGTAAAGTGACTATTGCCCAAGGAGGCGTCCTTCCCAACATCCAGGCTGTCCTGTTGCCCAAGAAGACCGAGAGCCACAAGGCGAAAGGAAAATAAATCGCCTTTTATCTGAACTACATAAAAAAAAGTTGAACCCAAAGGCTCTTTTAAGAGCCACCTACAATTTCATTAAAAAGAGCTCATCATGTGAAAACGCTAACAATATTGCAAGTGTTGATATTCAAAAACAGTTAATACAGCTTCACGTGTTCTTTTTGTTTTCCCAAGTAAGGTGAAAAAATGTTTCAAGGCTACACATTCACATAATCGGTTTAAACGGATCACTGCTACTATGTTGCACTTAAAAATAAGACGTGCTATTTTAAGGACTAAAGCTCTTAAGGGCGCAAGATACAAATGTTACTTTTCTTCAAGCACAATTTAGTGAGGAGGGATATAAAGTTTCTAAATTTGTGGCTTGTTAAGAGAGGCCTGCTTGATAGCACCTCCTTTACTTAACACAAACTTTACCCAGTTCGACTCGATGGCCTTACAGGCCCCTTCCAACTCTGCTATTCTGTGATTCAGTTTACACAATATTTTCACTGATGGTCTAGTCTAGTGATTATGTCGGGAAACTTAATTCATTTACCTGGGAATAAGTCCTACTGAACTCAGGCAAACTTTCTTTTGTGTAGGTATGTATAGAATAGTACTATTAGAGAGAGGTATTAGATCCGGGTTTTCAAACTTAAAAACTCCGTGCTTTTGGCGGCAATTTCAGAATTAAAAAACACTATGGATTTTGAGGGCGGGGCCTGTTGAGTAGCCAATTGCAAGCTAGGGCGCGATTTTCAAAGTATTGTTAACAAGGGGCGGTTATCTTGCCATGCAATTTTATTTAGATGCCGACTTTAGTGTGAATCAACTACTCAACTATGACGTATTTTTTCTTTAAATAGTTGCTGGCATGTGATGCAGACGAGCTTAAATTATTTGTTAAATCTGCATTCGCTTCGCGTCTTCTATTTAAACAGATTAGTATCCGTAGTTCTTATATGGCGCCCTTGGGACCTCACTAGCAAAAACTCAGTTCTGTCTTGTTTATGGGACTTGAAATGGCGCCATCCTCTCAATGCCATAAACTCAAGTCACAAAAGGTAAAGCACCCATCGAAAAACACCGATTTTTAAAGCTAGTGACTTAATACTACCTTAACTCCCAGGTTCTTAAAACACACCACATACACAACTCGACTCAGGATAAATATTACATTGTGCTTTCAGAAGACGCCAGAGTACCTCAAAAATATTTTTTGTAAAAAAAGCTGATAAACAATGATGGCACACTCCTGTACATGTCTTAGATTCCAAGTCATTGAGTTCAATGGGCTCTATTCCCTGATAAGTGGGTATAAGAGACTGCAGACTGAAGAGCTTTGTGTTGAGTGAAAGATTTGTAACCAGATCCTTTGCATGTCTACTGAGAAGAAATCCCTCTCAGTCCATTGTGGCTTCCTCCCATGAAGGCATGTACAGCAACGTAGCATCCATAACCAATTCATTATTGTATGAAATTAGTCGTTCAAATAATATATTTTCCCCCGTTTCTCACTGTACCAGACATCTTCTGAAATTGACCACTATATTTTCAATCACTATCGCACACATCACGGATCATTTGAAGCTAAGAGCTGTAGAGAAAGGGGGGTTTGAAATTTAGGAATTTTTCGAAAGGAAAAAATGCCATTCAATTCTCTAGAGTCCTTCTGCCATAGCTAAAGAAGACTGACTTCACCATCACCAAGCTGCGAAGGGGAGGGGGGAATGTTGCAATGTCTATCCAATCAATGCTTAGCCTGGGAAATTCAAATTCTGCAACGTTCCTCTGACCTCTTTCAGCCAATGAGGAGGCAGCCGCTGGCTATAAAAAGCCGGTCGAAAGCACCTTTGACTTCATTTCTTGTTCCTTTCTAACTAGGACTTTGTTGAATTTTTTTGTGTGCGCACGAGGAAATGGCGCGTACCAAGCAAACAGCTCGTAAGTCCACCGGCGGGAAAGCGCCCCGCAAGCAACTGGCCACCAAGGCTGCGAGGAAAAGCGCTCCAGCCACCGGCGGCGTGAAGAAGCCTCACCGCTACCGCCCGGGCACCGTCGCCCTGCGAGAGATCCGCCGCTACCAGAAGTCTACCGAGCTGCTGATCCGCAAGCTGCCTTTCCAGCGCCTGGTGCGGGAGATCGCGCAGGATTTCAAGACCGACCTGCGCTTCCAGAGCTCGGCCGTGATGGCTCTGCAAGAGGCCAGCGAGGCTTACCTGGTGGGTCTGTTCGAGGACACCAACCTGTGCGCCATCCACGCGAAGCGCGTCACCATCATGCCCAAGGACATCCAGCTGGCCCGGCGCATCCGCGGGGAGAGGGCTTAAGGCACTGCGGCATCCTAAGAAGGCAAATTCATTATATCCCAAAGGCTCTTTTAAGAGCCACCATATAGTCTTTGGAAAGAGCTTGGGATCCTAAAACAGGTTACGGGGTCGTTGTAGGTTAGTGGGGATAACTCTGTTATGGCAGAGAGAAAATAACTGCTGTTTACATGAAAAGGTAAAAGTCTTTAAACTGGTGGCAGCAAAGTATACTAGCTAATGGTGCATAGTAACTGATGTGTATTTGAAAGTTTTAAAACAAGAGTATACAAAATATAGGCATATTCTATTTACCGAGAAGAGGCTATGGTTATTTAGTCTTCCTTACAAGCTCATGGATAAACTTTAAACTAGTAAGCAATGCAAAGGCCTTAGGTTTTGTTTGAAAGTTGCCACCCAGGCACGTTTTGAAGTTAAACTAGTTTTAACTTCACAACGCTAAGCGCAGCGTGCAGAGGTATACCTCGCTAGGATTCAGCTCCAGCGTTTTAAAAATTTAGCCACGGCTAGGAAAACTACAATTGGCAAGAAAAAAATTACAAAGTGTTTGATACAAAAAGCAAAGGTAGTAGACGCGAGCGCACAAAAGATCCACCTTGAGTCAATAAATATGTCACAAAAGAATGCAAGGTTTGAGTTCTGAGCTCTTCATCGGGCTGGAAAATGGCAAACAATGCAAAGGGGGAGGAAGAAAAAGTTGGCTGATGTTGGACTCTCGGAGTCTCAAGAGGAAACTCCGGAGAGGATGGAGCAGAGCTTGCAATGAGGCACTGTTTAGATGGTTTCAGGCTGCACTTGGGACTGATGAGAGGAAGAAATTATATCTCCAATTTTTAATAATATAAATAATATAAATTACAGCTGTTACTCAGATCTGTCTCCATCCTCAGACGAAACGCAGAGCTTTGGTAGGTTTGAAAGCAGGAATAACAGGTAAACTTGTTAGGTGAAAAACAGTGGTATCTGACAAATGTGGGTTTCGGTGCACGAAAACGTATGCCATAATAAACTGATGAGACTTTAAAGTGCCACAAGACTTACAGAAGCAGACGTCTATCCTCCCCCCTCCTCTGCAAACAGAAATAAAGAACTCTCCGTGATGCTTTTTTTGGAATAAAGTTTTTTACCCAGAAAGACTGCTCGGTCATCCTGAATATTTAATAAAGAATTCTTTGTCGAGCAAAATATATTTTATTCCATTTGCTTCCAACAGTTGATGAACTATGTATTGCAACGGCGAGAAAGGGATACATTTGCATGCCAGCAAAAGTCACCTTCACCAAAAACAGTCTTCCTTTCTCCGGTTGCTAACCTAACCGTCAGAGAAGGCAACAGCTACTTCACAATGCACCAGTGAGAATTAAGGCGAAGAAACCTATCGGCCATACGATGGCGCTGTCTGTTAACAAAAATAGCCCATGGAGAATTGTTCAGATTGAGTAAGCATGGCCAGGCTTTATTCTGTTGCTATATGTTGTTAATAAATATAAAAGTCCATTGGACATGTGCAGAGTGCCTTTTCCGCTTCATAGGAAGAGGAAAGGATAATTCACACGCGCGCGCGTAAGGAGGGACGGGAGAGGGTTGAGGATATTGCTTCGGAGAAGGTAAGGCATTTTAGACTGGGAGGTTTTATAGCTTCTTTCCAAAGCTGCCAAGAACTACACAGATATTTGGATGTCGAAGAAGGAAGGTGCCCCTTTGCATGCGTTGACAGTCATCTCTAAAGATTAAAAGGGAGTCCGGCAAGTGCTGTATTGCTTTCCAAAACTACCAATGAACTCCCCAGGTCCCTTCCCCCCCCCCCATCATTTCTATAACCAATGAAATGTATAATACCGGGTGAATCATTTTTTTTTTTTAAAGAAAGCGTTTAGCAGAGGATGGTTTCGATCCATCGACCTCTGGGTTATGGGCCCAGCACGCTTCCGCTGCGCCACTCTGCTTCGCGGAAAACCAGGCTTCAAAAAGCCTTACAAACTTATACCGATGTACACTGTGGCCGGATTTCGTAATCCTTTTAAATTTGTTATCTCTTTTGTTTGGGGTTTAATAAAAAAAACTCTTTTATTTGGGGTTTAATCATTGGCTTCGCTCTTGTGAATGTTCTTAAGAGTTTTAAGTTTCTCATCTGTCAAACACCGAACTCCATTGTACGTCAGTTATCAATACAGTTGCATGTCAGTTTGTTGAGTCTGTCTGCGCAACTTGGGGTTTCTGTACTTTTCAAAGATGCGTGCGCTGTGACATGGCATTTCTCTTTCCTTTCTTTTTCTTCCTTAAAGCAGGTGTGTCGGATTTAATAACTGGCTCCGCCCATGTAAATGTCCCTACCTTATCACCCGGCAACCCCGCCACTGCATGTTAGCTATCAAATATAGCCCAAAACTGAACGCCGTTGCATGTCATCTTCCAAGCACTAACAAATGCTGTTGTCAAGAGCAGACATCAACAGTGTGCATACCCGACATCAGCATGCAGGCACGAAATTTTGACTGCATACAAATTTCTGTTTATTCCTTGGCTTTTCATTCATCCTACTAAGTCACACAGGCGAGGCGTAGTTTGAGTCAGGAAACTCAGTCCTGAAACATCTTTCTCTTCAGAGGTTAACGTAAGAACATAAGAAGAGCCTGCTGGATCAGGCCAGTGGCCCATCTAGTCCAGCATCCTGTTCTCACAGTGGCCAACCAGGTGCCTGGGGGAAGCCTGCAAGCAGGACCCGAGTGCAAGAACACTCTCCCCTCCTGAGGCTTCTGGCAACTGGTTTTCAGAAGCATGCTGCCTCTGACTAGGGTGGCACAGCACAGCCATCACGGCTAGTAGCCATTGATAGCCCTGTCCTCCATGAGTTTGTCTAATCTTCTTTTAAAGCCATCCAAGCTGGTGGCCATTACTGCGTCTTGTGGGAGCAAATTCCATAGTTTAACTATGTGCTGAGTAAAGAAGTACTTCCTTTTGTCTGTCCTGAATCTTCCAACATTCAGCTTCTTTGAAGGTCCACGAGTTCTAGTATTATGAGAGAGGGAGAAGAACTTTTCTCTATCCACTTTCTCAATGCCATGCATAATTTTATACACTTCTATCATGTCTCCTCTGACCCGCCTTTTCTCTAAACTAAAAAGCCCCAAATGCTGCAACCTTTCCTCGTAAGGGAGTCGCTCCATCCCCTTGATCATTCTGGTTGCCCTCTTCTGAACCTTTTCCAACTCTATAATATCCTTTTTGAGATGAGGCGACCAGAACTGTACATAGTATTCCAAATGTGGCCGCACCATAGATTTATACAACGGCATTATGATATCGACTGTTTTATTTTCAATACCTTTCCTAATTATCGCTAGCATGGAATTTGCCTTTTTCATAGCTGCCGCACACAGGGTCGACATTTTCATTGTGCTGTCCTCTACAACCCCGAGGTCTCTCTCCTGGTCGGTCACCGCCAGTTCAGACCCCATGAGCGTATATGTGAAATGAAGATTTGCTCCAACATGCATAATTTTACACTTGTTTATATTGAATTGCATTTGCCATTTTTCCGCCCATTCACTCAGTTTGGAGAGGTCTTTTTGGAGCTCTTCGCAATCCCTTTTTGTTTTAACAATCCTGAACAATTTAGTGTCGTCAGCAAACTTGGCCACTTCACTGCTCACTCCTAATTCTAGGTCATTAATGAACAAGTTGAAAAGTACAGGTCCCAATACCGATCCTTGAGGGACTCCACTTTCTACAGCCCTCCATTGGGAGAACTGTCCGTTTATTCCTACTCTCTGCTTTCTGCTTCTTAACCAATTCCTTATCCACAAGAGGACCTCTCCTCTTATTCCATGACTGCTAAGCTTCCTCAGAAGTCTTTGGTGAGGTATCTTGTCAAACGCTTTTTGAAAGTCTAAGTGCACTATGTCCACTGGATCACCTCTAGCTATATGCTTGTTAACACTCTCAAAGAATTCTAATAGGTTACTGAGACAGGACTTTCCCTTGCAGAAGCCATGCTGGCTCTGCTTCAGCAAGGCTTGTTCTTCTATGTGCTTAGTTAATCTAGCTTTAATAATACTTTCTACCAGTTTTCCAGGGACAGAAGTTAAGCTAACTGGCCTGTAATTTCCGGGATCCCCTCTGGATCCCTTTTTGAAGATTGGCGTTACATTTGCCACTTTCCAGTCCTCAGGCACGGAGGAGGACCCAAGGGACAAGTTATATATTTTAGTTAGCAGATCAGCAATTTCACATTTGAGTTCTTTGAGAACTCTCGGGTGGATGCCATCCGGGCCTGGTGATTTGTCAGTTTTTATATTGTCCATTAAGCCTAGAACTTCCTCTCTCGTTACCACTATTTGTCTCAGTTCCTCAGAATCCCTTCCTGCAAATGTTAGTTCAGGTTCAGGGATCTGCCCTATATCTTCCACTGTGGAGACAGATGCAAAGAATTCATTTAGCTTCTCTGCAATCTCCTTATCGTTCTTTAGTACACCTTTGACTCCCTTATCATCCAAGGGTCCAATCTCCTCCCTAGATGCTCTCCTGTTTTGAATGTATTTATAGAATTTTTTTTGTTGGTTTTTATGTTCTTAGCAATGTGCTCCTCAAATTCTTTTTTAGCATCCCTTATTGTCTTCTTGCATTTCTTTTGCCAGAGTTTGTGTTCTTTTTTATTTTCTTCATTCGGACAAGACTTCCATTTTCTGAAGGAAGACTTTTTGCCTCTAAGAGCTTCCTTGACTTTGCTCGTTAACCATGCTGGCATCTTCTTGGCCCTGGCGGTACCTTTTCTGATCTGCGGTATGCACTCCAGTTGAGCTTCTAATATAGTGTTTTTAAACAACTTCCAAGCATTTTCGAGTGATGTGACCCTCTGGACTTTGTTTTTCAGCTTTCTTTTTACCAATCCCCTCATTTTTGTGAAGTTTCCTCTTTTGAAGTCAAATGTGACCGTGTTGGATTTTCTTGGCAATTGGCCAGTTACATGTATGTTTAATTTAATAGCACTGTGGTCACTGCTCCCAATCGGTTCAACAACACTTACATCTCGCACCAGGTCCCTGTCCCCACTGAGGATTAAGTCCAGGGTTGCCGTCCCTCTGGTCGGTTCCATGACCAACTGGTCTAGGGAATAGTCATTTAGAATATCTAGAAACTTTGCTTCTTCGTCATGACTGGAACACATATGCGGCCAGTCTATGTCCGGGTAGTTGAAGTCACCCATTACTACCACATTTCCTAGTTTGGATGCTTCCTCAATTTCATATCTCATCTCAAGGTCTCCCTGAGCATTTTGATCAGGGGGACGATAGATCGTTCCCAGTATTAAGTCCCTCCTGGGGCAGGGTATCACCACCCACAACGATTCTGTGGAGGAGTCTGCCTCTTTTGGGGTTTCGAGCTTGCTGGATTCAATGCCTTCTTTCACGTATAGAGCGACTCCGCCACCAATACGTCCTTCCCTGTCCTTCCGATATAGTTTATATCCAGGGATAACCGTATCCCACTGGTTTCCTCCATTCCACCAGGTCTCCGTTATGCTCACTATATCAATGCTCTCCTCGAAGAACAAGCACTCCAGTTCTCCCAACTTGGTTTGGAGGCTCCTAGCATTAGCGTACAGGCACTTGTAAGCAATGTCTCTCTTCAAGTGTCTTTGGCACTTGTGGTTTGGCCTGTTATAATTTTGCTCTTCTGAATTTATATCCTGTGCCCCTGCTCTCACAATGCCTACTTCTAGGCCTACCCCTTTTAACATTTCATCATTTCTTTGGTTTTTATCCCAGGGGGGAGGTTTATTCCGAACCGGACCTTCCTCAGCTCCTGTCGGGTTTCCCCCCTCAGTCAGTTTAAAAGCTGCTCTGCCACCTTTTTAATTTTAAGTGCCAGCAGTCTGGTTCCATTCTGGTTCAAGTGGAGCCCGTCCCTTTTGTACAGGCCCGGCTTGTCCCAAAATGTTCCCCAGTGCCTAACAAATCCAAACCCTTCCACCCGACACCATCGTCTCATCCACGCATTGAGACTGCAAAGCTGGGCCTGTCTGGCTTGTCCTGCGTGTGGAACCGGTAGCATTTCAGAGAAAGCCACCTTGGAGGTCCTGGCTTTCAGCATCCTACCTAGCAACCTAAATTTTACTTCCAGGACTTCACGGCTGCATTTCCCCATGTCGTTGGTGCCAATGTGCACCACGACCACTGACTCCTCCCCAGCACTGTCTACCAAACTATCTAAACGACGGGCGATATCCGCAACCTTCGCACCAGGCAGGCAAAACACCTTGCGGTCTACACACCCATCACACACCCCACTGTCTATGTTCCTAATGATCGAATCACCCACTACAAGGATCCCTCCACCCCCTGGAGATATATCCTCAGCACGAGAGGATAGCTGCTCATCCCCCAAGGAATGGGTCCCTTCTAAGGGATCGTTTCCCTCTTCCTCAGCTGGATGCTCTCCTTCCCTGAGACCATCGTTCTCCATGATAGCAGGAGAGCTATCATCGTTGGAGTGGGACACAGCTATAACATCCCTGAAGGCCTCCTCCACACACCTCTCTGCCTCTCTCAGTTTTTCCAGGTCCGCCACCTTGGCCTCAAGGAAATGAAGTCGTTCCCAGAGAGCCAGGAGCTCATTGCACCGAGAGCACACCCACGACTTCTGTCCAACAGGCAGATAGTCGTACATGCTGCAGGCGGTGCAAAACATTGGAAAGCCCCCACATCCCTGCTGGCTCGTGGAGCAGGCTCCCTCGCTAGGGTGCTCTGACTTTATATGTGTGGCTGGTTCCTCCCAGCTACTGCTGCCAGCCAATGATGTGTTACTTGAGGCTGATGGCTCACCTATCAGCTGGGGCTTAACTCTTTAGGATTATCTCAGAGAAGGCAGGCTTCCTTCCTGAGCGAGGGGCAGGGCTGTTTAAGCTTTTGGCTGCTTTTAATCTAAGCAAGGGGCTGCGACTTCCAGGCAAGTCTTTTTTGTTTGTTGTTTTCCCACCTAGAACAGCCTGACCTTTCTTTAACCTAGGGAAACAGAGCTTGTGGTTGTGTTTCAGGAAGGCTAAAGCTGCCCTTTTTAGCAAGGACTGAGCTGACTCTCTCCCTGTATGTATCAGTGGAGTTTCCTTTTTCCCCTTCTCTCCGACTGGAATTTAGCCTTGTTTACAGTGTCCCCTGAAGCTTTCCTGCTAGGGTGGTGTTGAAAACTAGCTTTCTATAGGCTTCCTTCTCCTAGGATCTGTTTCCTAAGATATAGGTTCTTTCAGGATTTGGCTCCTAGCTCAGGGTGACCTTGGGCTGCCCTTATTACTTATTGCTCTGAGCTGTTTTACTTCAATTAAATAATGGAATAAATGGGAGCTACTTACCCTCTTTTCGCTCTGCTGCTTAACTCGCCTTGATGCTTTGTCAGCTGGGGCTCCCTCTAGCTCGTGGAGCAGGCTCCCTCGCTAGGGTGCTCTGACTTTATATGTGAAGGTTCACCTTCCAACTTGTACATGCGTGCTTTGGGAGCGCCTTTCGGGCTTCCTCATGCCTGCATTCCCCTCCTTCTGGTGTGTCTCTGGTGTTACATTTTAGATTGTAAGCGCCTTGGGGCACAGACCTGTCGTCTTGTAATCAGTATAAGTGCATTTCACGTTGAGCTATATTGCTGTAGTAGTAAAGTAGCTGTTCCACCATCTCCACATGAGTGTATCCTTTGAAATGGTTGTTAGCTCTGAGCTCCTTCAGGGGAAGAGCGGGGTGGACAATTAATTAATTAATTAACAATGGCAGATGTAATCAACCAAGTAAAAAGCTTTGTGATCTGCATTTGCGCAACAGCTGTTCGTGTTCTATCAGCAGACGCCACAACTGCTCTTACCAACTGAGGTGAGACGTCCTTTGAGCATGTACAGAGTGATTTTCCCCTCATCGCCATATTACAGGCAGAGGGCATCCCTCAGTCTAGACCGCTTTCTGAGCCTCCTCCCCCAAGTGTGTGTGTGTTCCCTTAAAAAACGTAGCAGAAATAAACCTAACGTTGGTCTGCAAATAAAGACGCTATCGGTTTTGTAGATATCATTGACCAAACAGAATCTCTGTGGTCACACAATTATTCCGAAATGAAAAGGAGCAATTTGCAATAGAACTTGTCCAGGAGGAAAAACTAAGGTGAAGCTAGGTTCATATCATCACACCTGAAAGTATCTCAATTTTTTATGTTATTTTATTCTTATTATTATTTTGCTAGTTTGCTAAGGAGAGTAGCGAAAAAGCTCAGAAGGGGTTTAGCATATAGAAAAGGCTGACAAATGAAAGGAATAGCCCAAACAAAAATTAATGCCGACGAAGGTGGGATTCGAACCCACGCGTGCAGAGCACAATGGATTAGCAGTCCATCGCCTTAACCACTCGGCCACCTCGTCATCTATGAAGAAAACTTTTAGAATACTTCCTTTTGATCGACTGATATGTAATTTTCCTTGTTTCTGTAAAATTTCTTAGTGGTGTATTTGGTCTCTGATAATTGAAAAGTTCCCTTTTTAAAGTCATAATCACTACTTATAGTCATTGTGTGTACATCACTTATAAACAAAAGATAACATTTTTTTACGCCACGGAGGTTCCATAGTGTAGTGGTTATCACGTCTGCTTTACACGCAGAAGGTCCTGGGTTCGAGCCCCAGTGGAACCAAACTGTTCCTTTTTCTTGAAATTCACGTTATTAAAAATAAACACGCAAAGCGGAGGAACATTTAGAAGTTCTAGTGAAAAGTTACACCAAAGATTTCCCCCCACTTTTCCTGTTGAACGGCAATAGATGATGCAATTAAAGGAGACCCGGGTTAATACGCCAATGTACGTAAAACACAGTTGTTTGGCTACAATTTTATGATGTAACACAAAGCGCCGTAGAAGACACATGACATGCAGTAATATAGGAAGGAGGCTGGCTGAATCTTAGTTTGGACGGGGAAACTTTTTTGCGCACTCCACTACTTAGCTCTTCCCTATCTAGTGCCTACTAGGAACTCTGAAACTGCATCAGAGAGGGAGAGTTATTACTGATAAATGATTGCAAATATCATTCATAAGAAATTCATTACAGGCTGGATCTCTGTCAGACTAGATCGGAAAACGGGTCACTATGCAGCAGCTTCTGTTTTCGCACGGGCGATTTGATTCGTTTCCCGTTCCTGTGCATTTCTTTAAAAGTTAAGAGGATTTATTAGAATTAAGAAAGAAAATACAGGTGGCCCGTACGGGTCTCGAACCCGCGACCTTGGCGTTATTAGCACCACGCTCTAACCAACTGAGCTAACCGGCCAATCGGCTGCACACCTTTGCTAAAGCACGTAAGGTGTTTGGTTAATTGTATGTGTGTTACAACGGCTGTGAAGGTGGATGAAGGCTGCAGCAGATAAAGGACTTCCAATCTTTGTGGTACCCATGCCATTGGATCAAAGCCTTTTTCTGTCAAGATTGTGTGTCGATCGTGGTGCGCCGATCTCCCCACATAAAACAAAATCACGCACAGGCGTCTTCCATTAACAAAAGTCCCATGGAAAGACTTTATTTTGGAAGATAACCTTACTCTGTTACGAGTGATCGCCAAGCAAAGCACAGAATCTAACAGTCTTTCACTAAATAGAATACAGGCTGTGGTGCATCAGTTGACGGCTCATGGATCCAGCTCTCATCTCCTGTGAGGTTCCTGCAAAACAGTGCTGGTCCGATTCGACAGGGATGTTGACAGTGCTTATAATGCGTTTTATTTCATTTTGCCTTTTCTCAATCCTCATTCTTCTTGTGGGAAGAGCATCCATCTCACCACCACCCAAAACATTGCCTAACACACCTGCAATTAATTAGAAGTCATTTTGAACTGCTATTTATTCATTTCATTTCTATCCCACCTTTTCTCCAAGCTCCACTTGCCGTACACAATACTTCCCCCTCCCTACTTCATCCTTACAACAACCCTCTGAGGTAGGCTACGCTGAAAGGCAGTGACTGGCCCAAAGTGAGCTTCACGACTGAATGGCATTGATAGCATGAATAGAATAATCAACAGCTTCCCACCCTCAACCATCAGCTGCCTGCCTTGCACCTGCCACCTCCCCTCTATTTGTGGCTTCCTATTCAAAAAATTGACACCATGCAGCATGTGCAAAGGAGCCAGTCAGGGATGTGTGGCATTAAGCAGTGACTGGCACAAGGCCACTCAGCTGGTGTTTATGGCTAAGTGGGGGTGGCCCTGCACTACAAATCCCAAGGGGCAATGTGAAAACTGTCCTTGCAAAACACAATACAGCTAAAATCAGATGAATGGGGGCAGGGAAAGGTAGAGAACAATTTCAAATGGTGTTGAAGATTGTATCGCTCTTGGCTCAGACAATTACGCAGAAGGAAGTGCTATATTTTTTGTCCTTCTGTACTTAATGAGAATCCACAGTAGGCACCTTGTTTTGTAAATAACTTTCCTCTTTCAACAAGCCTTTTAAGTTGAGACCTATCTCAGGCGGCGTCTGTGCTGGAATTGCTTTTTAATATGTTTTTTAAAAAACAATGTTTTTAACCCGTTTTTAAATATGTTTTAAAAGCCTTTTTTTAAAAAAATGTTTTTAAAGTTGTTTTGTTTTGGTGTGTTGTAGGGTCTGTTTTTATGTGTTTTTAGCGCTTCTGTTTGCTGCCCTGGGCTCCTGCTGGGAGGAAGGGCGGGATATCAATCAAGCAATCCATCCATCCATCCATCCATCCATACAAAACACTCTTAGGCTGCAGTAAGGGAAGAGTGGTAACCCATACTTTTTCTGCACCCTGGGGAAGCCCTTTATGACATTTACTAAAGGATATTCTACCTAAAGGATGCATGGGTGCCTCTGAAATATTCTTTGCCTAGCAGAAACCTCACAGAACCCATCATTATCTTCACATCAGGCACCTCTTCCAGTCGTTTCATAACGGTTCAGTAATGGTCAGCATTACTCTTGACTAAAGTGCAATCATATTCTCAATGCCATCGTTGAATGGAAAAATGACCAAGTTAGTGTATACCAGACCTAAAAGTTATGAAGAGCCCTGCTAGATCAGTCCCAAGCCCATCAGATCTGGAGAGCCAGATGCCCAAGCAAAACTTGAGCACAAGAGCTCTCGTCACTTGCAATCCCCATCAAATGGTATTGAGGCATACCATCTCTGAGATTGGAGGCAGAGCACAGCCAATTCCACACCCATTCAACTCTGCTTCTTAGCCAGCATCACTTCCTGCTGCATTTTTACTACCCCAATACCCAATAGACTTGCCCCTGGAATCTCTCTTCTCTAAGTCTTTGATTAGGCTCAAAGCACATCTGATTTATGAGCTCAACAGCTGTGCTAGAAACTAGATTTTGGTTTTTTACTCTGCCGAGCACACAAACAGGGAAGAATTAAAAGAGGAAAAACATGCCTGTGTGGATCTTCAAAGATCTGCAGCAGAATATCACTAGGCACCAGCTGAAGGCAACTGGGTTCATGTCCTGGTTTTGGGCTTCTGAGAAGAATCAGGTTAGCCATTGTAGGAAACGAGAGTATTGAACTAAATATATCTTTGGCCTGATCAGTACAGCTATTCTTATATTCTTAACAAAGGAATGTCTCACGATAGATTCATGACTTCTTTGGACCTCAGCTAATATGCATCTAATTCTGACATTGCATTTTCCCTTCTCTAGCTTACTCAAGAGTTCCCCTTCTCTAGCTTACTGATTTTTAATGATTTTTATTTATTTATTTATTTATTAGATTTATATACCGCCCCATAGCCAAAGCTCTCTGGGCGGTTCACAACATAAACATCCAATATACAATTAAAATATATATTAAACAACTTAAAAATAAAGTAATTATACCAGAAACTGAAACATAATTAAACACATAAACAGCTACAAAACTCAACACTAAAATATTAAATGTTAAAAAAGTATTAAATTGGTTGAAATATTAAGATGTTAAGATGTTAAATATTAAAATATTAACATATTAAAATTAAAATGCCTGGGAGAAGAGGAAGGTTTTTACCTGGCTCCGAAAAGATAACAATGTTGGTGCCAGGCGTACCTCATCAGGGAGAGAATTCCATAATTCGGGGGCCACCACTGAGAAAGCCCGTTTTCTCGTTGTCACCTTCCGGGCTTCTTTCTGAGTAGGCCCCCGAGGGAGGGCCTTTGATGTTGAACGCAGCGTATGGGTAGGTTCATATCGGGAGAGGCGTTCCATCAGGTATTGTGGTCCCAAGCCATGTAAGGCTTTATAAGTTAAAACCAGCACCTTGAATCGAGCCCGGAAGCATATAGGCAGCCAGTGCAAGCGGGCCAGAATCGGTGTTATATGCAGAGCTTGGAAAAGTTACTTTTTTGAACTATAACTCCCATCAGCCCCAGCCAGGATGGCCACTGGATTGGGCTGATGGGAGTTGTAGTTCAAAAAAGTAACTTTTCTGAGCTCTGGTTATATGTTCGGACCTCCGAGTCTCTGTTAACAGTCTGGCCACTGCATTTTGCACGAGCTGTAGCTTCCGAACCGTCTTCAAAGGCAGCCCCACATACAGTGCATTGCAGTAGTCCAATTTAGAGGTTACCAGTGCATGGACAACTGAAGCAAGGTTTTCCCTGTCCAGATAGGGGCATAGTTGGGCCACCAACCGAAGTTGATAGAAAGCACTCCGTGCCACCGAGGCTACCTGTGCCTCTAGTGACAGGGATGGTTCTAAAAGAACTCCCAAACTACGGACCTGCTCCTTCAGGGGGAGTGCAACCCCATCCAGGACAGGTTGAACATCCACCATCCAGTCAAGGGAACCACCTAGTAACAGCATCTCAGTCTTGTCTGGATTGAGCCTCAATTTATTCGCTCTCATCCAGTCCATTACCGCAGCCAGGCATCGGTTCAGCACCTTGACAGCCTCACCTGAAAAAGATGAACAGGAGAAGTAGAGCTGTGTGTCATCAGCATACTGGTGGCAGCGCACTCCAAAACTCCTGATGACGGCACCCAGCGGCTTCATGTAGATGTTAAAAAGCATGGGGGATAGTACTGACCCCTGTGGGACTCTGTATTGGAGGGCCCAGGGTGCCGAGCAAAACTCCCCAAGCACTACCTTCTGGAGGCAACCCGCCAAGTAGGAGCAGAACCACTGCCAAGCAGTACCTCCAACTCCTGGATTTATGTCCCTTTCTAGATGAAATACATTTCCTTGTTTTGCCTTCGGAAATCAGAAGCTGTAGCCTATATTTCTCCACCAGCTGTGCAGTATCCTTCACAGGGAGAGTGTCGATTGCAAGGATGTGGTTGGAAGGCCAAGTCAAAGTGGAGGGTTTATTTTAGCATTTATAATTAGGATTTAATGAGTATGTTGCTGCATGCCCTAAGTCAACCAGGACACCTAATTCAAAGAAAAAAATTCAGCATGCTCATATTTACTTCGGGGGTTTTTTAACTGGTCCAAGGAGAAGAAAAACAGAGAGACACAGGCGCATATTTCTAATGTAAAATTTGCATTTATTGCCACTGTAAAACCTTCATTGGTCCCAAGCAGTTCCACAATTAAATCAGCACAAACCAACTCATTATTGCACAATATCGACCTCCTGTGTTCAGTGCAGGCATTACACATCAATTCTTCCTTGATACCTTCTAAGTTCAGTAAAAAGTAGCAAGCAGGACCTTGCGGGGGAGGAAGCCAGGCTATGGATGAAGACAATGGCACGAGAAAGTTTTATATCCACAGCCTAGGGATCACACTGTCTAATCTGATCTAGCCCAGCTCTTAATTAGTTGTAGAGTGTAGCTTGTGAATGGGTGTAGAATGTTTTTTTAAAAAAGGAAGGGAATGCAAAGTCAAGGCTGGCCCTCGGGATAATGCAAACACCATTCACAGGCATTCTGGAACATGCGGAGCCATGGGGAGACCTTCACAGACTGGCGCCAGCCGGTGGGCATCCAGGCCCATTGCCAGGGAAGGACACATCGCTCTGGGTGAGGCATCATTGCCAAGTGGCGTCCATCAGGAGAACAAATGCCTGCAATGCCCAAAGGGGACCCATTGGGATTCAGAGGATACTCCTCAGTCGGCAGCCCCTGGTCATCCACATAGCGGAGCGGAGCCAAGCGGGAGGAGCGCATCTGAGCCAGGACTTCAGCCAAGCGGAATCGCATCCGACCTGTGGGTGGGCAGGTGGGAAGAAAGTGAGTGCAGAGTCATGCAGTCTAACAATATTTATCTTGCAGCTTCTCTCCATTGGCCAGCTCAGATTACTCTTAGCCCAATAAGAATGTGTGGGCGGGGGCAGCACTGGAAGAGGACATCAGCATAACGTCATGCACACAGCAAATTCCTTAGTAGTTCATGTCAATTCTCAAAAAAGACTGGGGGAAATTCTTAACCTTTGGAAATGAGAGATTTCCTCAGAACATGCACATGCATATTTTGTCAATGGTATAGCACAGGGTTCCCAAACTGTAGTCTTTAAACTTCATTCAGGCAGTTCGCAGCATTATTATTGATGATGGTTATTAAATTTATTACCTGCCCTTCACCAGTAGGTCCCAGGGGAGGTCACAACAAGATATCATACATTATTAAAAACAGTTTAAAATGAATTGCATGCCTGTGGATTTGTGTCTGAAGACAGAAAATGACACATCCATCACATTAAATATTCCTACTGATTTTTAATTGTATTTTTATTGCTTTTTTATTTCTTATCTTGTGTTTCATTGTATTACAATTTGAATTCCATAGAATTAAGTCATTTAGGGGGGAATTTATCACTTATGCTACTGCAGGCGCTCTGCAAAGTTTGTTGCCTGTACTCATGCATGAAATTTGGACCTCATAATTGTCAATTATAACAATTCTGCTCCTCTACTGACCTCATTCAACTGCTAATACCAGAGAAGAGGCTCTGTAATGTGACTGTGTAAACAATTATTCTTTGAGATATATCCAGTAATTGCATCTGTTTTCTTATGTTCTTTATAATTTAGTGATTTTTTTAAAAAAAGGATTACCTTCTCCATGCGCCACCCAGATGCCTAGGGTGGATCCTGCCATGCCTCGCAGCATTAGCGCTGGACTCTCCTCAATGCCCAGGCTTACAAAACGTGATTCAAAGCGGCCAGAATTGTTAGGACTCAACAGCACCCCCGGCTGGATGGCACCATCTTGAAAACAGGCAGGTCAAGGGTTTAGGCTGCAGTCATAGAATCATAGAATAGTAGTTGGGAGGGGCCTATGAGGCCATCAAGTCCAACCCCCTGCTCAATGCAGGACTCCAAATCAAAGCATTCCTGACAGATGACTGTCCAGACAGTCTTAACTCCCCTTCCCTGTGTGTAAGCCCCACTGAATTCAATGAGACGTATTCCTGAATAGAAATGGTTAGGATTGCAAGCATACTGGACGGGCCACAATCCAGGATTTGTCAGGTGCTTTAACTCCAGAGGAGTGCTCAAAGTGCAAAGCAAGTGTGCCCCCCACCCCCAGTGTCGGCTCACTTACCTACATCCCTGGTGTCTGGGCTCCCGACCCCCACCCAACCTAGCAAGGCCATCAGCTGGCAGCCGTTGCACACGCCCAGGCTGAAGGTATCTTTGCGCTGATGGAATGTCTGGAACTGAGCTTGCGCTCTATGGTTAAAAGTCACAGAAGCCGCCCAGCCTGGAACCAAAACATGGAAATGAGCTGCACGGATTGCAAGGAGCAGACTTTCTAGACCAGGTCAAAAGGTCCATCACGTCCAGCATCGTGTCTTCAGCACTGATCGCCCAAATGCCCCCAAACTGCTCACAGAGCATGATGCGGACAGGAATCCCGTTATATGGCAAACCACAACAAGGCCACCATCACTTATTCCTAGAGCTTATGGAAGCTTCTCCCACACAGAGGCAAGCTGATGGCCCCATTCCTGAAAGAGGAGAGGCAAAGACACTAACCTTTGGCAGAGCCTAGAACATCTGCATAACTGAACCCTCCAACAAACACCAGGCCACGGAAAGAGTCCAGCGTCATCTCGCCTGAGCACAGATCTTGCATGGTGAGATCCCAGACCTGAAGCGAATACAGAGATAGGAAAGCAGAGAGGAGGATGCTAAGGAAGGGAGTGGCTCAAACCAGCACAGAGATTGGGTTTGACTGGGGAACAGTTAGGACATGGAAGACCCTTAGAGAAGTCCCTGTCCTGCAGTAGGCCTGCCCAGTCTTTGGGGTGATATCCAGGTTTAATCATACCCAGAATAGATCCATTGAAATGAGCGGACTTCAGTAACATAACTCCATTCATTTCAATGGACCATGAATGGCATAGTTCGGCTCTACTCCCTTTGACTCTACTCCTTGCTGTACCTGTTTGGCAACTGTCCGATGTGCCAGTCAAGAAATGTGCTGGAAGAGGCCAGGGCAAGAAGGCAATACTTTCCCAGAACAACTAACCTAATTCTCATCTTGATCTAATGGGCGATTTCTACAGGGGAGAAATTAAGTGCAGAAGACATGACTCCTGATTGCAAAGGGGAACAGAGAAAAATTCGATTCCCCCCCCCCCCCAAGCTACTAGCCAAGATGGCTATGTTCCACATCCACTGCCAGAGACAGTATGCCTCTGAATCCCAGTTTCTTGAAAGTGGGGAGACTACTCTTGCACTCAGGTCCTGCTTGCAGGCTTCCCATGGGTATCCTGTTGGCCACTGTGAGAACAGGATGCTGGCCTGGATGGGACACTGGCCTGATCCAGGAGAGTCTTCTCATGCCATTATTGGTCCATCTAAACCGGTGTGGTCTATTATGTTCTTAGGTTACATCTTGGTCTCTGAGAAACTGCTGGGATGCCTTTACTAAATGAGTACTGCCCAGCTCACCTGGAACCCAGCCATGAGGAACGCAGCCACCATTTCACGGTCCCCGTTGCTCCCTTCCTCACGAAGGATGGCGACACGGGGAGCTGGAAGGGCTGTGGGTGGGGGAAAAGCACCGATTGATATCGTCCCTTCCTGGTAAGGCTGCAAGGTTGATGTTGACCCATTCATTGTTGAAACAAACATTTACAAAATAGATTCATCGACTAAACAAGGTGCCCTTGATTAACTGGACAGTTGAAATTTTTTTTTTAATACAATTACTTATTAATATTACATTTCAGAAGAGGCATTCTCCCTTCTTCTCACAGAACAGGAGATGCCTACTAGGAGCATAGCAAGCAGAGTCAGACCATTGATCCATCAAGATCAATCTTGTCTACACTGACAGGCAGCATCTCTCCAGGGTTTCAGACAGGGGGCACATTCCCAGCTCCACTTGGAGATGCTGGGGATTGAACCTGGGACTCTGCCACTGAGCTCTGGCCCCCTCTTTATGATGGCCACTAGGATGCACGCATGCAACATCCGAAAACTAAGAATGTATATGCTTCTCACTTCAGTCAGTTTTTACCTATATGAGAATGCAATTAATTAATTTATGAAAACACAGATGATTAATTTGCCAAGATGTCTTTAGATTAATGACAATTCTGTTTCCTGGTTTTTAATTTGCAGTCAGAACTTTCTTCAGACACCAGAGGCACCAATCCCTTCCCACCCTCTTCTCGGTGCTGGCCTGTCCCATACCCATTTCCTGTAACAGGGGAAGTTCTTCCTGGGGGTTAAAGGTCAAGGTGTAGCTGGGTTCCATGCGCTTGGTCAGTCCCGCCTCTTCTTGGGCCACACACTCTGGGTTGGCTTGCAGCCGCTCTAGCTGGAAGCTTGTGGCTTCCCACCAGCCTCGCAAAGTGGCCACTTTCTCCGCCAGAACTTCCTGGCCGTTGACGGTGACTCGGACCTGCAAAGAGGCACAGCAAAGGCAATTAACCAAGAAGGGCATTGACGGTGGGGACAGGAAAAAAAACTAAAAGAAAAGAAATGGGGTGGTTTGCCACAAGAAATGTGGGGGAACTAATAATTAGAAGACCCAAGGCAGAGGGAGCAAAAGGTAAAGGTGAATTAGGGATTATGCCAGGCCTAAGGTTTGAACCAATGGGTCTTCCTGGATGAGACTCTGGCCAGAGTGTCCCCCCATCCAACAGCACTCACTTTTGATCCTCCCTGTCTCTGCCAATGGTTTTTCCACATCAGCAGGGGAAGACTATGCTGGACCAATCAAGGGGCAAAGTTTTCCATCTGCCCTGCCCCACCATCCGCTGACTGGGACCATTACAAAGCAGGAGCTGCATTCTAAGGATTTACTCCTGCTCTCTCTGAAATTCTTGTGGGGAATGCCCTTTTATAGCCTTTTGGAAGGAACATGAATATGTTGGGTTTTTCAGACTTATTTTTTTTGAACTATTAAGATTTGATCAGGGGACTGGAAACCAAGCCCTGTGAGGAGAGACTGAAAGAACTGGGCATGTTTAGCTTGGAGAAGACTGAGAGGAGATATGATAGCACTCTTCAAGTACATGAAAGGTTGTCACACACAGGAGAGCCGGGATCTCTTCTCAATTGTTCCAGAGTGCAGGACACGGAATAATGGGCTCAAGTTGCAGGAAGCCAGATTTCGAATGGACATCAGGAAAAACTTCCTAACTGTTAGAGCCATACGACGATGGAACCAATGACCTAGAGAGGTAGTGGGCTCTCCAACACTGGAGGCACATTCAAAAGGCAGCTGGACAGCCATCTGTTGGGAATGCTTTGATTTGGATTCCTGCATTGAGCAGGGGGTTGGACTTGATGGCCTTATAGGCCCCTTCCAACTCTACTATTCTATGATTCTATGATTTTGCGGTCTTACATTTTTGTCAGTTATATTTATTTACTTACTTACTTTAATTCTGTATTTGTGTGTTGTCCTTTGTGAGCTGCCTTGAGGGTTTTTTTGGCCGAAAGGCAGCATGGAAATAATTCTAATATCATTATCAGTAGTAGTAGTATTAAGACGTAGTCACATTTTTGCACTCATGCCTCAAAGCAGTTCACAAGGTAAAAATAAAATAGCAAAGACATTAAAATCAGATAAATACAGCTACAAATAAAAACTAAAATACTCATCTGACAATATATTTAAAAGGAGCAAGACCTACCCACCCCACTTATAGGAAGAGTACAAGAAAGGCCACTGACATATCAAATTACATAACAACAATCCTTTACGCGTCCCCTGCATTCCACTCCCAGTCACTTCTGCACTCACCATCGCATTAGGGCCACGGGGGCCTGAATACCCAACAGGAACACACCTCACTCCAGCCTCCCGGTATCGTCGACAGACATCGGCCGCCGCTGTTCGGGGCACTTCCAGCACCAGCCCCACCTCTTCAGCAAACAGCACATTAAGAGCTATGGGAGAGAGGAAGTGCAACTACATCAGGGTTAGGGAGATGAAAACTTGCAGAAGAAGAGCAGCCAGTATGATCAAGGGGTTGGAGCAACTCCCCCAACAAAGGAAGGTTACAATGCAGGGCACTGTTTAATTTTGGGGGGGGGGAAGGTGGCATGATAGAGGTGTACAAAATGATGCACGGGGCTGGAGAAAGCGGACAGAGAGAATTCTTTTCTCCCTCTCTCACAATCCTAGAACTCAATGGGATCAATCCAATGGAGATGAACTTCAGAAAATCCAAAGACACAAAAGGAAGTACCTCTTCACACGCACGTAGTCAAAGTATGGAACTCACTACCCCAACGAGATGAGGCGATGGCCATCAATTTTGATGGCTTAAAAAAAAAAAGGGAGTGAGACAAATTCAGGGAGAATAAGGCTGCCAGTGGCTACTAGCCAGGATGGCTAGTTTATACTGTTTCTAGGATCTAAGGCAGCTATATTTATTTATCACATTTATATCCCACTTTCCTCCAAGGAGCTCATGGTGGCATATATGATTCTCCCCCTTCACATTCTATCCTCACAACAACCCTGTGAGGTACGTTAGGCTGAGGAATGGTGGCTGGATAAAGGTCACCCAGCGAGCTTCATGGCTGAGTGGGGATTTGAACCCTGGTTTCCCAGGTCCTCGTCCGACACTCTGACCACTAAGCCACTTCTGTGGATACCAACTGCTGGGCAACAACATCAGGATTGGGCTACTGAGTCAATGCCCTGAGTTTCTGGTTGGCCACAGTGGGAAACAGGATGCTGGACTAGATGGACGTCTGATTTGATCCAGCAGGGGCTCTTCTTATTGAGAGCGAACAAGTAGGAAAACAATGTTATTTTCACAGTGCAGGCTGGTTCATTGGGGCAAACGTGGCCCTGCCCCACCAGTCTCATTCTGCCCTCAGCCAGCCCCCACCTGCCTGCTTTCTTAGCACTGGCTGTCAGCTTCCTCCTCCTCCTCTTCCTCAGTTTTCAGCTTGTAGAGCTCAGCAGGGGACGGGGCAAAGCTAGAACTTGTTGGCTCCACCTGCCATTGGCTCTGCCTCCATTGGTCGTTGGCTGTGGCTCCGCCTTCTGTTGGGCTCCCTGCCTTCCGCCCCACCAGTCCCAGTGGACGCAGCCACCACTGTGTTCTCAGATCCAGGCCAGGGAACTCTTTCCATTCTTCCTCACCCAATATTCTTTGTGACTTTCTTCTACCCCTGATCAGCGCTTCCCCCATGCAAGCTCTCAGCCACTTTCCCAGCTACCTCCAGTACATTATTTGCAGCACATGCTTCCCTTTTATGCTCGCTCTCGCTCTCATTCTCTCGCTGTCTTCCTCCTTCATGCCCTTTTTTCCAGAGCAGCCATTCTCAAACCCGAGCTCCCTTCCACCTTCAAACTAGCATGGCGCCACTCCCTTTTTCTCCCCAACTCACTGACCATTGACTCCAGGTGCCCCCAGTTCTATGTGGGCACCACAATTCCCCGCGAAGGCCATCTCTAGCATGCAAGTCAAGAGTCCGCCGTCACTCACATCATGCCCTGCAGAAATCACCGAGTCTGAGGGAGGGGGGAAGAGAGAAAAAAATGGTCAAAGTAAGGACAAAGTAATGCTGAGGGCTGGGTGAATGGTCCACGGTTCCATGAAAAATGCAGTTTGTTACTGGAGCAGCAAAATCTGCCATCCTTAGAGTCCCATCCTTTCTTTAATTAAAAAAAGGGAGGAAGCTTCTAGCCCTGATGGATAGGCTTGACTACTTGTAAACAATGCCAGGCAACGTCACAGTGAGATTTGCAAAGGGTGTGGCTTCTGGACCTTGCATATCTTGTTACTCCCTACTGATGGCTAACAGAAGTGGAATTAATTATGTAAAAGCAGCACATATATGCAAACATGTTCAATTTATCCAGGTCACACACAGCTCATTTTTTTCTGGCACAGAGTTTGGATTACCTTACAGCACAATGTTGCTCTCACAATAATGGGCAATGGATCCTATTTCCCATTCCAGAAGTGAGGATCTACTTGTTCTTTCCCTCTCCCTCTCCCCTTCTGCCTAAGGGAAGGGACATAGTTCAGCAGTGGAGCACCTGCTTTGCACACAAGAAGCCTCAGGTTCAATTCTCGGCATCTCAAGTGAGTCTGAGAAGGTCCCCTGTCTGAAGCCCTACCAGTCAGTGTAGACAGTTCTGAACAAGATGGGCCAGTGGTCTGACTCATACTGATATAAGTACAAGACAACTTCCTGTTATTTATTTATTGCAGGGATAGAAAACCTTTTTTCATCCTGAGGGCCGCATTCCCTTCTGGACAGCCTTCCGAGGGCCACGCGCCAGAGGTGGTCAGATCCAGAGGCAAATGTAGGCAGAGCAACAAAGGTATCTTTGTACAATAGGCTAGTTTCTACACACACCCCTCTCTATCCTCCATCTAGACCAGCAAGAGGTTCAAGGACCCATTCCCACCAAGCAAAAAAACAACACTTGGAGCGTGAAGCAGGGCCAGCGAGGGGTGTGGCCTGAGGAGAGTTCCCAGGGCCAGATAGAGAGGGCTGGAGGGCCACATTAGGTTCCCAGGCTTGAGGTTCCCCATCCCTGATTGACAGCATTTATACCCACGCTTTAGCCCAAAAAGGCTCTGAGCAGCTTGCAAAAATCAGTTCCGAGATGGTCTCTGCTATCAAACTCACATTCTAATAAAACATGGCACACGAGGAAAAAGGACCGGGAGGGAGGACAGAAAAGCAAGCTCAAATAGATGCTCTTAAAGTTACAGCAGATATCAGTGGCAGTTCTGGTTGTCTTCCAGTGCTGATAGCTAATATAAATATTAGCTATTGATACCTAATTTGCTTCATCCTTACCACATACAGTATATCAGGCAGGATGACTATCTACATAGGAAACGGATGCCAACTACCTTTAATCATATTTACCCCAGTATGAGGAATCTTTGGCCCTCCAGATGTTGCTGCTGGCCTACAACTCCCATCATCCCTTGGGCATGCTTGCTGGGGCTGATGGGAGTTGTAGTTCAGCAACATCTGGAGTACCAAAGGTTCCCCACACCTGTGTTACCCAACTATGAATATTTGGGAGGGGGGTATGTGACTTCTGGATAAACATGAGCATTTAGGAATCATGTGCCAGGGACTGAGGCTGGCTGAGGGGGGGCAGGAGAAGGCACAGTAGACCAGGGTTGATCGCATCCCCTCTCCGCTCGTGCTTACCTTGTAGCAAACTCTGGGTGACTTGGAAGCAGAAAACAAGCATGCTGGGATTATCCAGATCTGGTGAAAGATCTCCCAGTTGAGAGAAGCACTGAGCCAGTGCGCTGCCCCCAAGGCGATGTCGATCGGGACTGATCGCCACGTGAAGCAGAGTACCTGCAAAAGGCCAAAATGGGAAGAAATAATGAAGAGGACAAAACTGTTGTCTTTTTCTGCCCCCCCCCAAAAATACATCCCCCCAAATTATTCTTTGATGGAACATAAGAAACTGCTTTATACTAAGTCAGACCACTCATCCATCATGCTCAGTTTTGTCTACACTGACTGGCAGCAGCTCTCCAAGGTTTCGGGCAGGCAGTCTTCCCCAGCTTTAGCTGAAGATCGAACCTGGGACCTTCTGCATGCAAAGCAGATGCACTGCCACTGAGCTACAGCCCTTCCCCAAAAGGAACTGTTGGCCTGTACGGGGATCAAACCTACAACGCTGGTGCTTTTAGCGCCATGCTCTAACTACCTGAGCTAACCAGCCAGCGATCCTTAGTGATACAACTGCACGGGCACAATCAATTAATATGGCTGCCCAGAGACATCACTAGGATCAAACCTTGACAAGAGTTTCCTCATCCACCATCTTTCATGGTGAAAGAAAGCTCCCGCTATCTAGAAGAAACCAAGACAGCTGAAGAGCCTACAACTCAAGTTTGCAAGTAAGGTCAAAGATACTAGTCCACATGAAGCAACCCAATGAGCTGGAAAGGCAACATATGTATTTGAAATATCTCTTTTGTAGGTTACACAGAAGCTTCATAGACTGTTTGCCCATTGGCAGAAGTCAGGGCCGGCACCAGGCTGCAGCGGCCTTCAAAGGCAGAGGAGGAGGCACGGCTGTCGCTGGGGTTTTAAATAAGGCTGGTCATGTTAGTGTGCTCTGCGTGCCCACCTGCCATCACCCAAGATGCCAGTGGGGGAATGTTGACACCCCCGCCGCCATCTTGGATGATGGCAAGCATGCACATGTAGTGTGCTGACGTGGCGATGTGGTGAGGCGATGTGGTGACACAGGAAGTGGTGCAGACCTGTGCTGGCAGGGGGGGGGGGAATGTTGCCTGAGAGGGTGGCTCTTGCTCCGTGCCAGCATTGGGGTGGATGCTCCATAACCTGATGGTAGCATGGATTGTGGAGTGGGAACTACATTTGCCCAGCCCCAGGGGCTCCCGTCACCTGCAGGGGCCCTTGGCCGGTGCCCAACCTGGCCACCCGCTGGTGTCAGGCCTGCCAGAAGTGACTGACCAGACAAACAGGTGTTAGCAAATCTTCTATAAGTCATTCCCTAAAGTTTTTGGACAATCTTATTCATGCTAGCTTTCTCTTGTTAACAGCTATCACCTAACCTGATTGTAAGTTAAGTTTATTTGGAATTTTCCCTTCCACCAAAGAACATTGTGTTCCCTCAACAGCTCTTCGCCTTACCTTTTCCATCTGGACATTTGAGGTCAGGGGTGACTGTGGCGGTAATATCTGGACAGACAGCATAAGCTGAGATAACAAGGGTCCCTGCCAGAACAAGCATAATGGGGGGGGTAGGGGAGTTGGAAATGGAGAAAACACACAATGTTAAAACTGCATTTACTGAGAACTAGGAAACTTCCCAAACCATCTGTAGTCAAGCTACAATGTGGTTGGACAGCATCTGATTGGGTTATCAGATGGTGACAACATCCTTCCCAGTACTGTAGTAGCAAATTCAGAAGTGCAGGGTCCCTTCATGATAGTCACGCCATGCCCCCTCACAGCCCCACACCTTTTCCACTTTCCCTCATCTCCCTAGCTCTGCATCATCTCTGAGTCCACACTGCGCCACAACAGATGTCCCTAGGAGCCAATCAGCGTGACTGTGCTGTGTGTTAGCCACTGAGAAGAGTCTTCTCAATGGTTCACTCACATCCTTTCACTCTGATTGGCTCCAATCAGAACAAAAGGACAAGAACTCTTCTCAGTTATTAACTTGCTCCCCTTTCATGATGATTGGCTCATATATAGGGACCTGGCTGGGACCTGCTCTCAAAAAAGTAAAGGATCTGTTATCCCCCACGATCCTGGACAAAAACATCCCTGAATTCTTCCTCTTCCTCTCCCCATCCCAAGAACCAGAAGTCAAGCAGGCACACCAGATTTTTCCTGAGTCAGGCTGACAAGGTGGAGCTGCGGGAGAACTTACTGGCGCCTCTTAACTCCTGTGCTTTGGACAGAACATCCCATTTGTCCAAGGAATGGGGAGCTCTATTTCCTTGGAGACTCGTCAAAGGTTGAGCCTGACCTTAAAATCACTCACTCACTCACACACTCACACACACAGAGGTGTTCTTAAAGACTTTGGTCACATCCACAGCATACATTTAAAGCACATGACTTTCCCCAAAGAATCCTTGGAACAGTAGTTTTTTAAGGGTACTAGAAATTGTAGGATTTATCTGTGAAGGATAAACTACAGTTCCCGGGACTGTTTGGGGAAAGCCATGTGCTTTAAAGGTGTGTTAAATACTCTTTAAATGTATAGTGTGGATGTGACCAGTGTTTTATTGCTCTGAGGTTTTTCCTATGTTTATTTTCAAATTCAGCGGAAAAGGGATAATAAATGTGTACATGTACGCAACAGACAGCTTCAAAAGGCAAGAAAAATATTTAAAATGTATAATATATACAAAATAGTCTCTCACAACTGTGTGTGTGTGTACACACACAGACATACACCACTCTCTCTCTCTAGACAGACTTAGGCCACATTCACACTGTACATTTATTCCACTATTATTCCACTTTAAACAGTCATGGTTTCCCCCAAAGAATCCTGGAAAGTGTAGTTTGTGAAGGGTGCTGAGAGTTGCTAGGAGACCCCTATTATCCTCACACAGCTACAATTACCCCAGTAGTTTAACAGTCAGTCCTCCTTCGTAGAGAACTCTGGGAATTGCTGGCCTGCAAGGGGACTATGGCTTTCCTAACAACTCTCAGTATCCTTCACAAACTACACTTCCCAGAATTCTTTGGGGGAAACCATGACTATTTAAAATGGAATAATAGTGGAATAAATGTAGTGTGAATGTGGCCTTATTCTGCACATATATATTGCCAGATACCCTCTCAGGAAAAAAAATCCTTAAAAGGGTGGGGTGGAACTGAAAATACAAAAAAACCCACACTTTTCCCTGCAAATAGTGACTAAACAAGCCTCAGATTATCAGATAAAACAACCCCGCCTCCTAACTTGAGGCGAGAATTCTGAGGCAGCCACATTTCCAGCACAAGCTCTTCCATTCCTCACCAGGTGCTTTAACGGTCTCCTTGCCGACACGGGCCGCCATGCTGAGGGAATCCTTGCCTCCGTCCACAGCCACGCCCAGTTCACCCATCACGGAGCACATGGCCCTGCAGGCCTCTGCCAAGGCTGCCCCTTCGCCTGGCAACTTAGCTGCCCACATCCAGTTCCCGCTGCACTTCACATCCTGCAAGGACACAAAAATTGCCCCCCATGGAGGTCAGGCAACAATGGAAAGCAGCAAGATAGCCATAAAACTAACTTCTAATTTAAACACACCGTCCAGTGGAGGCACGTTAAGATCACATCCACACCATACATTTAAAGTACATGGCTTCCCCCAAATAATCCTGGGAACTGTCGTTTGTTAAAGTAGCTGCGAACTGTAGCTCTGCAGGGAAGAAATTACAGTTCCCAGCCTTCTTTGGAGGAAGCCACATGCTTGAAATGTATGGTGCGGATGTGACCTAAGAAAGGATATGAGAAACCACAGCCTCTACATCAGGGATGGAGAATCTCAGGACCAGGGGCCAAATGTGGCCCTCCAAGCCTCCAAAGAAAGCCCTTGGAACTTAGAAGGTTTTTGGAGAGTGGAAAGCAAGCCACACTCGCTCAGCCTTGTCTACCTCACAGGGTTCTTGTGAGGATAAATTGGGGGAGGAGGGAACTATATAAACCTTAAGCTCCTTGGAGGAAAGCTGGGATATTAAGGTCATAAATACATTAAATAGGAAATTCTGTGTGTGTCAGGATATTGGGAGTGCCTCACCTTAAGGCCAGTGACACGCGCAAAGACCAGATTGGTGAGGGCCTCTGCCACAGCCAATCGGGCACCAGCTGCAGGGTCGATGAGCCCTTTGATAGGCTGCTCCCCAAGGGCTGTGGCTCCTCCCACTGTCTCAAAGGGGGAGAGGGCCACCACAGCAACGTCCGCCAGTGGGGTGTGGAGGGGACCCACACACTGTTGCTGGGCCACCAGGCCTGTCACTGAACGATCAACCTGCACCGGGAGTAAAAGGAAGAGAAGACAATCAAATCAGGAGACAAGTCAATGGATATTTATTTTTAAATGGTGTGAAAGCACTCCGGTAAGCAAATCTGATCCAGAAAGTTACCTTATTTGTCAGGTAACGTTTACTAGCCACGGCTGGTAGCCTCAACACACGCTGGAGGGCATCCACCACACTAAGGTCGTGAGGAATATCCAGAGGCCTAAGGGCTTGATGGATGTGATTCAAAACAAATTCCTGGTTGGTGGGAATTATTATTATTACTATTATTTATTACACTTATTCATTGCTTCCCACAAGAAAAAGTCTCAAAGCAATTTACCAATCCATACAATACTAAACAGCTTGAGAATGCATTTTAAAAACCAACTTCACAGAAAAAAACACAACAGAACAACATTCCTCAAAATGTTAATCCAACAATAAGGGTATAAAAAGGGAAAATCCCACCCCACTGAAAGAATTAACGACAATGAACACAGAATATTATTAGCCAAGCACAAAACATTGTTGTTGTTAATTAATTAATTCACTGATTGATTGATTGATTGATTAATTAAATTTATATCCCACCCTTCCTCTCAGTAGGAGCCCAGGGCAGCAAAAATACTGTAAAACACCTTTAAAAAGGGACTTTAAAATATATTAAAACAAAGTATCTTTAAAAACATCTTTAAAAACATCTTTAAACAAAACTTTAAAAACATTGTAAAAAGCAATTCCAACACACACACAGACTGTCTGTGTCTTTTTGGCGCCTACTGAAGACCTTCCTCTTTCAACAAGCCTTTGAAGTAGAGATCTTATCCCAAAGATCTCTACTTAAAAGGCTTGTTGAAAGAGGAAGGTCTTCAGTAGGCGCCAAAAAGATAACAGAGATGGTGCCTAATATTTAAG
This sequence comes from Rhineura floridana, assembly GCF_030035675.1. Taxonomy (NCBI): domain Eukaryota; kingdom Metazoa; phylum Chordata; class Lepidosauria; order Squamata; family Rhineuridae; genus Rhineura; species Rhineura floridana. The sequence goes on from NC_084490.1 coordinate 8,764,575, forward strand.
GGGAAGGAATTCCAAAGGGTAGACACCACAACACTAAAGATCCGTTTCCTATGTTGTGCAGAACAGACCTCCTGATACGATGGTATCTGCAGGACGCCCTCATCTGCAGAGCACAGTGATTGACTGGATGTAAGAGTTAAGGATGGGGGGAAATCTTGCAAGTCCCCAGCTACAGGCGAAAGAAATACAACCCAGAAAAAGGTTTATTCCCTCTGCAATGAGACGGTGGTTTGTGATTTCTTTTGTGAGTCCAAGAAACAGATCTACTACTGTTAGATGTACTACAGCGGTGGGGAAGCTAGTGGCCCTCCAGATGTCATTGGACGCCAACTCCCATCAACCCCCAGCCAGCATAGCCAATGGCCAGGGATGATGGGAACTGTGGTCCAACACCTGGAGGGCTACAGCTTACCCACCCTTGAACTACTGGGTCGACCAGCCCAACTTCTTTACCCCTCTGCAAGGCATTCCACACTTTTAAGCATCCTCAGTAAATGTTTTAACAAGACTTTTCTTTTGAGTGGTAGGAGGGATCTTTTAGTCAGGGGAAGAAGACAACATGCACCCACTTCATACCTTGGGCGGCATCTTCCCAAGAACCCATTCCAGCATCAAGTTCACAGGAGTAACTCTTCCTGCAATTTCTGCCTTCTCCAGCTCAGTGTTGCTTGCGGGAACTTCTGTGTCGTCAATGAGCACGATCTGTCGAGAGGAAGAAGGAGTCACTTTTATAGACCACCCCTTCCAAAACTATTTCAGCAGATCTCCTTCCCAATTCATTCATTCCCCCTTTGCCTCTATTCTCCCACACTCTGCTTCAATGTTGGCACTCAACCTAAATCTTCCCCAATATCCTAGACCCTGAGCGACTGCCACCCCATGAGCAGAAAACTTACCATCATAGCAAATCTATTTATATTTACACACACAGGTGTGCACATGCACACACACAGTATTCTAAGAATTGTAGGTACTCCCCCTGCAAAAAAAACCACCTCCCCCAAAAGTCCCAAATGTATCTTAAGAGGGAAGCAAGTTTCCTAGTAATAGTGTGCAGAACATAACATTGTATTACACTAAAAATCACACTTCTATCACAGATGCCTCTATTAAATCCAGGTTCTGTCTCAAGGGAAACTAAAAATGTTGAAACATCCTATTTATGTCCCACCTATGGAAATCAAGGCAACATACAAAAGATCCCACCTGATCTCCTGTCTGGGCATGGACCAGCAAGATCACTCTGCCCCAAGACCTTTACACTGAGCATCCAAAGAGCAGTTTCATTTTTAGTGGCACTGAAAACTCTCTAAAATGAATTTTGGTGGGGATACTGTTGTTGTTTAAAAACTCCCCATCTGTTTGTATTATCTCAGATTATTATTAAGTCAACACAGAAACCTATGTAAATAAAGTTTTGTGAAAAACTACTTAAAAATGAGTGGTGGGGGTGTGGTTTTCCCCTTCTTCAGAAATTAAAACATGCCAGAGGTTTTGGATTTTTCCTACCTATGCTTATAGACAAACTATAACTGGGAAAATATTGTTATAGTTTGTCTACAAGCATCAGTGCAAAAACACTGTCTTTCTAACTTGTCTGGAAGATGCTTAACACCCTAATATATCATCTTCCTCTAAGAGAGGAAGAGTTATTTACAGAAATTCTGCACACACACAAAATTATTCTCCCTGGCCTGGAAATACTGGCTTTTTCTCTAGAATGAGATAGTTGCTGCATTTGGACATAACAATAAGCATAATGGTATATCATGATGGGAATGAATTTGGGGCTCACACACTCTCCTTCCCCTCTCTTCTTTAGTTGTGGCCGCAAGGAGATTGGAAGCTTTCAATTCCGTTTTGTGTTAACCGCAGTTTGTCATTACATCCAAAGATGAACAAACTGTGAGTTAATCTAAACCATAGTTTACTGAAACAAGCCAACGTCAAACCTTGGGTAATGAAGATGTTTGCTTCAACAAACCAGTTAAGATGAACCACAGTTCAGGATTTGGACATAACATTAAACTGTGTTATTAAAAAATGGAAATGAAAGCTTCCAAGCTCCCCTTCACCAGAGAATGAGACTGGAGGGAGGAAATGAATGACCCCAAGGCTCGATGCTGCGGTGAGTCCCCACAACTGTAGCTTATAGTTATGTCCAAATACCACCAGTATTTTCTGGACAGTCCTATACAAAACAAGAAAGTCCCTTCACCCATTCTCTTATTTCTTGTACATTTGCTTTCCTGACCCAGTCCCCTGCTCCCAACCCTAGTTATTTGCGTTTCCCCCCTTCCCATCATACCCGTCCATCGCCTGTAATCTTGCCTACGAAGTCGACAGGGCACCTCTCCCGGCGGGCCAGGCGGCGCAGGAAGTCTGCATGGCGAGGGCGTAGCAAGAGGGCATTTGATTCTTGGTACTCAGCTCCCCAGATCTCCAGGACACTCAGCGTAGGATCTCCCAGCTGGGAGAAAAGAAAAACCAGAGAGAAAAATGAGCATCAAAGAATTGACAGGGGGATGGAAAGCGTGCCACAGAGCACCCCTCTATCCTCCACCCAGGCAAGTAAGAAGTATTGTCAGAGTTTATTTATTTATTATTTGATTTATATTCTGCCCTTCCTCCCAGCAGGAGCCCAGAGTTCAACGAACCACTCCAGCCAGGCAGAAACACTCAAGTAGGGTGGTAAGCCAGGCCGGTGAGGGGTGTGGCTGGGGAGAGTCCCAAGGGCCAGGAAGGCTGCCTCTGGCACCCAAGCCTGAGACCTCCCGCCCCGGCATGAAATATTATCTGGGATTTTACAGGGTTGTCTGAAAAATGGGTTTGTTTTTAAATCTACTGCCCCCTGCACTGCGCAATAAGTAGATGACAAAAGGCTGGAGGCCAGAAGGCAGAAAAGATACCAGAGGCCACAGTTTACTGTTTGTAGGGAAGTCATTAATGGGACACCGACCTGGAAGCGGCTGGCGTAGATCGCGGCCCCGGCTGGCTCACTCAGCTCCTTAAGCACATTCCCTAAACAGAGAGGAGCATGTTTTGAAGACCTCGCGTACACCCCCAAGCCCTTGCAGGAAGCAACTACCGTATATTCCGGCGTATAAGATGACTTTTTAACCCAGGAAAATCTTCTCAAAAGTTGGGGGTCGTCTTATACGCCCAGTCGTCTTATACGCCGGAATATATGGTACTATAACTTTCCCAAAGGCTCTATTACGACGAAGAGCATCTGTCATCATTTTCACACAGGCAGTTCATAACTGGCCAGTTGGCTCAGCTGGTTAGAGGATGATGCTAACAAAACCAAGGTTGCGGGTCCATTCCCTGTACAGGCCAAGAGTGCCTTGGAGGGGGAGCATAACTCTGTGGTGGAGCCTCTGCTTTGCATGCAGAAGGTCCCAGGTTTAATTCCTGCCATCTCCAGGCAGGGCTGGAAGAGACCCCTGCCTAAAACCCTGCAGGGCGACTGCCAGTCAGTGTGGGCAGTACTGAGTGAGATGGGCCAACGCTCAGACTTTGCATAAAGCAGTTTCCTACATTCCTAACATGACCCCTCCCTTAGACATCCAAGTGAAAGTGACCATCTCCCACTCGGCCCTTGGAAACGGAGGAGACAGTTTATATTTATTTATTTATTTAGAACATTTCTATCCCACCCTTCAACCCTATCATAGGCACACACATATATATAGGGGAGTGGTACTAAAGGGACTAAAAAAGCAAAAAGTTAAAATAAAAACCATAAAAACAGTCTCAGGCTCTCCCATCAGTGCCTCCCAAAGGCTCTCCGGAACAAGATGGTTTTCAGAAGTAGGGAATTCCAAAGCTTGGGGGCCACAACTAAAAGGCTCTCTCCCATGTGCCTGTCAGTCTAACATCTTTCATTTCCAGGCACGCAGAGCAGACCAGAGGTAGATGATCTTAAATCCCAGCCAGGTACATATGGGCATAAGCAGTCCCTCAGATACACTGGTTCAAGGCCGTTTCAGGCTTTACAGGTTAAAACCAGCACATTGAATTGGGCCCGGAAAGAAATTGGGAGCCAGTGGAGTCGATAAAGCACAGGGGTGATACACTCCCTGCGCTGTGCTCCACTTAACATTCTGGCTGCTGCATTTTGAACCAACTGTGATTTCCGAAATGTTTTCAAAGGCAGCCCCACATAGAGTGCGTTACAGTAGTCAAGTCTCGATGTCACCAATGCATGTGTCACTGTGGCCAACTCAACTGCTTCCAGGAACGGACACAGCTGGTAGTCAACAGCAGCCATTCCTCCTCCCAGCCAGCGTCTCATGTCCAAAGACTACCTCTTCTTCCTCCTGCACCCAGGCAACAAAATCATTTTTTTTCATGAAGGCACATTTGCACTGGGAAAGATTACGGCTGCTTAGTTAACCTAACAGTTTCTTTATAACAACGTCCAAAGCGGGCACAGGATTCCTGGTCTCGTTTTAGACTTGCGAAAATAGGCTAGGCTGAGACAGAGGGGCTTGTCCCAAGACCATCCCGGAAGAAACATAAAATGAGATTGCTGGATCAGGCCAAAGGCCCATTTAGTTCAGCATCCTGTTCTCACAGTGGCCAACAAGACACTCATTATAGGAATCCCATAAGTAGGACCTGAGCGCAGCAACGCTCTTCCCCTTGAGATACCTGGCAGCTGGAATTCAGAAGCATACTGCCTCCGACTGAGGAGGTAGAACCTAGCCACTGTGGCTAGTAGCAAGCTTTGTAGTCAAGTGGGATATGCGGAAATAGAGGAAGCCATCTTCTGCCGAGTGAGATCTTTGGCCTATTTAGGCTAATGCTGTCTGTACCACTGGTCTTCAACCTTGGGTCCCCAGATGTTGTTGAACTACAAGCCCCATCATCCCCAGACAGCATGGTCAATAGTCAGGGATGATGGGAGTTGTAGTCCATCAACATATGGGATCCAAGGTTGTAGAACAGTGGCGTACACTCTCTGGTGGCTGCTCTTCAAGGTTTCAGGCAGGGTTCTCTCCCACGCCTATGTAGAGATGCAGGGGCGTTGAACCTGAGACCTTCTGCATACAAAGACGGTGCTTAACCGCTGAGCTATGATCCCTCCCTAGGCCTTCCAAACATCATAACAGAAAGCACTGCTCAACCACATTCAACCACTGCTCTTTATCTCAACAGCTTTCCTTCCCCATGAGAGTCAAGTGCTCTTGAGCTGTACCATGGGGCCTAAATCAAGCCACTTCGAAAAACAAAAACAAGGAAGAACATGTTGCTCAGTCTACAGCCACATTCCCCAAAGCCTTGTTGGAGCCCCTCACCATTGCCTCCAGCCCCCTGATCGTGCAGGCTGCAGATGGGATTGCCTTCTCCACTCTCCACACAGCCCCGCAACACCCGATTCATCTTCTGCTCCATCTCGGCATCGCCACGTTGCACCGCCCCAAAATCGAGCTCGCTGGCATTGTCGCCTTGCACCTGCACACACAGGACATATTTACAGAAGTGAAGGGCTTCGCGGAGGAAAGTGGTGGCTTTGTCAGTGAGAGGCAAATTGCCAGTCTGGGAGAGGGCTGAGACCAGTCCAATAGGCATGGTAACCTTTCCGCCTTGTCCAGGCAAGAACCTTCACCTTAAGATTTTGAAAGAGATACACCACCTTCTCCTCCAAAAAGGTGAGGAGCAGAGAGCATCCCCCTAATTACCTGGATGGAGGAAGCAGCTCCTCCACCAACACCAATTCGATAGACAGGGCCTCCAACCTTCACTACATCCATACCTAAGGATGGAAATCGAAAGTTGCAATTGTACAGTAAAAAAAAAAAATCCGATATGTGATCCAAATTCAACATTCTGAGAATCTCAGCTTTGATTTTTTTTTTTAAAAAAAGAAGGGTCTATTCCTCATGGCTCCTTAGGAGCACATGGACGTTTGGTAAAATATCAGAAAAGCAAGTGGAGGATGGGTTGGGATTTCCACCAGACCAGGTGCTTCAGCGCCTCTTTATTCTCCCTGTGATCAGCAGCAATAGCAGACTATATTTTTGCAACATAAGCAAACCTTACTAGAGCTGTCACTTATCAAATCTTAGTGAATTCATCATTTCAGTATGTCAGTCAACAGATCCATCACTTGCATGAACAAAAGCTTTAGCTCAGAAGCAAAAGAATAGGGGGGAAAGGCATACGTTTTAGATGATGATCCACGCATGCATCATAGCAGGCATCATTTTCAAGGCAGCTAAAATAAATAATAAAGATTACCAGGCTGTGGAGCCTCTTTACGGACATGCACATCTTCCATCGCCCCAATGCCACCACTGAACATGATAGGCTTAATCCACTCGTGCCGCTCCCCATCTGCCAGGCGCAGCCCAAAAGAGCGTGCAAACCCTGTGCCAAGGAATTATTATTATTACATTTCTATTCCACCTTTTCTCCATGGAGATACAAACATGGCTGTCCCCCTCCCAATTTTATCTTCACAACAACCCCATGAGGTAGGTTAGGCTGAGAGACAGCAACTGGCCCAAGGTCACCCAATGAGCTTCATGGCCAAGCAGGATTCAAACCCTGGTCTCCCAGGTCCTAGTCTGACACACTAACCACTACACCACACTGGTCTCCAATATAGGAACATATAGGTGACTGATGCTGACAATCCCGTTTCTCACATTTCCAAAGACACACCCTTCCTGTTTCTCTCCCCCTTTGTCTGCTCTGTTGCTTTAGCTGCTGTTCAAGAATGCCACAGTTTCAAAGAGAAAAGCAAATAAATAGGGAATCTGATGTCAAATTTGAATTTTGCAAAATTCGAGCGCATCCCTCATCCACACTGCAAGTCTCACCTGCCAACACAGGTTCTCCAAATTTGTTGCCATAGTCTGAAGCACCATCACTAGCTCCAATGGCTACTTCCACAGGCCGGGCAAAGTTGTCAGGATATGGCAGGGATGGATCCTCCCAGGGTAACGAGTAACCTGCAGACAGGAATGGGAAAAGCACAGGACAGATTTCTCCCATAGCTGGGACAGCTTCCACACACATTGTTGCATGTACTTTGCTGTCTAGGACTTGGGCACATACATGTCTTCTTAAGAGGGGCTCCTGGTCAGGCTCAAGAGACTGTTACATGACATAGCCTTCTCTGTGTATGTTTTGCAGGATGCAAGCCATAAGATTTCAGATCTGCATCTTGAGAAATCTCAGCTTTCAATTAAAAAAAGTCTCTAGTCCTCAAGGGTTAAGGAGACAGCCTTGAAAACCTGCAGGTGAACACTACGTGAAGTCAGAACACTTCCAATGACTGGAAAGTGAAACTTTCATGCTTTGGCCTCCCTCTGTAGCTAGCAGTAGCTATGCAAATGCTCTTGATTGATGCAATTTATTCAGCAAATTCTGCCTTCTCTTGGCAAACAAGAGGGATTTCTTCCCTGGCCTGTGGTAAACACAAGCCTACCTGGATGGAAGGAAGGAAGCAAGGAAAAAAACATGATCTTCAATACGTTGGGCCCAAGCCACTGCTACTAACCTGGGATAAGCAGATTGCCAAAGCTATAGCCAGCTGTGCCAGCGATCACGTGGGCTCCACGGCCTGTGCACTGCACGTCCCGGATCCGCCCGCCAGTCCCTGTGGTGGCACCGCTGAAGGGGGCAACCCCTGCAAAGGAGAGTTTAAAAGCAATGGTACCAGCACACCGATACACCCCCTCTACACATTATCCAAGCAGGTTATTATCTCCACCTATACAAGGGAGCAGGAAGTTTGTTTGAGATTGTAGCGGTCAGTGGAACGGGTACCAGTGTTTACCTGACCTCCCACTATCAGCATCACTGCAGCTTAGCAGGAGAGAGGAGGAGGGGGGACAAGGTGGTGGCAAGGTCAGTGCAGTGCAAACGCACAGGCAAGGGCATTGGGATTGGCTCCACTGGTGGATTTTTGAAGGGATATTTATCAAGACCTTTTGTGGGTGCTATAGGAAGCACTGGCAACATGTATGTATGAATGTACACACACATACACACACACACACAACATAAGGAGCTACCTTATACTGTGTCAGAAAAACTGCACCCAGTATAGTCTAGCCCAGTGTTCTTCATCCTTGGGTCCACTGACCATCTGTGGATGACGGGAGTTGTAGTCCAACAACATCTGGGGACCCAAGGATGAAGAACACTGGCCTACTCTGACTGGCAGCTTTGCTTCATGGTCTCAGACAGGACTCCTTCCCAAGGTGTTTAAGATGCGCTGGAAAGGCATCTCTCTCTCCCAACCTTGGCCCGTGTACCCTTTCCCATCTCACTCACCAGTGGGGAAGTTGTGGGTCTCGGCTGTGAAAATGACATGCCGAGTAGAAGTCCGCTTCTCGAAGGGGCTGGCGCGAGATGGGTCGCTGGGCCACAGTGAAAGGACCTCCCTACCCTGGATCGCACTGTGGTGGAAACAGAACACACACACACACGTACACTCAACTCAGCCCAAGAAGCCACGTGACCACCAAGAACCTTAACAAAGGGATGGACTCCCAACTCGCATCATCAGTAGCCAACGTGACCAAAAGTCACCGATGATGGGAGTTGGACTCCGACGAGATCAGGAAGGTGGAACCTGTGGCCCTGTAGATGATATTGGACTCCAACTCCCATCAGCCTCAGCCAGCAGGGCCAATGGTCAGGGATGATGGGAGCTGTGGTCCAACAACATCTAGAGAGTCACACATTCTCCATCCCTGCTGCTACATCAACCTAATGCCTTCCCCAGAGGCTGCCATTTTGGAACCCACCCACTCCTCTCTCCAGTCCTCAGGGCACACCCACCTGCTGTTGTCGCAGAATTTGATGACGTTGTTCGGGTTGCTCCGTTCCTGAGTCTTCATGATGGACTCAAACAGTGACTCCTTGAGCTCCTGCCCGTCTACCAGGAGGCGCCCCTTAAAAAACCAGTGCCGGCTGTGTTCACTGTGGGGAGCACATGATGGGAACGAGAGGCAGATTTAGGAAGGCAAGAAGCTGCCTTCGACCAGGTCAGGCTATTTGCCCACCCGCTCTGACCGGCAGCAGCTTTCCAGGATCTGAGGCACTGAAAGGTATTCCATTCTACCAGTTCTTAAGTGTCTTTCTTTAGTGATAGGGATTGAACCTGTGGCTTTCTGCAATCCAAAATGCACGCTACGTTTGAGCCACGCCCTTACAATCTGCTGTGATCAGTTTTATTTTGTTCTACCTTTCACCATATGCTGCCTTAAGCTCTGGAAAGCTGGCTAAGAATATGATGCTCATGAATTAATTAGCTAATTAATTGTGACAAGGGGGATATGGCCCTCAGCAAAAACTCCAAGTTGGTGGAACTACCCCAAAGTACACAAGGAAGAGTCTGAGGCGAACTTTCCCTTAGGCTGCAATTTACTCAGAGAGAAGCTCCATTGGGTTAAATGGGACCTACTCCCAAGTATGTGTGTATTGGATTGCAGCCTTAGGACTGGGTCCCGGGCTCAGCTGGGCTATGCCGGCAGAAGGCCCTCATCCAGGCTCAGCCACGGCAGAGCCGGCATCCATCTAGCTCATCTGGGGGTCCGCTGGGGTGCCCCAGCCCAGCAGAGGGGAGCTGGTGGAAGCAGGCAGAAGGCCTGAAAAAGGGGAGTTCCGGGGGCATGTCGGAGGAGGGGGCCAAGGAGGGGAAACTTAGGCCACATCCAACTCATGTTCGGAGCACTCCTGCAGGTCCCAATCCAGGCAGAAGTTGTTGTTGTTATACGCCTTCAAGTTGTTTTCGACTTATGGCAACCCTATGAATCAGCAACTTCCAAGAGCATTTGTCGTGAACCACCCTGTTCAGATCTTGTAAATTCAGGTCTGTGGCTTCCTTTGTGGAATCAATCCATCTCTTGTTTGGCCTTCCTCTTTTTCTACTCCCTTCTGTTTTTCCCAGCATTATGGTCTTTTCTAGTGAATCATGTCTTCTCAGTATGCGTCCAAAGTATGATAACCTCAGTTGCATCATTTTAGCTTCTAGTGACAGTTCCGGTTTAATCTGTTCTAGCACCCAATTATTTGTCTTTTTCACAGTCCATGGTATGCGCAAAGCTCTCCTCCAACACCACATTTCTAATGAGTTAATTTTTCTCTTATCCGCTTTTTTCACTGTCCAACTCTCACATCCATACATAGAGATGGGAATACCATGGTCTGAATGATCCTGACTTTAGTGTTCAGTGATACATCTTTGCATTTGAGGATCTTTTCTAGTTCTCTCATAGCTGCCCTCCCCAGTCCTAGCCTTCTTCTGATTTCTTGACTATTGTCTCCATTTTGGTTAATGACTGCAACAAGATATTGATAATCCTTGACAAGTTCAATATCCTCATTATCAACGTTGAAGTTACACAAATCTTCTGTTGTCATTACTTTAGTCTTCTTAACATTTAGCTGTAGTCTATGTTTATCGGCTATGTTTACATAGTAGGATATTATTTTAGCTCTCTCTCCTCTCTGTTACATGACCATTTCCACACCCTACTGATGTACCTGCAGTCTCCATGGCTCTATTATAAATGCATTACACTTACTATACTGCAATGAACTACACTGTGTGCATTTTTTCCTGCCAGTAGAGCTATTGTTCTATTGAACTCTGCTACTCAGCACACTCTGGTTGAAAGAATGGCAGCCCCAATGAGGGGCCCTATAGGAGTTCAGTAAGGCAATGACCCTGCTATGTTCAAGGACAAAAAAAATACCCTTACTAGATCAAACCAAGGCCATGCTAGTTCCAGATGCCCATGAGAAGCCCTCAAGCAGGACATGAGCTACAACAGCCTCACCTGCTATCATTCGCCATCAACTGGTATTCACCAGGAGGTAGCAGAGGGTCATCCAAAATCTATCTATTTTAAAATTTATTTATGGAGAATTTTTGGGCCCAAAAGACTCCACCCCCAGCCAAGGCAACTTACAACTGAAAAACTTTAACTTTGTAAAAACTTTATACGTGGTCATCACTAAGGCATGATGAGAATCTGAAGAACCTGTTGCCATAAGATAGTGGCCCCATCCCTTGATCCCCAAGCAGGGAGACTTCTCCCAGTTACCCTCTCCTCTGTACCCCATAGCAAAGCAGGCACCTGTTTGACTGAGCTAGATCAAAGCATTCCACGCTGGTAGGATTTCTCCCAAGTTTCTTGAAGAGGTCAGTGTAGAAATCCAGATCCCAGGAATCAAAAGCCAGACCTACAAAGTGGAGAAACATGTTTAATTTATCCTTTCATTCTCTTACATACACACACACACCATCCAAATCATTCACAGAGAATATTATCCCTCATAACCAAGGGGAACGAAGAGGAACAGAATTCTACTTTCAGGGACAGGGGCAGAACACTCTAGGATTATGGCCAACATAGCTTTATCTGATCCTTTAAGACCACAAGACAGAATCCCTCTAGATCCAAATGGATCTTTGCAACTCAGTTTTAAGGAGAAAACAAAGGATCTTATTTATTAAAGCTGTGTTCATACAGAGGTCTCAAACATGCTCCAGGTTAGTTTGGAAGACTTCATCTAAAGGCCTCTGAGCTGAGCCACGTGATCAGCAGAATCACATAGTGCAGCTATTACAGGATCGTGCCACTTGAACACTTCCTCCATTTCAAAAAACATCTTTCTATATTAAAAAAAAAACTAACCGGGGACGGGGGGAATGAGTTAAGACCCTTTTCCCTGACATGTTGGCGTTCAGTGGAACAAAATGTTTGTTTCTAAACGCAAGAGACACCGTAACAAAATGAAACTTCCTGCTCAGGGTCCAGCTAGCCATTCCCTCCACACAGGCCATTCCATTCCCTGCATTTTGGTAGTTCCACATCCACACTCAACTGATCCTTGATATTCTGTTTTTACTGGGCATGTTCTATCCTCATTGGAGTGTTTGGAAGAGGGAAACTGCCCTCATGGGAAATTTAATTTTTTTTTTGTTCTTCTGCAAATCACAGGGTTCCCTCAATCAGACTGGTACCTCCCCTCTGCTTTCTCAATGGCTCCATCTCTGTTGGCACTTGCTAGCCGAGTTTGCTGTTAGAAGGAGCAATGGAAGCGTTCAAGCATGCAAGTTGTCACTGAATTGGTACAGGGCCACAAGAACCGCGTCACAGGATTTTGCTGACAGCGCAGCTCAGATAAGACGATCATGATGGACCCCTCTTCCATGTCTTATTATGATCCTTCTAGCGGATACATTCTACCGCTCTCTGACACCACTGTCACTCAAGCTGCTGGCCATCCCTATCCGCCTCTTCCTTTTTCTCCACCAATCCATACCGAGCTGGTTGTTGGCCTTGACCAGAGCAGGTCTCCCTTCCCCTAGAATATCAACATGGAACACAGGCTCAGGGTGTGTTTCTATAGTGAAGCTGCTGATGGGTTCTGGGTAACACTGTTCAGTCATCCGGTCATGCAGCGTAGATACTAGGGAGGCCTCCTGGGATGCTGTTGGGCACTGGCCACACTGAAAGACAAAGATGTGGAAGCCATCAGGCTAAACATTTCTAAAGCCACATGGGGTTCTAGTGCATGTAGCGGTGTAGTAAATCTACAGGGTTGCATTTAAGAAAAGTGTTCCTTTGTCCCATCCAGCTTGGGATTTGGCACCCGAGACTACTAAGTTTGTTCAATATGAACAAACTGGACCTGCAACAAAATGTTGCAGCATACCCCCCCCCCAGTAGCAGTGTTCCTGCTTAGGGCACTATCAGTCATGCTCTGCACCAGCAGGCAAAGGCATGATTCCACATCTGGGTGATATTTCTTCCACTTCTAAGGGGAGAGAGGTGCTGATAGTGCCCTAAGCAGGAACACTGTTTTCTAACTTTCTAACTTTCAAAGGCTCCAGTCTTAGGAGTCCTGTCAGGGTTTTCAGCACACCACATGCACAGAGAAAAGAAAGAGAGCCAGTATGATGTAGTGGTTAAGAGTGATGGACCAGGACCTGGGACACCAGCTTCAAATCCCCACTCAGCTGCGAAGCTCACTGGGTGACTTTAGGCCAGTCACTGTCTTTTAGGTCGTATCCACACCATACATTTAAAGCACTACCATACTACCTTGAACAGCCATGGAGAATCCAAGGGACTGCAGTTGGTTGAGGGTGCTGACCTCACAGAGCTACCATTAGCAGCACCCTTAACAAACTGCAGTTCCCAAGATTCTCCATGACTGTTCCAAGTGGTACAAGAGTGCTTTAAATGTCAGACATGGATGCGACCTTAGCCTAACTGACCTCACAGGGTTGTTGTGAAGATAAAACAGAGAGAAGGAGAACCATGTATGCCACCTTGAGCTCCTTGGAGGAAAAGTGGGATAAAAATGTAGTAGTAGTAGCAGTGGTAGTAATAGTAGTAATAATAATAATAATGCCAGTAGAAACATGGCAGCACCCATGGTGGCAATTTAATTGTACATATAGAGAGTCATAATGATAAAAAGTTCAAGAGCCTTAGACCTAGACAAGCCATAGGAGACAGGTGCATGGAGCTAGCTACTTCATGCCAAGGCAGTTCTACCAGCGAGAAAAACCGTAGCTCAGGGGTAGAGCATCTGCCTTGCATGCAGAAGGTCCCAGGTTCAATCCCCAGCATCTCCAGGTAGGGCTGGGAGAGAACCCTGTCTGAAATCCTGGGGAGCTGCTGCCAATCAGCGTAGACATTACTGAGCTAGATGGACCCACGGTCTCACTCGGTATGAGGCAGCTTCCTATCTTCCTATGAGAAGTTTAGTGGCTTCACAGGAAGAGAAGGAAAGACACACACTCACCTTGAAGAGGTATCGATGGGAACATTCAATCCGGTCAATCTTTTCCAGTCTAGCTGCCCAGCACACTGACACCGCATTTGTGGAAGCTGCAGTTGAGAAGTTCAACCTACAAATACAAAAAGTTCTTTTTTAAAAAAACCTGTTCCTTTCTTTGCCTGACCTATTCCCACCTTGCCTGGTAGGGCAAAGCCCTGACTAACTCCGGCTCCCACGGCTGCTTCTGCTTCTTAGGATGCCTTGAGACCATCAGAGTGGGGGTATTGTTTAGGGGCTGTTGGCTGGGCTCAAGCTTAAGTTTAGGGGATGCATTATGTCTGCTGCTATCTAAGCTTATGTTCTTGTAGTTTTATTGTTAGACCTTATTATGAATTATCAGTGGACTGCTCAATTTTAATGTACATTTATTAATCTGTGATGTTTTCATTATGAGCATGGTTTCCTATGGAAAGGTGACATAAGAATAAACAACAATTATGGTTAGTGGTGTTAATTAGCAGTTGCAGACAAAGGCTTTCATATAAAATTTGATTCACCTGTAAACAAGCCCAGACCCTTTCAGCTATCATGTCTACTCCATAGTCTCTCTGTTGTGATCAGGCACCAGGACTGGGCTCCCCTTTCTACCAATTTGCTCCAATTCCCATCCTGCTTCTCAATAACTATAGTTTGCCCCAACATCCAAATCAACAAAACCATAGTTTGTATCCAAACAAGAACTGAAAATCATGATTTCCAAACAAGAGTTTCCAATTCTGGTTTGGGGGCAAACTATGGTTTTGAGTAGCTTTTCCCCATTCAGATGTCACAGCTAACTATGGTTACCACAAACCAGAAAATGGAGGAAATTGCAGCACACAAGCCTAAGACCTGTTCATGACTTGGCTGTAACATTTGAAACTAATTTATACGCACATTGCCTCTTTCTCTTGAGCCATTCCAGTATAGGATGTGGGCAAAGTAGTTCTTCCTCATCAGCTGGACTTACCGGGGGCCGATCTCTATCAGCAGATCGGAAGGAGATGGGCTAAGGAAAGACTTGGTTGCAATGTCACCGTCTTCGAAGGGGCAACCAAAGATCCACAACAGCATCTCAGTTTCCTGGGAGTTTGGGGGTGTTTCTCCTGGCAAAACCAGAAGGGAGGGGAAATGTAGCCATAGTTACCCATAATGCAACAGGGCAGTTACCCAACATACAACGGGCTCTACGACAAGTAGAGATGCGCAGTCCGGTGCCAAGCTACTAGGCCCGGTTCTATGTCTGTACCTGTCCAGTTCACATTGAAGCACAATTCCTTCTGTATCGCCAGGATGTCATTGCCCAAGACACCTTGGGCTGAGCGCAGAAGTCTGCTGAGACCACTGTCTGCCTCGCTGGGTCGCTGGTAGTAGTGTAGGACCACCATGGCGGAGTCCTGCAGAGGAAAGAAAGGATGCCAGCTGCAGGTGACTACTTAAGACGGTGTTTGGTAAAGGTTCTTCTGTTTGCCAGTTTTTTGGGGAAAGGGCAGTAGCTCAATGGGAGAGCATCTGCTTCGCATGCAGAAGATTCAGCCCCCAGCATCTCCAGGTACAGCTCGGAAAGACCCCCATACAAAATCCTGGAGAGCCACTGCCAGTCAGTGTAGACAATACTGAGCTAGATGGATCCATTGTTTGACACAATCTAAGGCAGCTTCCTCTGCTGGTCTGCCTGGGACATGTAGTTCTAGCACTAAGACATGAAAAGAAAAGGAAGGATGCCACAGGAAAGGGACTCGCGGCAGGCAAAAGATCACAGTAACAGAGGAAGGAGGGACTGCAAGGTGTTGCCTAGGCCAAGGACTCAATGCACGTCAGGGCGGGAGAGCTGGTGTCCCTCCAGATGTTGCTGGACTCCAAGCCCCAGCTATAATAGCCAATGGCCAGGGATGATGGTGTAGTCCAGGGGTGGGAGACCTTTGGCCCTCTAGGTGTTGCTGAACTACAACTCCCATCAGCCCCAGCAAGCATGGCTAATGGCCAGGGATGATTGGAGTTGTAGTTCAACAACATCTGTTGAGCCAAAGGTTCCCCATGCCTGCTGTAGTCAAACAACATCTGGTGGGCCACAGCTTCCGGTTGTCTGCCTGCCAATGGTTTAAGTGATTTGGCAACAGGAAATACAGTTGGCTGAATCAACCCTAGAGATGCCCCCAACCCTTTCTCCCAGTCCCTCCCCACCCCACAATCCACCTTGCTCTAGTCAAAGAGCCGTGAAATATGTTCCAGGGTCCTGGGACAGCAAAGGGCAGCTGGCTAGAGCAATAATCCGACAGATAAAGAGCAAACAGGGTCAGTGCCCTCCAAATCACACTTCTTGCTTCATCCTCCGAGTAAAAGGCCTAGGGAACGTCGCCCAATTCTTCCCCTCACAAATCGCAAGTTTCAGGGCAGACATGCTGCTATGTTTCCAAGACTGTGCATGTCCCGCAGCTTCCTGCTGAGACACTATGTAACTTTTCATAGCGCAAATATTCCAGGTTTATTTTTGGTCCCACTTTTGTTGCAAGAGCGCCCCTCCAGAAGGCAATAACGGGAAAACATTGAGGAAACATCACAGAACAACTAATAAAGCAGAATAAGGTGTGAACAGGTCAAGTATGAAACTACCATTAATGCACTATTCTTGTGTCAATGTCATGTTGCAAAAACAAACAAGAGTCTAGAGGAGCCCTTACCCTTTTTAAACAGGAGCACATGATAAATATCTGTATTTGCAAGTGTGCTTGACTATGTGCATGATTGCAGAGGTACATGTGCTACAAGGCCAGAACTGGCTGCAGCACTGTGCTTCTTCACGTGTACATGCTCAGTGTTTGGCTACTGCAACATCCAGTGACAACTTGCATGTGTAAAATGGGTCGTCGCAGATAAAACACTGCATAGAGAATTTTCCTTATCACCTCAAAGCACAATGCTTTGCAACAGAGTCAGTTCATACATTCACCTGCTGATCTTCACATACACACACGTGTGTGTGAATCAGACCACCCGAGCCAACATACGCACAGGCAGTGCCAAAAGATATATTTGTTGCTGCGTAATATGAAAGTGTAGCCTCAAGAAAAATCAGCTGCATGTTACAGGGTTGAGCAGTGTGCACAATGTGTCGAGGTGGCAAAATAGCCAAAACATTGTTTGTATATTAATGCTGAATACAGCTGTCTCTTTGCATGTACACAGCTGTGTGAAAGAGCGTACATGTGTAGATTCGTGAAATAACTGAGGGCTCTTCTCTCCTTTTAAGTAAGTGGTGTTTTGATTTGATCCCATGCTGCCCTCTCGCCTCTCTGCTAGCAGACATTTTTTCCAAGTGGGACAAATGTTCTTTCTGACACGGATGTGAAAATTAACACACGAAGGAGCAAACACAATACAAAAATCGGGAGGACCTTGAAGAGGAATTGTTGTAGAAATTTCCGTGGACTAGAGTCCACTTCCTCAGCTATCACGAAGGGCACTGGATCTAAACCCTACGAAATGGAAAATCGCCAAAACCCTCTCTCACCACCCCCTAACGTTCCCAGCGGTCTGGGGTTCGAATCTTAAGCAAAACTTGCTACCTCCGCGGATCGTAGAGTGGAAGAAACTCCAGCGCCTTAAGAATCTCCCCTTATTCGGGCTCCCTCCCTAATTCGGGCTTCATGCACGCTGGATGTCGCCAGGGGTCCATCTTCCCACCCGTGAGCTCGAGTTGCTACCTGTTGATCTTGCAGGCTGCTTTTCGTTTCTCTCTCCAAGTCCCACAGCAGCGTGATCTACCCGGCTGGCCCTTGATCACGGGGCAGAAGAGACAGGAACGCGCCTATGTTCCCTGGCAGAGAGTTTCGTGCACGCTGGCCCCTGAGTGGGAGGAAGGAAGAGGGGGACGTCCCGCTGGAGGGGGCGGGGAAGAGACGGTTCAAGGCAGCGCCCTTCCCATTGGCTGCTCCTCTTCCTCCCTTAAACTTCCCTCCCTCCCGGCCTTGAATGGAGGCACGTGGGCGCGGTGCAAACTTTGTAGCCGGAGGGGTGGTGGGGCGGGCATAAAAAGGTAAGGCAGGAATCCTTACCCCCCCCCAGGTTTTCTTCTTCATACTGTTTCTGCATAGAAGGTAACGCCTTCTCTTCCTAGACATTCTGCCTCCCAAACGCGCTCTCTCTCACGTAGTTTTGGGAGCAGCGCCAGGAAAAGAACCCAGGAGTTCTAGCTCATTCCCTCACCCCTGCCCCGCTCAGAGGCAGAACTCTTTTACCTCTCGTGCCCCGTTGAGCAGACTCAGAAACTTGGGTCTCTTTTTCCTCGAATCGTGTTTCTGACGGTTACTGAGGCAGGTGTTAATCCACTTCTACGAAATGGGTTCTTATGCACGGTTCCATGGTGTAATGGTTAGCACTTTGGACTCTGAATCCAGCGATCCGAGTTCAAATCTCGGTGGAACCTAGTCTTTTGGTGGTGGTGGGGAAGGGTTGCAGGCAGTTCAGGGGCAAAACATGTGGTTCCCTAGCAGAATGGGTCACGATCGATCTTTAGAGTTTTTGTTTTTAAAAGGATCCAGGGTGTGAAAGGCCCCAGAGGGCTGCTGCCAGCCAGTGTAAGCTGCATATGGTTAGATGGGCAAATAGTTGGATGTGGTATAAGGCGATTTTTTATGTTCCTGGAGATACAAACTAGCAGCATTCTTAAAAGTTACTAACTAGCAGGGACACTCTGTGTGTGTGTCTCTCTGGTTAGTCCATGGGCTGCAGCTGAATCAAAGTACCCAAACTTTCATTAAACAGTAGTCATAATTTAAATGAATATATCAAGTGGTTAAGGTGTTGGATACGACCTGGGAGACCAGGGTTCAAATTCCCACACAGCTATGAAGCTCACTGGGTGATCTTGGGCCAGTCACTGCCTCTCAGCCTCTGAGGGAGGCAATGGTAACCCCCCTCTGAATACGGCTTAACGTGAAAACCCTATTCATAGGGTCGCCATAAGTCGGAATCGACTTGAAAGCAGTCCATTTCCATTTTCATCAAATATATGCATATCCTTAAAATAATCAGGGCTTTGCTTACAACGGAGATAAACATTACTAATAAAATAAATATGTGTGTGCATATATGAAGGTGACATTAGAAGATACATTTAGGACTCTCCAGTCTTCATATCACCACGAAAATTTACCGGAGGAAGAGCTCAAACAAAAGAAACATTCCAAAATCCATATTAGGACAACTGCTTTATTAGGCCAACTAAATGGTGGGTTAGTTACCCCATGTCGGCAAATTTCGGTTGGGCAATTAAAGTTGACTTGGGGCTCTTGCACAAAAACATTGTTGATCCATTTAAATTTTAGTTATCAGCTGTTTTAATTGTCTTAAATATGTTTTAGTTACTTGTTTTTAACTTTTATTGATAATTTTGATGATATTTGTAAAACAGAGGTCTTTACATTCAAGCTGTATATAAATTGTGATAAATAATAAATAAGTCTAAGTGCACAATGGCAACTGGATCAGCTCCATGCTTGTTGATGGTTTCAAGGGCGGCTTACCCTTGCAGAAGGCATGTTGGTTTTGCTTCAGCAAGACTTCTTCTGTATGCTTAGTAATTTTATATTTGACAATGTTTTCCACCAGGTTTCCTGGGACAGAAGCCTTCTTGCTTCTAATAGCTTCTTTGACTTTTTGTTAACCACACAAATATCCTCTTGGCTTTGCTGGCACCTTCCTCAATCTGTTACACATTCTATCTGAGCTTCTAATATTGTGGTTTTAAACAACTCCCAAGCATTTTCAACAACATTTACATCTTGCACCAGGTCCTGGGCACAACTTAAGCCCAGGATTGCCGTCCCTCTGGTCAGTTCCATGACCAACTGTTCCAGGGCACAGTAATTTCAGGTATCTAGAAATTTTTACCTCTTTCTTGTGACTGGAAGACACATGTCCATGTGATGGTAGATGAAGTCACCTATTACTATAGCATTTCCTCTTTTGGATGCCTCCCTCCTTGATCTCGTTCTCCATCTCAAGATCTCCCTGCACATTTTGAGAAGGGAAATGATAGCACATCCCCAGCACTAAATTGCTGTTAGGCCCCACTATCAACACCCACAAAAATTCTGTTGAGGAGTCTGCTGCTTTGGAGATGTTTAGCCTGTTGGACCATGTCCTCTTTGACATACAGAGCAAAACCACGTCCAGAACATCCTTTCCTGTCATTCTTGAGTGTTTCTGTCTAGAGAAATCTGTGTCCCACTAGTTCTCTTCATCCCACCAGACATTTTTATGCCTGCTATATCAATGTTCTCCTCTGAGCATATAAGCACTTGTATACAATGTCTCTTCCAGTGCCTTTGGCACTTATGCTTTAGCCAATGATGCTTTGTAATAGCACATTAGCTATTTATTTATTTATTTATTACATTTGTATACCGCCCCATAGCTGAAGCTCTCTGGGTGGTTTACAACAATTAAAACATTAAAAACAAATATACAAATTTAAAAACACATTTAAAAGCCAATTAATACACATGCTAAAATGCCTGGGATAAGAGGAAAGTCTTGACCTGGCGCCCAAAAGATAAGTGTTGGCGCCAGGCACACCTCATCAGACATCATTCCATAATTTGGGGGCCACCACTGAGAAGGCCCTCTCCCTTGTCGCCATCCTCTGAGCTTCTCTCAGAGTAGGCACCCAGAGGAGGCCCTTTGATGTTGAGCATAGTGTACGGGTGGGTTCATGTCAGGAGAGGCACTCCATCAGGTATTGTTAGCTATGGATAATAGCACATTAGCTATGGATTTATTCTGCTTTAGTCTGTGATGCTTCCCCAATACTGCCACATTACTGCTGACTAGAGGGGCTATAGTACAACAAAAGAAGAGTAAACTAGAACATTTAGGTATTTAAAAGTTACAGGATTTCAGCAGGAAATTACAAGAGGGGATCCCGGAAATTACAGGCCAGTTAGCTTAACTTATGTCCCTGGAAAACTGGTAGAAAGTATTATTAAAGCTAGATTAACTAAGCACATAGAAGAACAAGCCTTGCTGAAGCAGAGCCAGCATGGCTTCTGCAAGGGAAAGTCCTGTCTCAGTAACCTATTAGAATTCTTTGAGAGTGTCAACAAGCATATAGATAGAGGTGATCCAGTGGACATAGTGTACTTAGACTTTCAAAAAGCGTTTGACAAGGTACCTCACCAAAGACTTCTGAGGAAGCTTAGCAGTCATGGAATAAGAGGAGAGGTCCTCTTGTGGATAAGGAATTGGTTAAGAAGCAGAAAGCAGAGAGTAGCAATAAACGGACAGTTCTCCCAATGGAGGGCTGTAGAAAGTGGAGTCCCTCAAGGATCGGTATTGGGACCTGTACTTTTCAACTTGTTCATTAATGACCTAGAATTAGGAGTGAGCAGTGAAGTGGTCAAGTTTGCTGACGACACTAAATTGTTCAGGGTTGTTAAAACAAAAAGGGATTGCGAAGAGCTCCCAAAAGACCTCTCCAAACTGAGTGAATGGGCGGAAAAATGGCAAATGCAATTCAATATAAACAAGTGTAAAATTATGCATATTGGAGCAAAAAATCTTAATTTCACATATACGCTCATGGGGTCTGAACTGGCGGTGACCGACCAGGAGAGAGACCTCGGGGTTGTAGTGGACAGCACAATGAAAATGTCGACCCAGTGTGCGGCAGCTGTGAAAAAGGCAAATTCCATGCTAGTGATAATTAGGAAAGGTATTGAAAATAAAACAGCCGATATCATAATGCCGTTGTATAAATCTATGGTGCGGCCGCATTTGGAATACTGTGTACAGTTCTGGTCTCCTCATCTCAAAAAGGATATTATAGAGTTGGAAAAGGTTCAGAAGAGGGCAACCAGAATGATCAAGGGGATGGAGCGACTCCCTTACAAGGAAAGGTTGCAGCATTTGGGGCTTTTTAGTTTAGAGAAAAGGCGGGTCACAGGAGACATGATAGAAGTGTATAAAATTATGCATGGCATTGAAAAAGTGGATAGAGAAAAGTTCTTCTCCCTCTCTCATAATACTAGAACTCGTGGACCTTCAAAGAAGCTGAATGTTGGAAGATTCAGGACAGACAAAAGGAAGTACTTCTTTACTCAGCGCATAGTTAAACTATGGAATTTGCTCCCACAAGATGCAGTAATGGCCGCCAGCTTGGATGGCTTTAAAAGAAGATTAGACCAATTCATGGAGGACAGGGCTATCAATGGCTACTAGCCGTGATGGCTGTGCTCTGCCACCCTAGTCAGAGGCAGCATGCTTCTGAAAACCAGTTGCCGGAAGCCTCAGGAGGGGAGAGTGTTCTTGCACTTGGGTCCTGCTTGCGGGCTTCCCCCAGGCACCTGGTTGGCCACTGTGAGAACAGGATGCTGGACTAGATGGGCCACTGGCCTGATGCAGCAGGCTCTTCTTATGTTCTTACGTTCTTATACAGTGAAGCAATATGACTGCCCCAAAACCTTTGCAGGTGCAAAGAGTGTTGAAAGTGGGATGGTGTATGTCCACCCTAATGGCATCATGAGCATAAATCATTATGAATACACAATGAAAACAGCATCTCTGGAGGGGCCCTGAACCATTGCTTTAATTAAACAGTTAAATAAATGAGTGTCACTTACCCTCTAGTCGCTCACCTTAATGCTTTGTTAGCTGGAATTCCCTGTAGCTCATTTAATTGGCTTCCCTCTCTGTTGTTGTTGTTGTCATGTGCCTCCAAGTCAACTACGACTTATGGCGACCCTATGAATCAGCGATCTCCAAGCGCATCTGTCATGAACCACCCTGTTCAGGTCTTGTAAGTTCAAGTCTGTGGCTTCCTTTATATATGCACAGGTTGTACAGATGTGCCAGCTGAGGCCAAAGTTCAGATCTGAGCCAGAGCATGTATTTCAACATCCAGTCACAGAGGCACTTCTTGCTCCCAGCTGCATCATGATCAGGTTTAAACTAGTTTAAACGAGACTCAAACTTACTTAGCAAAGTTAATTGGCATTGGAATAATTTGATTGCTTTTACCATTGCAGTGTTCAGTGACCCTCCTGGTGGATCAGGATCAGGCCACTAGGGATGGAAAGATATGTCAGTTTCAGTTCTCTCATTTTCTCATTTTTCCAATGTTAAATTCAGTTCTCAACATTTCTGCAGGAATCTGCAATTTTTAAAAAAAATCCTCATGAAAATTATCTACCATTTTAGTGCGAATTTCTCCAAATAAACACATTTTTGTAGGCAGTTTTGACAAAGGTACACATTTTTGCAAGCCATTTTTCATCACATCATGCCTTTTTGCATGTTATTTTCACTCATATTCATTTTTATGCACACTTTCCTCTAATACATGCATTTTTATAAATATCATTTAGTTGGCGAACCGCATCCCAAAATTCTAATAAATGTGAATTTCGAAGGGTGGCTCTCATATTGTTTTGGTTCTCATATTGTTTTGGTTCTCATATTGTTTCAGAAAGTGCAAACTGGATAAATTCTGTTGGAAATGTGAACTGAATTGAAATTCTCACCCATCCCTACAGCCCGTACCAATCTAGTTCAGCAGCCAGCAAGGGCCAGAGAGAAGTCAACAAGCAGATGACAAATGGCAATAGCCCTCTGTGCTACTCTCTACCCACACCAAATAAATAAATAAATCTAGTAGCCCGAGGTATACTACTTCGGAACCTGGAAGCTCCATTTCTCTATCATGGCTAATAGGTGTGCCCTGGGCAGAGTACCAGAGGCCAAAGAGAGAGGTCTGGGGAGTCACATTTGGGCCCTGGGCCTGAGGTTCTTGCCCCTGCTGTAACTTAATGTTAAGCCAGCTTCAGGCACTAAAGGCACAATTCTATATAGGAACTTATTATTAACAATAACAACAATTTGATTTATTACCTGCCCTTCTCCGTGAGTTCCCAGGGTGGGTTACAGCAATTTAAAACAGAGTTTCAAACTCAGTTTAACGTAGGAAGCTGCCCTATCTAGAGTCAGGCCATTGCACATCTCAGTATTGTCTACACTGACCAGCAGTGGCTCTCCCAGGTTGCCAGTGGGGAGTCCTCCCAAGCCCTACCTGGAGGCAGCAGTGATTGAACCTGGGACCTTCTGCATGCAAAGCAGATGCACTGCCACTGAGCTATCGCTCCCCTGTTGCAAGTGCTTGCTTCTTCTCCCAAGCTCCTTCTGCCAGCTGCATGCCATCTCCCTTTCTGACAGAGGCACAGAGCTGCTGGGAATGGCTGAGCAACAGGAAGCAATTGCAACAATGCGTCGTTTAATTTATCGCCATGGTGCAACGGGAGTCGGTAGCTTGGATGCAGAAAGAGTAGCAGCAGAGAATTTTCTCTTTGCAAGCTTCTGAGCTTGCTCAGCACAAATGCTGCCACAGCACAAATGCAAAGCCGCTGCCTTCCCTTCACTGTCCTGCTGACGTCACAGCAGCAAGCCAAGGCCATGTCCGTGCGTGGGGAGGGGGGGAGAGTAACCCGTTACATAATCCCACAGGTCATCAATTGGCCTCCCATTAGAGCTCAAGTCAAGCTATGCCACTGTAAGCATTTGGCTTTTTGGCAGCTTGGAGGGTGCGTATGTATTTGAGGACCACACGTCCCAACTGCTTACAGAAGAGGAGGTGACGGGCAGCAGGAGTCTGGGGCAAGGGCAGGGATAGGGAACCAGAGGCCTCCTCCTGATGGCACTGGACTTCAGCTCCCATCAGCCCCAGCCAGCATGGTCAATAACCAGGGGATGCCAGGATTTGTAGGCCAGCAAATCTGGAGAGCAACAGGCCTCCCATCCCTGGGCTATGCCAAGGCTGCTCCAGAAGGCATGTAGAGGTGGGCCGTGGCTCAGTGGCAGAACATCTGCTTTGTGTGCAGAAGGGCCCAAGTTCAATCCCCAGCATCTCCAGGTAAGGCTGGGAGAGACTCTGGCCTGAAAACCTAGAGAGCTGCTGCCAGTCAGTGTAGACAATACTGAGCTAGAGGGAGCAATGGTCTGACTCAGTATAAGGCAGCTGCCTGTGTTCCTCAGTTGTAGACGATAGGATGAAACAGACTGGCTTATGGCTAGCAACTTGCTGGCTAGCATAGGCCAGAGTAGGGGTCCTCATGCTCTGGGGCTGCTTGTGGCCCTCCAGGCTTCTCTACCTGGCCCTTGAACTCTCCCAGGCAACACCCCATCACCCCAGGCCACTCCTCTCACCGGCCCTGCTTCACACCCTCCATGAGCATTTTTCCCTGGCTGAAACGTATCCCCGAACTCCGATGATGACTTTTGCTTGCTTGTCAGATACAGAGGAATGTTATGTAGAACCTCGCCTATTCTAAAATGGTCACATTTACATTTGATGCTCCGCCCACTTTTGACCCTGGCCTCCCGCTCACCACTAGCTGAAGTTTGCCATAAAGAGAATGTGGCCCTCAGGGTGAAAAAGTGTCCCCACCCCAGCCATATCTGGTCCAGAGTTCTTTGTGGGCAAGTGAGTGGGCTAGTTTCCTTTGTGGCTAGCATAGCAGTCAAGCCAGCTGGCTGAGGAGAGGCCCTCTGCTAGGAGGCTGTTTTGTTAACTAGCCTGCTGTGATACTAGTGGCTTGTATTTCCATGTCAATAGCCCCTCTCTGCAGGTCACAAAATAATTTGGCAGGCTCCTAACATTTGTGGAGGTTGTTGAAGTAACACCACCCGCTGCTTTAAGCTCTGATCAAACTCCACGCAAGACATTTTGGAGGGGAATTCATTAGGCAGATGCTATGAGAGTGGCGATTTCCAGATCAAACCTCCTGTTTCAAGAGAGCTTCACTGGCTCCAGATCTGTTTCTGGGCACATTTCAGAGTGCTACTATTGGGCCTCCAAAGATGTCTTAAGGAAGGAATGAGAAACCACAGGTCCATGGCCTTAAAATGTGGTCCTCTAAGCAGGCCTGTAGCCGGGGGGGGAGAAATGGGGGAGCCACCCCTCTATTTATTTGATATGATTTATATCTCATCCTACCTCCCAAGTAGAAGCCCAGAGCTCTGTTTCACCCCGCTTTGGATTTTTGGGGGGGGAAATTGTCCTTTTTAATTTGCAACATAACAGACAGTGGCAATCTCCACTTAAAGAATGATTGCTCCTGTTCTTAAAAAAGGGGGTTTAAGAATAGGACCCTTTGAAGAAATTCAGTGAATGACATAAGGGAAATGGACAACAGAAGCCTCATCTGGCAGAGCCCCCCAAAGTCTGCTCACTCAAGACGTTCCCTGACTGAGGGTGGATTTTTCATGATCACAATCACCCTACTTAAGTGATCCTGGGAAAAAACAGCCTGTATAATAACATGAGCATTGAGGAGTTAAGTGTTAGAACTTTGTACATGGACTAGAGTTAAACACCACCAAGAGCTTGGAAAAGTTACTTTTTTGAACTACAACTCCCACCAGCCCAATCCAGTGGCCATGCTGGCTGGGGCTGATGGGAGTTGTAGTTCAAAAAAGTAATAATAATAATTTAATTTATGTGTCGCCTATCTGGCCGATGGCCACTCTAGGCGACGTACATCTCAGTTACAATAAAACACATCATAATAATACAATACAAACAATAAAAATTATAAAACAATGACAGTTCAGAGTAATAGGCAATTAGTCATAGAGATTAACCCTCCCCGGAAGTCCTGAAGGCCTGTCTGAAAAGCCAGGTCTTCAAGGCCTGGCGGAATACATTCAGGGAAGGGGCATGCCGAAGATCATACGGGAGGGAGTTCCAGAGAGTGGGGGCCACCCCTGAAAGTGCCCTCTCTCTAGTCCCTACCAACCTAGCTGTTTTAGTTGGCGGGACTGAGAGAAGGCCCTGTGTGGCTGATCTTGTCGGGCGGCATAATTGGTGGCGTTGGAGGCACTCCATCAGATAAACTGGGCCGAGACCGTGTAGGGATTTAAAGGTTAATACCAACACCTTGAATTGGGCCCGGAAAACAACTGGAAGCCAGTGCAGGTCGAACAGCACTGGAGTGATATGCTCCCGGCGATGACAGTTTGCAAGTAGTCGAGCCACCACATTTTGTATAAGTTGTAATTTCCAGACCGTTTTCAAGGGTAGCCCCACGTAGAGCGCATTACAGTAATCCAAACGAGAGGTGACCAGGGCATGTGCCACCAATGGGAGCTGATGAACAGGAAGGTATGGTTGCAGTCTACGTATGAGGTGTAATTGATACCAAGCTGCCTGACTCACTGCCGAGATCTGAGCCTCCATGGACAGCTTGGAATCAAGAACAACCCCAAGGTTGCGGACCTGGTCCTTTAGGGGCAATCTCACCCCATCGAACATCAAGTCAATATCTCCCAACCTTCCTCTGTCCCCCACGAGTAGCACCTCGGTCTTATCGGGATTCAGCTTCAACCTGTTCCTTCCCATCCATCCACTCACGGATTCCAGGCACTTGGACATGGTCTCCACAGCCAACTCTGGTGAGGATTTAAACGAGAGATAGAGCTGAGTGTCATCCGCATATTGGTGACACTGCAGCCCAAATCTCCTAATGATTGTCCCCAGCGGCTTCATATAGATATTAAATAGCATGGGAGAGAGGATAGAGCCCTGTGGCACACCACAATTGAGAGGCCAAGGGTCTGAAACCTCTTCCCCCAATGCTACCTGTTGATGCCTATCGGAGAGAAAGGAACGGAACCACTGCAGTACAGTGCCTCCTATTCCCAATCCCTCCAGGCGATGTAAAAGGATACTGTGGTCAACAGTATCAAAAGCCGCTGAGAGATCGAGGAGGACAAGAAAGGTGAATTCTCCCCTATCTAGTGCCCTCCTCATATCATCCACCAGAGCGACTAAGGCTGTTCAGTTCCATGTCCAGTCCTGAAACCCGATTGGTATGGATCCAAATAATCCGTTTCATCCAAGTGTGTCGACAGCTGATTAGCCACCACTCACTCAATGACCTTGCCCAAGAATGGTAAATTTGAAATTGGGCGAAAAGTTGTTCAAAACTTGGGGATCCAAGGAGGGCTTCTTTAAGATGGGCTTTACAATTGCCTCCTTGAGGGCTAATGGCATTACAGCCTCCTCCACGGATGCATTAACCACCGCCTTAATCCCCTCGCCCAATTTCTCTTTGCAGCTCACAAGGAGCCACGATGGGCAAGGATCATTTAGACATGTGGTAGGCTTCACAGTTGAGAGCACCTTGTCCACATCCTCAGAAGGGAGAGGCCGAAACCGATCCCATTCGACCGGCTTGCAACTGGCCAACTCTGGTTCATTTACTGTATCCACGGCGTACGGAATCAAGTTCCGTAAGTGTTCGATTTTGTCAGCAAAGTGCTTTGCTAATTTGTCACAGGAGGCTTTTGACTGTTCCAAGGGTTCCTGAGCAACTGGACCGACCAGGCTTCGGACCACTTGGAACAACCTCCTGGGACAGCACTCTGCGGACGCAATGGAGGCAGCAAAGAACTTCTTTTCTGCCTTCACTCCCACTTGATAGGCAGCTATTGCTGCTCTAAACTGTGTCCGGACATCTTTGGAACGTGATTTCCGCCACTGGCGTTCTAGTCGTCTCACTTCCTGTCTCAGATTACACAACCGTGGTGTATACCATGGTGCTAACTGAGTTCTGTTCAGGGGGAGAGGACGTTTCGGAGCCACCCGGTCCAATGCCCTGGTGATTCCCTCATTCCACTCTATCACCAGGGTATCGACCGGGCGGCCTTCAGCAGGTTGCAATTCCCCAAGCGCAGTCAGGAATCCTTCTGGATCCATCAGGCGCCTGGGGCGGACCATTCTAATAGGTCCTTTTCCCCTGCGAAAGGTGTGTGGCATCGAGAAGTCTTTATTTACCAGATAGTGATCTGACCATGACACGGGGGTAAAAGAAATGGCCCCCAACTTCAGAACACTTCCCTTCCCTCCCCTCCCAGGACAAACATAAGGTCGAGAGCATGACCGGCTACATGGGTGGGCCCAATGTTACTAAGGTGCAGTTCCCAGGAAGCCATGGTTTCCAGGAAATCCCGAGGGGCTCCAATGAGAGTGGTCTCGGCCTGTACATTGAAGTCACCCAGCACTAATAATTCTGGGGACAACGCCCATACAGCCGAAACCACCTCCAGCACCTCGGCCAGGGAGTCTGCCATGCAGCGGGGTGGGCGGTACACAAGCAGGATCCCCAAACTGCCCTTCGGGCCCAACCTCCAGTACATGCAGTCAACAAACTTAATCCTATGAAGAGGAGGTCTGGTAAAAACTGAAGACTCTCGACAGATGACTGCCACTCCCCCTCCCCGCCTTCCTACCCTCGGCTGCTGTGCGTAACGGAAACCCGGCGGGCACATAGCCTCAAGAATGGGAGCTGAGGCCTCATCCAGCCAAGTCTCCGTAATACATGCCAGGTCTGCCCGCTCATCCAAGATAATATCATGGATGTGTGATGTTTTTTGTACTACAGACCTGGCATTACACAACAGCAGTCGAAGGTCGGTAGGAATCCTGCATCCCCCAGTTATCGTCTGGTTCTGGACAGACCCGGAACATGGGATGGGTATTAAGCATCTATCCCTTGTTCCCCTAATCTGGCCTGGTCTGCCAGCAGTACCATTCCAGCGCCTGCCGCCCACTTTTTGTATAGTTTGGCCCCTCACCCTCCCTGTCACATCCCCCCCTGGCTTGCAGATGCCCCTATCCCCGTCCGCCGATCAGACAGGCCACCCACCCTAAACCAGTAATAAATTGGAGACCCGCCTCTAAGCTCCTGCTCTGCGTTTCAATTTTCAGTTTCAGTTCTGCTGTCTACCATGCCAGCAATAAGGAAGCGTGTTTGTTTGCCTGCAGTAACAAGTTTATTAATTCTGCAGTTATTATGATGAGTACAGCAGGATTGGGAGCTTACTATGAAAGGGTGAAATAAAGAGTTAAAAGTGATCCGAAAAAAATGGCTACCCTTTACTCTTTTAAAGCACCTGCAATCATAGTAGCTATTTTTTTTATTCTTGTTTACCTGATGGCAAAGGATGAAAACAGTCCTAGAGAAATAGAAATATAACTGTACACTACAGTTAGGTAGCTGGGTGGCTGGACACCTAAGCTATAAGAAGTCTAGCCTGACATGCTAATTTCCTATGTGCAGAGATCTGTTTTGTCATCACACAGCTGAGTCCTAAGCCATAGCACCAATTAGACCCAGTGCCTGGTGGGAGCTGCCTCCTTTTGCAGGTTCAACACTCAAGAGCACTGACACACAGGATGTTTGAAGATCTCATTTTTTAATTATTGTTCTTTCTGTACTATTATTTAGAACACTGCTTTTAACAGCCAAGTAAACCACCAGGCAGGATGATGCCTATCACTGCAGCTACCCCAAACAGAGCTATGCTGACGACTGGAAGCCTGAAAGACACTTTCACAGCTGCTCCTGCAAGATAAGAGGAAGAAGTTAGTGCATGGTTAAATCAGTGCTACCGAGACTCCACATTAGGAACACCGCAAGTTGTCTTATATTAGTGGCCGGACTATTTGTTCATACAGCACACAGGACCCCTCCAGATATCCTTGTTGTTGTGCCTTCATGATGATCTGTGCTCATGATGGTATCAGAGTGGTTTTACACAATCCCACTTTCAGCCTGCAGAAGTTTCAGAGTGGACATTGTTTCCAATCGGTGCATGCCCTGTAATTTGCTGCTGAAATCCTGTCGTTTTTTTATACCACAAATATTCCAGAGGGGGTGGGATGCTTGCTTGCTTTTGTTGCGCTGTAATGTAAGAGTGACCCTCTAGAGGGCAAAAATCAGTGTTTTTCTGACTATATGCACCAGTAGACAGTACCAGCACCTTTTTAAGGGCAATTTTTATTGTTGAACTTTTTAACATTAAGTAATTCATCACGAATTCAAGGGAAAGAGGGGCATAGGAAGAGGGATGGGTGAGGCATTTTACAATTTATCAGGAGATAATAGTGGCACCTCATTTTTCACCCAGAAAAGCACTGGCAATAATGCAGTACCATTGGGGAAGCATCACAGAACAGCTAAGAAAGCGGAATGATGTGTGGATGGTCCAGTATAAACCTCCCACTAATGCACTCTTCTGGTATCAGCTACAGGTTGCAGAATATACCCACCACACACACCAGTTTAGAAGGGCATTTATACTTTAGGCCAGACTGTTCATCTGGCCTAGTGTTGTCAATTCTAACTGGCAGTAGCTGTCTAAGGACTGAAGCAGAGGGTCTTCCACATCACCTGCTCTCCAGACCTTTAACTGGAGCCAGCTACCAGAGACTGAACCTGAGACTGTTCTGCATGCAAAGTCCCCCCCTCCCCCCCCCCTCCCCTCCCTCCCCCCCTTCCCCCCCCCCCCCCATTGAGCTATGGCCAATACATGATCATGAAATTGGAAGTCCCAGATTTCTGCATTACCAGTTCCAGGCTGTAGTATTAGCATGCACTTTTAAAGTTTGGCCGGTGGCAGGGTTTTTTTTGTCAGCGTGTTTTTAAAGAAGCTGAGCTCCAAAACACCTCCATTTTAACTCAAGCGCCTCCAGACAAGGCTGGTTTGAAACTTCAGCAGTTTGTGCAACAAATGAGTGGCAGCTGCAGCATGAAGCACTAGGCAGAAGTCGGGGGCCTTGGTATCTGCTCTCAGATCCCAATCTCCCTCTCCACCAACCAACACGCAGTTGGGAGCCTTGGTATCTGTCCAAAGATGCAAGCTTCCCTCTCCTCTAACACAAGTCCCAGCTGTAGCATCTGGGCCACTGAAAATCAGGTACAGATTCTTGCCAAAGTGGCATTCCGCAGGTTGAGATTATGGGCCAGGCTTTACCTGATGAAGCACGACCCACTAGCTGGGACTGGGATCCAGCATGGCGATTTGCAGATCTCTTCTGCTGGTGTGCTACAAGAGAACCACACCCCAGAAGAAAGTTGTTAAAGGAAGCAAATGTTACATGCAAGAAACACAAAACAGTGGTTTCTACACCCAACACCACAGATGTGAAGGGTTAAGCACGCTTTATGTATGTTCTAATGTTACATTTTGGACTCCTTAGAAATGGGACCATCACCTGGCCAAAAGCCCTGCTTCCAGGGAACAGGGAAACGGGGGTACCAGATTTCTCTATACCTACCCTCCAGAAGAGATTGCTGGAAAGCAAAGACAGCCCTTTTTAAGGCTAGGCATATTCATTGAAACATGCACAACTACCCAATTACTCCAGTTAGGTACTTGGCACTCCATTCTCTCAGACTCGCATATTAGCATTTCCTGCTTTAAACTACACAGGAAGTACCTCTCTCAACAACAGTCTCCCCCCCTCCTTGCTGGACCAGGCCAAAAGCCCATCCTGTCCTCACAGAGGCCAACCACATGCCCACAGGAGCCCACAAGCAGGACCCGAGCACCACAATCCTCTCCCCCTGCCTGTGATTCCCAGCAACTGGTATTCAAAGGCATACCGCCTCCAGCACTGGAGGTAGAACAGAGCCATGGTGGCCAGTAGCCACTGACAGCTCATCCTCCATGAGTTTGTCCAAACCCCATTACATCTTGTGCAACTGAATTGCATAGTCTGATTATGTGCTGGGCAAAGAAGTACTTTCTTTTGTCTGTCCTGAGTCTTCTAACATCCAGCTTCATTGGATGTCCGCAATTCTGGTATTATAGGAGAGGGAGAAAAAATGCCCCCCTATTAGGTAAGGAAGGCCCTGGGTCCAGGCTTCACCTGCGGTGTAAGCCACCCTCTTACCTCTGGCCCCAAGGGCATAGGGTCGAGGTGTAGCCTGCTCACTTGGCAGTCGGCGGGCCCACACTCTGAGCGTCTCATTAAGGGGGTAACGGCAGCGCAGGGTAAGCCTAGAGAGAAAAGCCAGACCAATATTCTTATAAACCATGCACTCCATCCAGCACCAAGCAAAATAAATACTGTAAGTAAATACAGAAGCAGATGGC
Organism: Rhineura floridana; assembly: GCF_030035675.1. Taxonomy (NCBI): domain Eukaryota; kingdom Metazoa; phylum Chordata; class Lepidosauria; order Squamata; family Rhineuridae; genus Rhineura; species Rhineura floridana. The sequence goes on from NC_084490.1 coordinate 8,797,311, forward strand.
ATCTCACCAGGAACATTTTAAACGCAGAGCCTTACCTGTACTGGGAGTCCCTGGTAATAATTGGATTTGCTTCCGGAATTATCTCTCTCCTGAAGGACACTTCATTCTCGTACACCAAGTAGTTGCCATCAAACTGAAAGGCAGAGAAGAAATTCACTGCAAGGTTTGGCTCTGTAGGTTAACTAGTTTTTGGACATTCTCTGCAGTAGCCCCTAAGTTATGGAGTTCCCTCCCTGCAGAGGTGCATCTGGGGCACCTTCATTATGAGGCTTCCATCATACGCTGAAGATGCATCTCTTTACTTTGACCTTGGACATTGTGATATACATAAGTATGTATGATCCACCCTATTCTTACAATTGTAATTTGTTTTTAACCGTTTTTAATATTGTATTTTTTAACTGCTGTAACCCACCCTGGGACCTTATGCTGACAAGTCAGTAAGAAATTGAACAACTACTACTACTACTACTACTACTACTACTACTACTACTACTACTACTACTACTACTACTACTACTACTACTACTACTACTACTACTACTACTACTAAGTAGTTAGGTTATCCTACTTTGGACACATTATGAGAAGACATGATTCATTAGAAAAGATAATAATGCTGGGAAAAACAGAAGGGAGTAGAAAAAGAGGACAGCCAAACAAGAGATGGATTGATTCCATAAAGGAAGCCACAGACCTGAACTTACAAGATCTGAACAGGGTAGTTCATGACAGATGCTCTTGGAGGTCACTGAATCATAGGGTCGCCATAAGTCGTGGTCGACTTGGAGGCACATAACAACATCTACTACTACTACCGTTCAGCCCACTGGCCAGAAATTAGGGTCAGTTCTCTCAGTTGCTCATTTTTCCAAACTTAAATTAAGCTCTTCACATTTCTGTAGCAAGTTGCGATTTTTTTTAAAGCCTCATGAAAATTCTTCAGCATTTCAGTGCCACTTTCTCCTAACACTTCTGTATGCAAGGGTTTTTTATTCGTGTACACATTTTTGCAAGGCATTTCTCCTAATATGTTATTTTCACCAATATTTTATGCACACTTTCCTCTCATACATGCATTTTTGTAAACATCATTTGGCTGGACAACTGCATCGCAAAGATCGCTTGCAATACTGTTTCAAAAACTATGAATTTGATTCAGCTGTAAATGTAAACTGAATCTAATTTTTCCCCCATGCCTACCGGGAACAGAAGAATGAAGGGGCAAAGGTACTCTGTTCTACCCCACCTCCTTTGTTCCGACATTCCTGCCTGTTGCTGCAGTGCAGGAAAGCATCTCATTGAGGCCACCCTAGAAATGTAAGCCACCATCCTACTGCTGGGCTCAAGGATATTTTTTTAAAATTATTTCATATTTATTATTGCATTCACATATCACCAACATCTGAAGAGTCACAGATTCCCTTTCCTTGCCCTGAAGCAACACAATGATTTACTAGTTCCCCAGAGCTTTGTTATGTGCCTTCAAATTGATTTCGACTTATGGCGACCCTATGAATCAGTGACCTCCAAGAGCATCTGACATGAACCACCCTGTTCAGATCTTGTAAGTTCAGGTCTGTGGCTTCCTTTATGGAATCAATCCATCTCTTGTTTGGCCTTCCTCTTTTTCTACTCCCTTCTGTTTTTCCCAGCATTATTGTCTTTTCTAGTGAATCAGGTCTTCTCATTATGTGTCCAAAGTATGACAACCTCAGTTTCATCATTTTAGCTTCTAGTGATAGTTCTGGTTTAATTTGTTCTAACACCCAATTATTTTTTGCAGTCCATTGTATGCTTTAACATACCCAGAGCTTTAACGAGTCCAAAAAACAAGGATGCGGCTAGAGGTGAGCCTCAACACAAGACCAGAAGTACCAGAGCATGAGAACATCTCCCATCCTTGAACTGGGAAACAAGACTTTGGAAGTCCCCATGATGGAGATTGATACTGTTAGAAGCATGACAAGAGCAACTCCCATTTGGTCCTCTTTGAGTGGGGAGAGAGATAGAGAGATAGTCCTCACAGCTGGCTAGGAGGCCACTGACCTGTGGTCTTCTGTCTGTCCTCCTTCTGTGTAAACTGATAGGTCTCAGGGAGCTATTCACACCTCTGACCTTCCTGCTTTCTATGTTCTCTGCTGACGTTCTTGCTGTCTCCTCTCTTCTAGCATGAGGGGCAATGTCCAGGCATGGCCATTGCGGCCTCCAACTTAGTTAGCTAGACAGATGTAGCATCTTCCCTATCCAATATGCATTTCTATTAATAAAGCAGTCTTTTCTTATTCTGAAACCAAGTGTAAGTCTGCATGATTTAAAGCAAGGTAAAAGCTCGCTTTCTCTCAGGTAAAATCACACCCATGCAGCCCTGAGCAACCTACACTAAGCTAAGCTCTGCTAGTTTACTAAATCTCTAATTGGTTGACCAGCCATTGGAGGACCCAACAGGTACCCCTCACTTCCTCCTCCTTCCCACAGCTCTCAATCATGCCCCGAGAAGTCCTACCTACCCTTCTTGTGGTGCCACAAGAGGCCACTGGAAAAGAGAAGAGGGCCCTGGATTCATCAGCAGCAACCGGCCCACAGTTCTTATCCCGTAGGTGGGTTTTCCTGGGGTCTAAGGCCGGCTTGGTGTCCAGGCTGAGGACTGTGGCCATTATGGTTCCATTGGGGAGACACACTACAGGCAGAAAGAGAAAAATAAATCCAGAGCTACTTATTACGTTTGTCTGTCACTTTCCAGCAAGACGTCTCAAAGCCGCCCTCCTCATGAAGCCAAAATCCCCTTTTGGTTTTCAAATGCAGACCTACACTTTACTTTCATTGGGGGTACTCACGACCCCTGCCTCAGACATCAGAAGCATTTGAGGCAGCTCACAATGAAGTGCCATCTTTTAAAAAGTTAGAAGGAAATATAAATGAAGCAGTTTAACAAAAGGTTTAGCCTATCAAAAGAAGGGATCCCGTGTTGCAGGTAATTTTAAAAGCTTGTTAGAAAGATTAGCATTTACAGTCGACAGCGTAAGGCTAGCGAAGAATGCGGGAGAAGAAGACAAGACAAACCAAGCCTCCCAGTCTCTGGCATTAGAGGGAGGACCTCACTACATGGTTTCAAGAAGCAAGCAAATAGCTTGCGGTGAGGTGGGGAACCTCAGGTTGGGGCGCTGAATGCCAGAGGGAGAATGGTATGGAGTTTTCTGGAGGTGGGCATGGATGACCGTTGTTGAAGCACTCCATACTACAACATTTTGTTGCAGGTCCCACTAGTTTCTCCTGATCTTGGTTTTTTGTTGTTGTTTGAAACCCCAAGCAAGGCCTGGTTACAGAATAATTGCATTGCATCAGGGGGTGGAGAACCTCAGAACTGGGAGCTGAAGAAGGCCCTCTAGGCCTCCCCATTTGACCTTTGGCAATCTGTCTAGGGCACACCCCTCACCAGCCTCTTCAAGTGATTTTGCCTGGCTGGACGTGCCCTTGAAGTGTGATCATGCCCTCTTGGGAGGACGGAGAGGGGTGTGTGCATGTAGAAACCTCTGACTTGAGTGGCCCACGGTACGAAGAGTCACATCAGTTGCTCCGCCCACTTTTCTATCCGGCCCCACCCCACTACGCGGCCCCCAGAAGGCTGCCCACAAGGGAATGCAGTCCTCTGACTGAAACGGGTTCCTGGGGAAGGACTGTAGCTCAGTGGTAGAACAACTGATTTGCACGGAGAAGGTCCCAGGTGCAACCCCTGACATCTCCAGGTAGGAGATGGGAGAGAAGAACCCTGTCTGAAAACCCAGGCAGCTGCTGCCAGTCAGGGCAGACAGTTCTGAGCCAGATGGGCCAATGGTCTGACACTGTCTAGAAAGGCAGATTCCGGTGTCCCCTACTCCTGCATTCCATCAGGCAAACCGCCTCTCTCCCCCATTATGCGCCGAGGCAGCTGCTGTGCTGATCCACTTACCCAGTAGTTTTCCAGTGGGGAAAATGCAGCCGACTGGAAACGCTATCACAGTCGCTAGCGTTTTGTTATTCCTCAGGCTGAAGTCAAGCCGTGCAGTCAGTCCTTGGAGGGAGATATCCTGGGCAATGCACACGCATGCATGCATTATCCAATCTGGTCAGCTGCTCCCACAGGAAAGCTTCCACACCAACCCGAGGCCAAAGAAGGCAGCAGGCACCTTCCCCACAAGCCACACCTACCTCGTAGGCTAAACCAGTTGCCAAGAGAGGCACCGACAGGTAGAAGTAACTACCGTCCTCCCGCATGGTGTAGTTCTGCGATATCGCCAGTTCAGCCGTCAGCTGGAAATCCCCCACATACGGGACCCAGTAGCGGTCCAAGTTCCCATGGGTCATCAGCAGACCAATCCTTCCTGTCTCACAGAACCCCTCAAAGGTCGGAAGAACTAAAGGATGTAGGTGGATGCAGGGGAAGAAAAAGGCATTGCAAAATGTATTTTAGTTGCTACCAATTTAGAACCTGCTTCAATGCACAGCTTCCCTCAAAGAAGCTTGGAAATGATGCAGTTTTGCAGTGGTCAAGATTAACTTGCAAGACTCTCTATTCTGGATTTGATTATATTTCATTAAAAATCCTTATGTACAGGAGTAGCTAATGTGGTGCCCTCTGTTGTTGATCCCAAAGCCCATCATCCCAGACCATTGTTCATGCTGGCTGAGAGGGTTTGAGGGCAGCAAATGGAGGGCACCCTGTTGGCTATCCCTCATCTATTATAATGCTTCCAGTGACACTGTGCTTTTTTTTGACACACACACACACGCGTGCAATAATATAAGAGCAGTCCTGCTGGATGAAGCCAAAGGCTGCTGTTACTAATGCAAGTACATACAAATATGCAGACGGTAAGCACCAACTCAAAGACCCTCCGCGGCGCAGAGTGGTAAGCGGCGGTAACGCAGCCGAAGCTCTGCTCACGGCCGGAGTTCGATTCCAACGGAAGGAGGAAATGTAATCTCCGGTAAAAGGGGTCGAGGTCCACTCACCCTTCCATCCACCCGTGGTTGCTAAAATGAGTACCCGGCGTACGCTGGGGGGTAAAGAAAGGCCGGAGAAGGAACTGGCAATCCCACCCCATATACACGGTCTGCCTAGTAAACGTCGCAAGACAGTCAGAAACAACTCACACTATAAGTGCGGGGACACCTTTACCTTTAAGCACCAACTCAAAAAGATTTCTCAAGCATATGAGGGAATGTGGCTATATACACACCACAATGGATTAGGGATGGGCGAGAAATTCAATTCAGTTTGCATTTCAAGCTGAATCTATCGAATTTGCACTTTCCAAACCAATACGAGAACTGAAACACAGCCGTCCTTCAAAATTCACACTTACATGAATTTTGCAATGCAGTTGGCCAAGCAACCAATGTTTACAAAAATGCGTATGTTAAGGGAAATGTGGGCATAAAGGCAAATGCATGAGTAAAAACAGCAGAAAAGGAATGCATTATATGACAAGGAATTGCTGACAAAAGGTGCACGTTAGTCAAAGCTGCCTGAAAAAAAATTGTTTATTAGGAGAAAAATTGCACTAAAATGTGGGAGAATTTCCCTGAGGGTTTTTTGCAAATTGCTGCAGAGGTGTTGAGAACCAAGTATAAGATTGGGGGGGGGGAAATGAGAAACAAAACTGTGACAGATCTTTCCATCCCTGTACTGAGTTTTATGTTGCATATTCATATGCTGCTTTTGAGATTTTTAAGTATTAAGCTGTTTAGAAATGCTTTGGAAGAAAGACCGCTTAGAGCCCTCCACCCCACCCTGCTCCAGCAGACTCACCAACATCAGGGACTTCACACTGGATCACTGCTGGATGGGTGAAGGGCTTATCCTTTTGGACCAAGTTGAGGGTGTACTCTAGGGGCAGGGTGTATCTTCTGATGTTGTCATACACGTACTGAAGGAGACAACAGCAAATCCATTCAAGCACAGTACAGAGAAAGCTGGAAGCCCACACCCACCCATTTTAAGAGTTCACACCTCCTGCCATTCTCTCCCTCCAGCATTTCCCCCCCTATAAACTAAAGAGTTGCTTGACTGCAATGCAAGAGAGGCTTCGCTAGCCCAATCTTCTGCTAGCAGGCAGATGTATTTTTATATGGATAGGCCCATAAGCTGACTTGTAAATCAGGTTTTCACTTTAAAACATATATATTTAACCTGCTATGTTCTTACTCTGTTAGGCTATAGTTGTATCTGTTGCCAGGAGCACCACTTGGTGCGAAGGCAGGATCCAAGTGTAATGAAGGAAACAAATTATGATTGGAGATGCCTCTTGTTTGCTTATGCGAAGATGGAAAAGTGACACATGCAAGGGTGGGGAACCTCAGGCTTGGGGGCCAAATCTGGCCCTCCAGGCCTTCCTCTCTGGCCCTTGGAACTCTCTCCCAGGCCACACCTCTCACTGGACTTTCATTGCACCCTGAGTGTGTTTATATCTGACTGGAATATCCCTGAACTTTGACGTGCCTCTCATCTGGAGGAGAGGTGTCTATGTGTTCAAGTTAGCCTATTATAACAAAGCTAGACACACATTCATTGATCTACCCACTGGCCCCATCCACCACCAGCATGTGGTCCCCAGATGGTTAAAGCCCTGGGCTGAAAAAGGTTCCCTACCCCATCCCAGAGGGATGGGAACCCAGAGGGGGGAGAAATGCAGACTGGTAAGATGCTTCTGGGCTTGGCTACCTTCCCTGAATGAAAGAGCTTCTGTGCAAAGGAAAACAGATATGCTCTGATCACGTTTCACTAGGCCATAATTTCCCTGCTCAAGCGCTACTTTGCAGCCATGAGGACTAGTTGCTTTTCACAGCCTCTGAAAGCGCAAAAGTCATCCTTCATTGACCACATGTTCTGATCTTACCTCCTGCTCCACCAGAGGATCGGTGAATGGGACTTGCAGAATGAAGACCCTGGTGTTGTTGGGATTGGGGGCTTCACCCAGGCCAATGCCACGCCCTTTGAGCTCCTCGGGGGTTAAAGGTTTGCCACCAACCGCAATGATGGCCAGCTCCACATCAGGGTAGAAGTTGCCTAGGCTGATGTCAAAGTAGCCTCTCTCTGGGATTGTGTCTGAAAGAGCGAGAGAGAGAGAGAGCGCATGCGCAATGGGAAAACATTGTTTTTGTTGCCATTTTTTTAAACTTTGTTCTTGTTGCATTGTTCTCGTTGCATTGTATTTTTACTGTATATTTTTTACTGGTTATTTCTTACGTAATTTCACCACTTTGGGGGCCTCTTGGCCAAAAAGTGGTATATAAATAAACTATAAACTGAACTAAACTAAAATGGGTATCAAATAGTTTCAGCTAAGAGACAGGGGCATAATCCTAGTGGCTGTCCCCACAGTTCCATTGCCCACAAGAAAATCCATGTAAGAGTCATGCCGGGGGTAGCCAACATGACGCCTTCCATATGTTTTGGACTCCAGCTCCCATCAGCCTCGCCAGAGCTTAGAGATGATGGGAGTTGTAGTCCCGATATCTGGAGGGCACCACACTGGCTATGCATATTCAAGAAAAACACCACCAACACTCTTGTCTATTAAGCTAGCTGTTCGTCCTGGTGTATTCTTTTTGCCATAGTGTCAACTTCAGTATTCTTTTTTTCTGCATATTCCACATAGGGTTGTCCCTATGTTAGAGCAGACACAGCAAAATTAATAGATAACTCCCAGAATTCCCCAGGGAAGAGGGACCGATTGTTAAACCACTCTGCGGACTGTGGCTCTGTGGGGAGAATAAGGGTCTCTCAGAACCCTTCACGAACTCCAGTCCCCAGGGTTCTTTGGGGGAAGCCATGGCTGTTTAAAGTGGCATGGCATGGCTTTAAATTTAAAGTGCAGATGCAGCTTATAACTACGATAATTTCAGAGTACTGTGACTGAACGTATTAGCTTTATGTGGTGCTTTTTTAAAAAAAACAGAAGGCAGAGAAACCCAGCTGAAGGATTGGGGAGAGAGAAGATGATTAAGCCTATGTTCCATTTGGGGGATGCAAACAGGATTTAGGGAACGGGCCGTAGCTCAGTGGCAGAGCATCTGCTTTGCAGGCAGAAGGTCCCAGGTTCAATCCCGGTATTTCCAGTTAGTGCTGGGAAAGAACCCTGCCTGACACTGCTGCCAGTCAGTGTAGACAATACTGAGCTAGATGGACCAATGGATCCGACTCAATACAAGGCAGCTTCCCATGTTCCCTGTGAATGCAACTGCGATTTCTCTTGCCAAGTCAGGGACATATTGCAAACTCTTCTGGGGAAAAAGAAGAAGGCATGAGCTTACTGTCGATTAGCACGGGTGTGTGAGGGGCAAACGGCGTGCGGATGGTCTTCAGGCTGCGGTGGTGTGTCCGGTCGCTCTCATCTCCTTGCCACCTGCGGTCCAAGAGCAGCTTTATGCAGTAGGTTGTGCCATAGCGGTTGTCAATCACATCACTCTGGAAGCAAAGAAGAGAAGGGAAGCGAGAAATTCTTCCGGCCCACTCACTTGGGAATATTAAAAATGCAAGGCCTCCCAGGAACAGGGGGTTTGGTCAGGTTGGTAGGAAAGGTTGTTGTGGGTTGTTGTTTTTTTTTAAAGTTTTTTAAAGATGTTTTGTTTTAATATATTTTGAAGTCTGTTTTTATGATATTTTGGAGTGTTTTTAGTGCTTTTGTTTGCCGCCCTGGGCTCCTTCTGGGAGGAAGGCTGGGATATGAATCAAATAATAAAGAAATAAAATGGAAATGTACTGCCTTCAAGTCAATTCCGACTTATGGCGACTCTACAAATAGGGTTTTCATAGTAAGCCGTTATTCAGAGGTGGCTTACCATTGCCTTCCTCTGAGGCTGAGAGGCAGTGACTGGCGCAAGGTCACCCAGTGAGCTTCATGGCTATGTGGGGATTCGAACCCTGGTCTCCCAGGTCGAAGTCTAACACCTTAACCACTACACCACACTGGCTCTAATAAATAAATAAGGTCCCCATTTTCCTTGGGGGACGGGCTGGAACCCAGTGGTAGAGCAACTACTTTGCATGCAGGAGATCCCAGGTTCAATCCCTGGCATCCCCAGGTAGGGCTGGGAATGGCCTCTGCCTGAAATCCTGCAGAAGCTGTCACCAGTGTGTGTGAGCAGTACTGAGCCGGAGGGACCATGGCCTGACCTCGTATAAGGCGGCTTCTTATGGTTCTGTTTTCCTTCTGTTGGGAGTAAAGCACCAATGTTTGTAACAAGAAACCTGAACCAGTGTGGGTGGGGTGGGGGATGGTGACAGATGAAAGACAACCTATTTTTCTCCTCTAATTCCTTCTTTTAAAAACACTTATCATAGAATTGTAGAGTTGAAGGGTGCTATAAGACCATCAAGTCCAACCCCCTGCTCAATGCAGGAATCCAAATCAAAGCATTCCCAACGGCTGTCCAGCTGCCTCTTGAATGCCTCCAGTGTCGGAGAGCCCACTACCTCTCTAGGTAATTGGTTCCATTGTCGTATGGCTGTAAGAGTTAGGAAACCTTTCCTGATGTCCAGTTGAAATCTGGCTTCCTGCAACTTGAGCCCATTATTCCGTGTCCTGCACTCTGGAATGATTGAGAAGAGATCCTGGCCCTACTGTGTGTGACAACCTTTCATGTATTTGAAGAGTGCTATCATATCTCCCCTCAGTCTTCTCTTCTCCAGGCTAAACATGCCCAGTTCTTTCAGTATCTCCTCATAGGGCTTTGTTTCCAGTCCCCTGATCATCCTCATTGCCCTCCTCTGAACCTGTTCCAGTTTGTCTGCATCCTTCTTGAATTGCGGAGACCAGAACTGGAGGCAGTACTCAAGATGAGGCCTAACCAGTGCCAAATAGAGGGGAACTAATACTTCACGTGATTTGGAAACTATACTTCTGTTAATGCAGCCTATAATAGCATTTGCCTTTTTTCCAGCCCCATCATGCTGTTGGCTCATATTCAGCTTATGATCAATAACAAACCCAAGATCCTCCTCGCATGTACTATTGCTGAGCCAGGTATCCCCCATCTTATAACTGTGCATTTGGTTTCTTTTTCCTAGGTGTAGAACTTTGCACTTATCCCTGTTAAATTTCATTTCTGTATTCAGCCCAATGTTCCAGCCTATCAAGATCCCTTTGAATTTTGTTTGTCTTCCAAGGTATTAGCTATCCCTCCCAATTTTGTATCATCTGCAAATTTGATAAGCATTCCATGCACCTCCTCATCCACTTGTTGATTGATTTTCCTCAGGGTTTACTTCCTTCCTCTTAAGAGTTAGATAGTGCAAGTGCTAGCCTCATGACTCCATAATAGCCAAATGTGTACACAGAAGATCATCCAGTAGTAATACACCTTAAGTATCTTATTCTTTCAACCACAAGTCTTATCAGACTAATCATTTCTGCACTCTGCTGCAATATATTCCAAACTCCAATACCTTGGCTGTCCCAAGCTTCTTTACATGCAACCCTGTTCCTGATCCCCCACTCCCTTAAGTCTGTTAGCTTCCTCCCCCTCTATTCAAGTCTTCCAGAATACTGCAGGACAGATTTCTGCTTGACATTAGGATCAGCTTTCCAATGATGAAAGCTATATGACAGTGGAGCAGTCTTCCTTTGAACTTTATTGTTACAAGGTGGCATGTGTTTATTTCTTTCCAGTAAAGGTTTCTCCAAAACTCTGCAGCCTGCCCACCTTCCCATGCTTCCTGATCTGAAAAAGCCCCATGGGAGGAGCTACCCGGTGAAGCTTTTTCGCAGGCTATAATTGAAGCAGGGGCACCCGGGAAGGCTGCAGAATACAGACCACTGGTGAGTGAATTTGGAGAACGAAAAGGAAGGATGCTTGAAAACCCTTTGGCCACCTCAAAAGTAAGGCAGGTGTGACAAAATTCCTGCACCCAGGGGTAGAAGTTTGATTCAGTTTGCATTTAAAGCCTAATTTATCAAATTCACACTTTTCAAAACACTATGAGAAATGAAACACAGCCATCCTTCAAAATTTGCACATATCCAAATTTAGTGATATAGTTCCCCAACCAACATTTACACAAATGTATTACGGGAAAATGTGCATAAAAATGAAATTATTGAAAATAGCATACAGAAATGCATAATATGAGAAATTGCTTGCAGAACTGTGTACATTAGTCAAAATAGCATACAAATGTGTTTATTAGGGGGGTAACGCACTAAAATCCTGAAGAGGTTTTCATGACTTTTTTTTAAAAAAAGGGAATTGCAAATTGCTGCAGAAATACAGAGAACTGAATTTAACGTTGTAAAAATGAGAAACTGAGAGGCTCAAAAGTGACAGATCTTCCCATTAGTAGGCAGAGAGGGCCTGACTGGAGTTCCAGCTGAGCCAAAGCGCAGCCAGGAGAAAGTGCAGGGAAGGAACTCGAGGGGCTGAGAGGCCACAAGGCGAGGCCTCAGACTGCGCCCAACCAAAGCCCCAACAAGGAAAGGCATGTGACACAACACCCTACCCAATAAGCAATGGTAAACTGAACACTCCCGTGGTTGTGGCTATTTGTGCGCATGTGGACAATGGGCCTTTTGATGTACCCCTGCCCAAGGAAGGGCAACAATACGCTTCACAGCACAGCTTTCTTTTTGCAATTCCCTCCTCAAGAGAGGCCTTTCACCAGCCCTATTCATTTCTTGCATTTAGGAAGCAAGCCCAAATTGTATTCTGCAGAGGGGAAAGAGAGGAAGAAGAAAAGCTGTCAAATGTACCCAGCTCAGTTCCCCCCCCCCCGCAGAGCTAATGGTCCTCGCCAGGTGGGTCACATGACAAACAATACCCATCCCTGATCATGCCCAGGTTAAGTAGTGCTGCTCAGATACTGACCTTCGTGAGCCCCCCAGGGGCCCCAATGGGCACAGTGATGCTGATGAATTTGGTGTCCGTCAGGAAGGTGTATCCATTCCTCACAATGGTGGCCGTGTCAATCACGCGCCCATCCAAGCCCATCTCAACAGCTTCATCTCTATACAGATGTGGGAATGTCACCAGTGATGGCATGATCCGGGGGGTTCCCCAGCTCAAGGTGGTAGCGGTGAAAATGGTGGGATCTGCAAGAGACAGAAACTTACCTTATTAATAGCACTGCACCATATGATGATCAGCACTTAGGGAGGTGGGAGAAAAGTCAATTCAGTTAACATTTTGAAGGCAAATCAATCAAATTCCCACTCTCTGAAAGAATATGAGAACAGAAACACAGCCATCCTTTGAAATTCGCACTTATCCAAATTTTGCAACACAGTTCTCCAACCAAATTTTACAAAAATGCATTATATTATGAGAAAGTGTGCATAAATATGAATATATTATTCAAAACATAGAAAAATGCATTATGTTAGGAAAAATTACTTGCAAAGATGTGTACATTGGTTAAAACTGCATACAAAATGTGTTTATTAGGAGAAATTCGCACTAAAATGCTGGAGGATTTTCATGAGATTTTTTTTTAAAAAATCTGCAAATTGCTGCAGAAATGTCCACTGAATTTAAGATTGGAAAAAGGAGAAACTAAGAAAACCGAAACTGACAGATGATCCATACATTCCATATGATGAAGGGCTCAATAAAAATTTACAAAAAAAGGTATCCTTACAAAAAATTGGTGTTTAGAAACGGGCATTTCACTCTAGGCAGGGCAAGTCCACCACTCATCTGGGCACAAGACTGAGGCAGCGGTGTGAGGAACCTTTTTGGGGCCGCCCAACTGTCAATCACCCTGATGTCACAACGACACCAGACAATTGGTTGATTTGAACTCCCAATACTGGGACTTCAAAGCACCACACAGGGCTTGTGAAGAGCCCGCGTGGTGCTTTAGAGTGCCTGAGGCTTCAGCTTTACCGCCCATCAGCCGATGGGCAGCAGAGCCGAAGCTTGTGCATCAGCTGTGCGAATTCCAGCAGGCTTTGTCTGCATGAGTAAATTCCCCACGGGAAACTCACCCATGCAGCCCATCCAGCAGTCTTCAGCTCTATCAACTGCTTCTAAAGCCAGCAGAGGACTTACCACTGCTGCTGCAGCTGCAGAATGCATGGACAGAGCAGGGTAAAGTGGGGACCTTCAGCAGTGTGTAAAGAAACCAAAACGCTCCAGTAGTGATGCTGGATGTTAAGGCCCACCGGTTTTAATCTGTCAAATTAAGGGCGGAGAATATTTTTCGCAGCCCAAGAGCCACATTTCCTGATGGGCAACCTTCTGAAGGCCACGTGCCGGAGGAGAGGATCGGGCCAAAGGAAAGAGTGGGCAGAGCAAGAGGTGCAACTCTTACCTTGCAGTGTAGGCCATGCAAAAAAGAAAAAGAGGTTTCCACATACACACCCCTCCCTCCAGGCAGGCAAGAGGCATTATCACAGTTCAAGGACACAGGCAAAAGCGCTTGAGGTGGCTGGGGAAGTGCATGGGCTGGGAAAAGTGAGCGTGACTTGGACAGATCTGTCAGGGGCCACATAGAGAGACCTAGAGAGCCACATTCGGCCCCCGACCCTGAAGACCCCCATCCCTGTGTTAAATCCCAGATGAGATACGCCTGGCGCCTTCTCTGTCATCTTTTCGGCGCCAGGTAAAAACCCACCTCTTCACCCAGGCATTTTAAAGTATTTAAGCTTTTAATCTTATTTTTTAGTTTTCTTTCACTTTGTTTATATAATGTTTATATTGTCTGCGCAATACACACTTGCTGTATTTTAAATATTGTGGTTTTATCATGTTGTACACCGCCCTGGGAGCTGCTAGCTATAGGGCGGTTTAGAAATGTAACTAAATAAATAAATAAATAAATGCTGGAGGCCATGCAAAAAACCCAAGACTCACTGATGGGGCAGGCAAGAGCAGTGTCTACCATTAGGATCATCCAGGCCTGCTTGTAAAAGACAGTGGCACGTGCCACCTCCACTTCCATGCCATCCACCTGCGGAGGAAATTTAACAGTAAGGATGCAAGGGTTAGTTCCAGTCCTGAAACCTAGCAGGCCAGGCAGGGGTGCCATCAGGGAAAGGCTTGAGGGCAAATGTCTAGGGCCCCACTTGGCAGTATCAACAGGAGGGTCCGCCCCCCCACCTCTACTCCGCTCTCAAATGCAGGACTAGGTTACCGCACTTGGGAGAGAATGAAACAATGCACATTTGCCATTGGAGGATTTCCACAAGCCTTAAGTGGACCACTGAGGTCAGGAGCAAGCCCACGGAGTGGCCGTGTACCAAGGGAACAAGCTGTCTTGATCCCAAAGAGAGCCAATTAGAAGTTTTTATTAGGAAATTAGAAGCGGCCTTATTCCAGGGTTGTTTACGGAGCACACCATACATCTGAAGCGCATGAAGAATACCCATCACAGAGTTCCTAGGATTCTTTGGGACGGGGGGGGGGTGAAGTCAAGCGCTTTAAGTGTGCTTTAAATGGATGGTGCTTATGGGCCATCTAGCTCAGTATTATCTGCATTTTCAGGCAGCAGCTCTCCAGAGTTTCAACAAGGGGAGATTACCAGTCCCCACCTGGAGATGCCAGGACCTTCTGCATGCAAAGCGGAAGCTGTCCCACTGAGCTATGGCCCTTTTCCCTAAAGAGAGACTCCCAGGATGTTAGACTCCCAACTCCCATCAGCCCCAGCTATCAGACAATGGGCAGGAATGATGGAAGTTGTAATGCAGCAGCATTTAAAGGGCCACAGGTCCCCATCCCTGGTCAAAATCCATGAGCCGTGAAGACTCATCTACTCCATTTGTACAGTTACTTTGTTTTTTTTGGGGGGGGGAAGCAAGGTTGGAACACATCCCAATGTTATCCACCAAAGCTGGAACTGGCCCACAGCAAGGGATATCGGTTGCTGTGTTCACACCAGAATTAGCCTTGGCCGAGATTATATCAGTTCTTCAATGGGTTATGAACATCAGACTCTGTGCACAGCTATTTTCTTCCTTGCAATTTTGCAAAAGGGGTGAAGAGAAGAGGTGTTTAAAAAATCAAGCATGGTTCACTTCTCTTTAAGAAAAAAAGTTGGATCTTTTTAAAGCAGGGCCTAGATGGCTACCCATCAGGGATGCTGCAGCATTGGATCTCCTGCATTGACTGGAGGCTGGATTAGATGACTTTCCAACTCTATATTCTAGGTGTGTTTAAGAGTGAAGGAACTCTGGGGCTTTGTAGCTTGACAAGGGACCATGTTCTGCCAAATTATCAGATCTATATACCGCAAGGTCCTTTGGGAGAAGCCAAATTTGAACTACTTGAAAGCATTTTACAGCCCTCCAGGGGTTGTTGAACTACAATTCCCATCATCCCCCACTGCTTTTTGGAGCTGATGGGAGTTGTAGTTCAGCAACATATGGACGGCCACAGGTTCCCAGCCCTGGTATAGTCTCATTTCAAGAAAAAAACATGCATCTTTGAGCAGTTGTCACACTCATTGTAAGTGCACCATTGATGTAAGGCAAGTGAAGAATTATGTAACTAGGAATGTACCTTGCAGTGCCCAAGGGAAAGGACTGTAGCTCAGTGGTAGAGCATCTGCCTGGCATGCAGAAGGTCCCCGATTCAATCCCTAACATCTCCAGGGAGGGGCAAGAGAGACTCCCTGTCTGAAACCCTAGGGAGCTGCTGCCAAGTCAGTGTAGACAACACTGAGCTAGATAGAAAGCTGCCTTATACTACTGGTCTATGTTCCTAAGGTCTCACAGAGCTACAATTCCCAGCACCCTCAACAAACTACAGTTCCCAGGATCCCTCCATGACTGTGAAAGTGATCTAAGAGTGCTTTAAGTGTATGGTGTGGATGTGACCATACTCTAGCTCTTTTCCCAAAGACAAGCCATCTCCCTTCCAGCACCAGAATGTTGAACCCCAAACCATGGTCTTTCCCCCATTACTCCTTACCATGGCAACTTCAGTCTGCTGAGTGCCGTAGGGAGTGCGGAAGAGGACACGGGTAGCTGTGGTGTTGACCCCGTAGCCCAAGGCATGTGCCTCAGTGGCCATCATGTTCTGCAGGGAGCCGTTCTGGAAATGGAAAGCCACTTGCCACACCTGGTTCACAGCTCCTTGTGCCTGCAAAAGGCAAACAACACGAGGGTAAAGTTTAAACAGAGACAGGAGTCGAGCCTCCCCAATAGGGATGGGTGAGAAGTTTGATTCCGTTTGCATTTAAAAGCTGACTATCAGATCCACACATTCTGAAATAACAGAACCAAAAACACAGCCTCCCTTCTAAATTTGCACTTATCCGAATTTTGCAATGTTATTCTCCAACCAACCAATGTTTACAAAAATGCATATATTACAATAAAATGTGCACAAAATGAATACATTGGTGGGGAAAAACTGGCTCCTGCCGGGAGGAAGGACGGGATCTAAATTAAATAATAAGTACAAAAAGACATTCTATTAGGATAAATTGCTTGCAAAAATGCCCAAATTAGTCAAAACTGCATGTAACAAATTAGGAGAAATTGGCACTAAATTGCTGAAGAATTTTCTTGAGATTTTTTGGGGGGGAAGTTGTGAATTGTTGCAGAAATGTGGAGAACCGATTTAGGATTAGAGAAATTAGAAACCGAAAGAAACAAAGTTGACAGAGCCCTCTGTCCCTACACCCCAACGAGACAGAGAGCCACTCTAGACTGGGTATGTGCAATTCACATACATTCTGCAACATTTCATTATTTATTTATTTTATTTACATCCCACCCTTCCTCCCAGCAGGAGCCCATGTCATCGAAGCAATAACAGTGGTGGATTTAAGCTGGACATCATTCCACTTTATTATAATTCCTCAGTGGTGGTGTTGTCTGCAGGGGAGACTCTTGTGCTATAGTGCAACAAAAGCAGGACACAGCCATGAACCGCAACATTTGTGGAAAAAGAGTTACAGAACGTCAGCAGGAAGCTACAGGAGATGTTCTGATTGGCAAGTACGTCCAAAACATTTGCAGGAGCAAATAGCATGGAAAGAAGGATCATGTATAACTGCCCCGATATCATAATGGGCGCAAATCATGATGAAAACTCAGTAATAATCAAAAAGGCATCTGGAGGGGCCTTAACAACAATCCAGCAGCCTCTCCGTCATTCCCATTGGCTGAGGCATACAAGCCTGCACCAGGTTTTTAAGAGCCTTGCCAGGCTGCTGCATAAAACCCTGCTTCATAAGCCATTGATGCTGCCAACACCTGCACTGAGCCTGAATATAGCATAGCAGAGATGAGGGACCTGTGGAGTTCCAGATGTTGCGAGACTACAACTACCATCACACTCAGCCAGCTTGGCCAATAGTGAGGGGAGTTTGCAGTCAATGTCTCGGGGGCCACCGGTTCCCCGTCCCCAAAGAAAGAGCCTATGAAAGATGTTTTGGTGGCCAAGACAGAAGACAAGATGGTAGCTTCTCCTCATTTAGTGTACAGAAGCTGAAGGGACTTCTACACTGGTGACAGGGCAGCAGCATCCACTGCCCAGGGGGGCATCAGAGCAAGCTTAGAGTGTGTGCTACACCCTTTAAACTCACTCTGATGCCCACTGGGGCAGAACTACCTGTACACACAGCTCTGTCCTCCAATATTTTTCCAGCACTCTTCCCCACTCTTTCTGCTGCCTGTGGTACTCACTCTGCCTAATGGTAGGGCTGGTGCTAGGACAACAGTAGCCAGTTATCTACTTCCCTGAAGGGAGACATCAAGATGATCCCTTCTACTTCCCTTGCATTGAGCATGTCTCCCCCACCCCCTCTGCCTTCAAGGTCCTTACCACAGGCCACACGGCAATCCAGTCCTCGTTCAGTGCCTCACTAGCTATTCCTGGGACTGCACGTCGGACAGAGACCTGCAACAACAATCCTGTGTCAGCCAAGTGAATGCCTGCCCCTACAATCATCCACTCAAGTCATCTCATTTTAACAAAGTACAGTTTCTAAGAACTAGAAGAGAGGCGGCTAGATCTTGATGAGGTTTTGCAGAATGATCCTCCTCTAGATCTGAAGGACTTCACCTGTACAGACCTCCTCCGCTTTTTATTATCAGTTTAGCTCTGCTCATCAGTCCAGCTGCAAGATCAAGTAGGATGGCAAGTGTGAGATGGGGCCTTCTCAGTGGTGGCCCCATACTCAGTGGTGGCTGATGCTCATTGGAACTGGTAGGGCAGAAAGGAGAGAGGCCAACAGCAGGTGGAGCCAGAGCCAACGACAGGCACAGCCAGCTAATTTTAGTTCTCAGCCAGTGCCACCTCTGGGCTGGTTGTAAGTAAGAAGGCAGCTAGGTAGGGCTGGCTGAGGTCGGTGGGGCAGTGCCCCATTTATTTATTTATTTATTTATTTATTTATTTATTAGTCTTATATCCCACCCTTCCTCCCAGTAGGAGCCCATTTGCCCTAATAGAGCAACCTCCATTTCTCATACTTGTAGAACTTTCTCCCAAGTTATTTGTATGTGGCTCTTACAGCACACGCTTGCAAAAGAGCTTTTAAAACCCTACCTTTTCTCAGTTGCAATTGTTTTTCCCCCTTAAAATTGCTGTAGGGGATTCATAATGGTTTGTCGCAGGCCTGTGTGTTGGTTTTAAGCTGCTGACTTAAAATGACTGTTCACTGAAAATGCAGTATTTTTATAATTGTTTTATGCAAGGCGCCATGCAAGAGCTTTGCCCTAGAAACATTTAAATATCAATTTTCAGATAAGAGTCTGGGAGCCAGCAGTAGAGTTTGCACTCAGAACTGATCGTCAGTCAAAAGAGAGCAAACTGTGCCCATTTAGCCACAGTGACTTCAGAGTTATGGATCTCACATGCTCAGGGACAGCATTACCTATTTATTGAAATAATATTAATTGATAGGTTAACCGGTTAAAGTGATCGTGCCTTTTCATCTAGATTCAAGAAGAATCTCCAGTGTAGTTAAGGAAAGGAATTCAGGTTGCGTTTTAGGACTACTTACCGATATACCATTTTGCTTGTTTATATTATTGTTAAAACTGGTTTTGAGACATGAGCCACTTTGGGACATTTAATGGAAAAGAGCAGGAGGCAAATGATTTGAACTTTCTTCTAGGGTAGCCCCCCTCACACACACAGAGGTCGCTTTGGCTGCCCTCCTCACCAACTTCCATTCCATTTCCTCTCCCTACCAACTACAGATATTTTCTCCATGGCACCAAAACCATGTTTTTGTTGCCTACAAAAATCCAGAACAGATGTTAACATTGAAGGATGGGACTGTTCTTACTTCTTGGCTCTTCTTTTTGTTTTACAAGTCGTGTTGGGGGAAGGACAGACTTTGCGTATTAGATCACAAGCAGCCAATATAGCAGCATCCAGATGTTGCGGACTACTCCCATAAGCCCGAGCCAGGCGCCCCAATTGTCAGGGGTAATGGGAGTTGTAGCTCAACGATATCTGGAGGGTACCAGGTTGGCTACCCCTGTCTGATTATACTCAAGTAAAGCTTGGGGGGGGTGGGAGGTTGAAATATCCAGAGTTACAAGGCAATTTGCTACTGATAGGCCGCTGAGAGACCTTTCATTAGGTGGACTGCTGACTGCCAGTCAGTGTAGACAGTACTAAACTAGATGGATCAATGGTCTGATTCACTATAAGGCAGGTTCCTAATGTTCCTATTCTTAATTTTTTTATTAAACTTATATGGCTCTGCGGCAATATAATTCTCGATAAGCTGTTTTAAAAACCAAAAGAGTTTGTGCACCCTGCGCAGTTAGGTAGGAGACCAGATCCTCCTGTTATCCCTTCTGTACTTTCTCTTTTCTACTACCCACAGGAAAATAATTGTTTTTATGGGCCAAAGGACATTGCAAACGAGACACCGTCCCTTTAATCTGCAACACACCCCTATGTCTGTGGAGTTCCTTCCATGCCTGTTTCGATGTAAAGCAGCCCATGTGTTTCCCTTCCTCCTCTGCTCACCTCCATGTAGTTTTCCTCACAGACAATCTCACGGGGACTCCACGGAGCATCAAGGGGGCACTTCATAGAGACTTCGTAAGCAGAGGTCAAGTTAGCTGGGCTGGTTACCTCCACCTGGAGCTGGAGGCTGAACTCCTGGTCAAACTGGACAGAAGGAAAATCTTATGTTCCTCCCCCATTTTGGAAATTCGTCCTTAGTAGCTTGAGCCTGCCCTACTGTGGGCCTGACCCTCTGAGGTCCAGAGAGGCCTAGGCCACTTCCGGCTTTTGAGGCACGAAAAAACATAGGACAACACCAAAAAAAGAGTGAACGCTTATCTATATCATGTGTGGGGAACTTTTTAGCTCTCCAGTTGTTGCTGAACTACAATTCCCATCATCCCTGGCCATTGGCCATGCTTGCCCGGGGCTGATGGGAGTTGTAGTTCAGCAACATCTGGAGAGCCAAAAGTTCCCCAGACTTGATTTGTGTAATCAGCTGATCCAGGAGGAGAATCCACACCATACATTTAAAGCACATTTACACCCCTTTAACAGCCATGGCTTCCCCCAGAGAATCCTGGGAGCTGTAGTTGACCCCTTGCAGAGCTACAATTCCCAGCACCCTCAACAAACTACAGTTCCCAGGATTCTTTGGAGAAAGCCATGACTACTAAAGTGGTATAAGAACACTTTAGATATATGGTGTGGATGCGACCAAGATCACCATCTAATGTTGTTCATAGATACTAATAATACGGCACATTTAAAACTCTTTAATATGACAAAATCTGTATCTTTTAGTCAAAAAATATTTTACCAAATCACTTCTCTTATTTACTTTAATTCACAGCTCAAAGCTGAGACAATATGTCACATTTTGGACTGAGGCACATAAAAACAAGTTGCAGAACTTACCAAATTCCAAAAAATTAACTCGGCACCCCCACCCCCATGATCAGCCCTACTGTGGACTTGAGGTATTCAATTCAGTTCATATTTCAAGCTGAAATCTATCAAATTCACATTGTCCAAAACAATATGAGAATCGAAACACAGCCATCCTTCAAAATTCACACTATCCGAATTTTGCCATGCAGTTCGCCAACCAAACAATGTTGACAAAAATGCATATTGTTATGAGTTTAGGGGCTGAGATGGAGGATTTCTATGAGTCCCCATCCACCCTCTCATCTGGAACCCTGCACCTGGAGGTGGGCTCTGCAGCTGACAAACCTGCTATGCTGGTCAGATGAATCTTCCTTTGTTAATCTAATAGAGTGGCCAGGTGGGCTAATGAGTCTGTCAAGTGCCCATTAACTGGCCAATGGGCCAGGGAGGTCCTGGTGTTACTGAAACTCTTCAAGAGAGCCCCCCCTCTCCCGGGACCAAAAGGAAGGCTTGTGTTTTTTAGCTAGTGGGAGGAAAGGCTGGGAACTGGAGACACACAGAGAGGCTGGTTCCCTTCACCATGACTTTAGGAGGCCTCCTGTAAGCCTGATGGAAAAGCAAGATCTTTTGTTGCTGTTATGTGCCTTCAAGTTGATTTCGACTTATGGCAACCCTATGAATCAGTGACCTCCAAGAGCATCCGTCATGAACCACCCTGTTCAGATCTTATAAGTTCAGGTTTGTGGCTTCCTTGATGGAATCAATCCATCTCTTGTTTGGCCTTCCTCTTTTTCTATTCCCTTCTGTTTTTCCCAGCATTCTCTTTCCTAGTGAATCATGTCTTCTCATTATGTGTCCAAAAAGTGGATAAGAGAAAAATCAACTCATTTGAAATGTGGTGTTGGAGAACTTTGCACATACCATGGACTGCGAAAAAGACCAATAATTGGGTGTTAGAACAAATTAAACCAGAACTGTCACTAGAAGCTAAAATGATGAAATTGAGGTTATTGCAGTGCTGATGCTATGAACCCCTCCACCTTAAGCTCAGGTTGGAATGTGTGTAAATAAACCACATTTCCTAAAAGATATCACCGTCTCTGCTGACCTTCTTTCCAAGGAAACCAAACCCTGGGCAACAGCAGGGACCCCGGAGACCAGCATGGCGTGCAACAATATATATGGGGAATGTGTGTATAAATGTCAGGAAATTGCTTGCAAAAAGGTGTACATTAGTTAAAACTACTAGAAAAATGTGTTTATTAGAAGACATTTGTACTAAAACGCTGGAGAATTTTCATGAGGATTTCTTTTTTTAAAAAAAATCACAAATTGCTGCAGAAATGTGGAGAACTGAACTGAGGGGGAAAACGAGAAACTGAGAGAAGAGAAATTGACAGATCTTTCCATCCCTAGCAGACACAACCCTAGAACTTGTATAACCAGAATTGCAACGCTGTAGGATGCTACATCTTGATCTCTTTGGCTACTCTACAGAAGGGGTGGAGATACTTGCCAGATCTAGCCTCTCTTTCACAACAATGAACCTGGCAAGCACATACCCCCAGACCCACTCAGCCACTGATAAGTCTCTTAGCTATCTTGAGCTCCCAGGAAACTTAGATTGGCTGTGCTTTCTATGGCTTAGCGCAGGGGTGAAGAACCTTTCCAGCCCAAGGGCCACAACCTTCCAGAAGCCACCTGCCAGGGAGGTGGGCACCACATGTAAATTTCACCTGCGCACAGTGGACTAGTTTCTACACACACACACCCCAGCACTCCATCCTCCATCTAGACAAGCACGAGTTATTACAGATTTCACAGTACATTTCAGCCAAGCAAAAACTCTCCTTAAGAAGAGCCAATGTGGGATGTAGCATAGGGAGAGTCCCTGAGGGCCAGATAGAGAAGCTTGGAGGGCACATTTGGCCCCCGGGCCTGAGGTTCCCCATTCATGGAATAACAGATAGGAATGGGGGACAAGTCACATTGCAGGATGGGCAGAGGTTCTCACGCGTGCTGGGACTTGCACCATGTAAACATTAGTCGCATGCCACCCAGCAAAGCCATTATTGAAATGCAAGCGGGTGTGATTATCTCAGTAGGATGAAAGACGGGCTCTGCTGTTTCTCTACCAAGCAGCAGGGTGATAAAAAGGAAAACCTCACATGAATCCTCCTTCACCCTTCCCCTCTTCCTTTTAGGAGACCTGCCAGCAGAGAAATGGCTAAAAGGAGGGGGTGCAGTGTAGGCAGAGTCTAGCTCCCATCCCAGTGACAGCTGTTCAGTGGCAGAGCATCTGCTTTGCATGCAGAAGGTCCCAGGCTCAATCCCTGGCATCTCTAGGTGGAGCTTGGAATGTCAACCACCTGAAACTCTGGAACGCCACTACTGAACTAAATGGACCTATCTTCCCCCTTTCACTCTGCTTTGATCACATGTGCTTACAGTCACACCTGCCCATTCATAAGGATTGTAATCATACAGAGCCGGGGCCGGGCACGACTAAGCCCTTGGGCACCAGCGTGCCCTGGGCCCGCGATGCCTAGCCCAAGCCTCCAGTTACAGGCAGCGTGGGACCAATAAGCCTGCCCATGTGCTCTACCTACCTCTCAACCAAGATGGCAGCATAGGCATCAGTCCCTTAGGGAAGCCTCCGCCTCCATCTTGGGTACTGGCAGGCATGCACACACAGTGAGAATGGCATTGACAGAAGAGGTAGGTGGAACATGCATGCGGGCTTATTGAAGCTCTCACTGTCTGTATTGGGGGGAGCTCCCTCTTTGAAATCTGCAGCAGGGTTGGGCTGCAAGACCCGACGCTGCCGCAGACCACAGAATGGGAATGCCACCCTCCCACCCTAAGGGGGGGCCTTCAGGGGCCCCTCTAGGACACAGGGGCCCTCAGCCATGGCCCTCGGCCAGGGCCCAACCTGGCTGCCCTCTGGCTCCAGCCTTGTAAGCACAGGCAGTTGTGAACATGGGGTGCTCCTGCCTGTCATCCAAGCGGGGCCAAACTCAAACATGGGACCACCTGCTCATTTTTTTTATAGAAGAATTATGTATCCCCACACTATGCCCCAGCTACTGCCAGGTTTAAGTATCTTGCTTTGTAAAACTTGCAAAGGGCATCATTAAAATTCCATTTAAGTTTTTTTAAAAAGTAAGCATTCTAAATATATATATATTAAAGTCTACCAGAGACCAAAAAGAAAGTAGACCGCTCCCTTACCAAGTTGCGGACCGAACAGGCCAGGAATGAAACTCTTATCTGAGGGTTGCCGTACAAGTCAGTGCCACTGGTGAAGCCACACTGGGCAGCAACGTGCTCCGTCACAGGGATGTGCTGATGAAGCTCGTCTATGGAAGGCAAGAAGCAGGTTAATCTGAAGAACTCAGGCTAATCCCTAGGAGCAAGGATGGCAGGGGCAACTGGTGCCCATTGGAGGCAGTACGGCGGAATGCAGAGAGCCCAAACAGCAGGTGGAGCCAGAGCCAATCAGAGGCAGAGACAAGCAATTCTGGTTCTGCTCCCATCCTCTTCCCTGCTGTGTTTTACAAGAGCAACACTAAAGAGGACAAAGGCAACAGCCAGTGCCACCCTCTAGTCTGGTTGAAAGTAAAAATGCAGGCAGGCAGGCAGCTGATGTTAGGTTGGCGGGGCACTGCCCCGTTAGCCCAAATAAGCCACCCTCCACTGCAGGACAGAGCATCTTTTTCAGTCCGAGGGCCGCATTCCTTTCTGAGCAACCTTCCAGGGGCCACATGTCAGTGGTGGGAGGGGCCAGAGGCAAAGTGGGCAGGGCAACAAATGCAAATCTGGCCTTTGTACAGTAGGCTAGTTTCTACAGACACTCCTCTTTCCGCTACCCAGACAACCAACAGGCACTATCAGAGTTCCAGGGTACATTCCAACAAGGCCAAAAAGATAAAAGAACTTCAGGAGGGTGCACAGCAGGGCCAGTGAGGGGGTGTGACAGGGAGAAAGAGAGTCTCAAGGGCCAGACAAAAAGGTCTGGAGGGTTGCATCCAGTCCCCTAGCCCTAGATTCCCCACCTCTGCTACAGAGTAAAAACAAAATCATACATCCCCCAAAGCCCTCCCCATATCATCCTCAACTTTTCTTGAAAGAAAGAGAACCTTGACCTAGCCCCCCCCCAACAAACAGGGATACAGCAGCAAACTCCCCCCTCCCATGTTTCTATGTTCCAGGTGACACTGGCAACGCTGCATTTTTTTCAGGTGCAACAACATTTGTACTGGCAGAAACTCGTTTCATTATTTGGTGATCTGTTGGATGGGATCCATAATGTTCTAACACAAGTCACTCTAGCCCTCCAAGATGTTGCCCACTCGTGTTTTTCCAGGGTTTCATTTGAGCCGCTGGTCAGCTCAGGGAAAAAATAAAGAGTGCCTCTGAGCATGTTGTTGCGAGCGCTTTTCCTCTGCTACTAAGAAATCACAGCCAGCTTCCCACATGCCTGGGATCAGGCTTAAACCCCAAAGCACAGCCTTATCCAACATGGAGGATGCAGATGTTTTGGACTACAAGTCCCATTTGCCACACTGATGGGAATTGTAGTCTAAAACATATGGCAGGCACCGTCTTAAAGAAGGCCACCTTGGCACCTCTCCCTTTCAAAGGAAATGCACCATACTTACTGAAGACACTATAACGCCATGAGTTCCGTCCCAAGGCCTCCTTATCCATCCATATCCAAAAGTAACGGTCCCGACATTCAGTCCGCGCAGTGCCTTCCAGGAAAAGAAATGTTTTTTTATCAAGGGAAGACCTATAGGTTCTCTACATCTCAGCTAAGACTTCCCGCTGCCCTTTGACCCCAATAGACGGGCAACCCCCTTCTCATCAGCTCCTTTAGAGGTGGGGAACTGGATCAAGCCCACTGGATCCTGATCTCTCCCACCCTTTGTGGGCCACTTTCACAGGTGGATGCCCCCCCACCTATCAGTCACTTAATGTCATAATGACATCAGGCAACAACTTCAAAGGGGTCACTGTCAGCTCCACTGAGATTAGTGGCGCTGACAGTAAGCCCTGCATTTTCCATTTGCAGGTGCGGTTTGTATTCAAACCACACCTGCAAACAGACATGTTTCCTGGCAAAGCCAGTCTGTAGAGGAAAACATCTGTTTGCAGGCACAGTTTGAAGCCAAACTGCACCTGCAAATGGACAGAGTAGGACTTGCTGTCAGTGCCAATAATCTGACCAACACTGTCAGCAAGCCCCACTTGCCAAGAAACAATCGGGAGTGCATTTTAAGCTCCCAAGTGTTCCTTTGCAGCCATGTCTTTACCGGCCCCACATCTGACATCATATAAGATGACAGACAGGTGTGGTTTGGAGGAGGGGTTGCCTAATTAGGCCTGCTGCATGCTGAAGTTTCCCCACTACTGATCTATTTAAACACTCTGCTACAATTGCCAGTATAAAGCAGTGCAATAAATCGTTCTGCTAGTCATTGAATTTGCTGGCCCTGGAACACCCCCCCCGCCAGTACTTGAGGAGTGGGAGACAGCCTCTCCCTTCGCAATCATCAGGATACAAAGCAACTCTTTCTCTAACAGGATACATATGACAATTATGGGGACAATTCACACCAGGCATGGACAACCTGTGGCACTCCAGAAGTTGCTGGTTTCCCAGCTCCCATACACCCCAGCCAGAATGGCCAATGGTCAGGGATGATGGAAAGTGGAGGCCAACAACATCAAAAGGACCACAAGTGTTTAGAGGTTTACACACTACCTCCAGAGCTGTTCACATTGGAATTCTGTCACAGACCTGCAGAGCTAAATGCATACGAATTTAACAGAGCAGCACTGAAGTCCATTGATTGTCAGTAGGTGCCAAGCCACTGCTTTATGGGACCATGCTGTTTAAGAAGCTCTGGGCAGAGAGAAAACACACATGCTAGGGAGATGCCCAAAGTAGTTTTCCAAAACCCAACTGGGAAACAGGAGAATTTAAGCCAATAGTTGTACTACGCAAAGGAGCGTTGGGAGTAAAGCACCAATACATGTTACAAATGACTTGAACCAGTGTGTGCATGGAGGGGGGGGCGCGGTTGATAGACAGAAAGGCAATCTATTCTTCCCTCTGATTCATCCTCTAAAGTGCTTGTTGTTTTTACAGGCTTTGCTCCTCCTCTTCCTCCCTCCTCTTCCTGTCTTTGTTCTCAATTAGTTAGTAACAGCTCTCTGAGTGCAGGCTGCATGGCTGCTTCAGCATGAATAACTTTAGCTCTTTGTAGTAATAAACCTTAAGCTTCTTTATTCTGTCAACAACCAGTCTTAACAGTCCATTTTTTCTGCACTCTGCTACAATATATATATATCTACCAAAAACTCTAAGAAGGAAATGGGGAGAATGAAGGATGTGAGCCCAACCATTTTATTCCTTCCTCCCAACTAGGGCCCCTCCAGACTGGTGTTTTATTGGACGCGTATTCGGCAACACGTTCCCGAGTCTTGACCCAACAGGAGTACATTACTGGTGAATTTATTCTGCTTTCGTTTGTTCTGCGATGTTTTCCCAATACTACCACATTATTGCTGTCCCGGAGGGGCTGCAGCACAGCAAAAGCAGGACAAAATAAGCCAGAACGTTTGTGATACCGAAAGTTACAGGATTTCAGCAGGAAGTGACAGAATAGGCACTGATTAGAAATGATGCAGTGTGACCACCCCAAAAATTTTGCAGGCTCATACTCATACAGTAATGAAACTAGGATCACACATGAGAGCCCCGATAGCATCATAAGTAGAAATCATAATGAATGCGCAATAAAAAGGGTGTTTCTGGAGGGGCCCTTATACTTTCAAGCCCATTGAAGGAACACCCAATGCTCACCTGTGGGGAAGGGTATCGACGCCACCTCCTGGGACAGGAGCACACAAAACAGGGCTAAGCTACATAAAGAACCCAAGACAGAAATTGCATCAGTTTTGTTTTTACTTTAAGACACAGGGGAGAGGAGAGCATCACACACTCCACCCCCACAGCCCATGGGGTGGGGTGGAAAAACGGCAAAGTGAGCAATGTGATCTAGTTCCATGTGTAGCCCTCTCTAGCCTTAGGAAGAATCCCAAGTTAGGAGCACAAGACACTGGGAGTAGACAAGCACGAAATGTGCGCCTTAAAGCAGACTCTCCCCAGAAATGGGGACAGTCAGCTTTAAAGCAAAATCACATCTCAGCCGTGGGAGGTTTCAGGTTTACAGCTCAAAAGGCATTCACCCTTGAACCTACAAAGCAACTTTTCAAATAACAACCTTATGCCCCTTCTCTAGAAGGATAGCTGATTATAGTATTGAAAATGACAGGTGCCGAAACAAAAGCTCAAAGCGTTAAAAAAAGAGACAGTATATATAACTTTTGAGACATCATGACTTGGACTAACATCACAAACCTATGCATTCATGTCTACTCATAAGAAAATTCCATTGACAGAGGCAGTGCTGTGCAGTGGTTAGAATGTCCATATATGCCCTGGGAAACCAGGGTCCAAATCCTGACTCAGCCATGAAGCTCACTAGGTGAGCTTGGGACAGTCACCATCTCTCAGCATAAACTACCTCACAGGGCTGTTGAGAGGATAAAATGAGCACCTTAGATGAAAGGTGGGATATCAAGGTAATAATTATTCGAGTTCAGTAGGAATAATTCCAAAGTGCATACAAGTTCACAGCCCAAGCGGCTCTCCTTCATAGGTTTTATGAAGCATACAGTTAGAAATCTGATTTGCAGAAGTCTCTCTCTCTATTGCAAAGAGGTCTCTATATCATGCTCTGAATTTCCTGTGCAGTTTCTATTTTTACAGCCGTAAAAGAACAGGCATGCATCCCTCATAATTAAAAGCTAGGTCATGCACAGGCAGCTGAAGTCAAACAACAATCGTACTGCTCAGTCTCCTTGCAGGTGGCAGCAGAGAAATATAATTCATGATCTCCACCAATGCAACAATTGTTGTTACTGATGTTCCATTTTTCTTGGGAAGATAAGAAGCTGGTTTGTACTGAGTCAGACCATTGGTCCATCCAGCTCAGTATTGTCTATTTTCCCAACCCTATCTTGAAAGTCCAAGGACTGAACCTAGGACTTTCTTACATGCAAAGCAGATTCTCTACCTCTGAGCTATGGCCTTTCCCAAAATACATTCTGCAACAGTGGGATTCAAACTCACAGCTCCAGAAGAGACTGCAACATGAACAGAGTGCTTTAGACCACTTGGTCATCCTGGCTATAACTAGTTCACAGGGTTCAAACCTGAATGGGGAGTCCCCAATGGATCTCCAGTCCATTGCCTTAACCACTCAGCTGCAACTACGAACTTCCTCCCAGCCTTCCTCCCAAGTTCATTAGAAAAGCTTAAAAGGCCCACCACAAGCAGATAGGTTAAGCCAAGTGTGGGGAACCTTTGGCCCTCCAGATGTTGCAGAACTACAACTCCCACATCAAGCAGGGGGTTGGGCTTGATGGCCTTATAGGCCCCTTCCAACTCTATGATTCTGTGACATGATTGCTTCCTTAACATGTGTTGTTGCCAAAGAGTGTCTAGAACGCTTTTTAACTCAGTTGCATTGAGGCAGCTCACTGGGCCACCTTGCTCAGTGTTGTCCTACTCTGACTAGCAGTGGTTCTCTAGGATTTCAGGCAGTGCTTTTTCCAAGTCCCCCTTGGAGATGCCAGGGATTGAACTTGGAATCTTCTGCACAGAAAGCAGACAGCTCTTTCCCATAAAAGAATACTGGTTCCACTAGGGCTTGAACCCAGGACCTTTCACATGTAAATCAGATGCAATAACCACTACAGTTATGGAACCCACAGACTCTAAAGGGGAAGGGAGTTCTCCCAGTCATGCACTTTCAAAGTTGCATGAGTACAGCAGAGTTGCAAAGCTTATGGATTTTATTAAGGCCTTTGCACTACCTACCTATCTTCTCCCACTCCCCATAGATCAGTCTGTGGGGTTAGATGTTATAACTATTTTCAAAGCCTTTCAAATATAGAACGCTAATCTGGTGTTTATGAGAGCAAGGGGTAAAACCTTTCATACAGAAAAAATATAGTACCCACAACCACACATCATGTAAGAAAAATAAAATTAACTTACCCTGCAAAGAAAAAGAAACTCATAATAATTCTGTGACTCTCCCCCCAAGAACATATAGCAACCTCCCACCAAAAACTTGACAACAGCTTCTCACTTTTGAACCAGGGGCAAGCTTTTTATATGCTGTTGTTTCTAGCAAGTGTTTCTCACCTGTCCCCAATCACACCATCAGCTAAGCCTTATCCTATGATGAAGTTGACTGGGATATTGTGGGTGGGGGTTAGGGAGTGTGCCTAATTTAAAACAAAAAACAAACTGAGAAGTAAATGGCCTTTCTGTATGCTATGATGAATCAGAGGTCTATACAATTTTGATTTAAGGCTGTTTATATTTTAAATGTTGTATAATTGGTTTTTATACTTTATGAACAACTTAGAAGCCTATTTCTGGCTTTAAGTGGTATGTAATAATAATAATAATAATAATAAAATATTGTAGTTTCTTCTGTTCCCATACTCTCCTCTCCTTAATCTTCTTTACAGTGATTATTTACCTTCTTGTTTCACGCCAGATAATATATTGTGTGGTTTGCCAATTTTTTCTCTCTCTAGCAGGGCTCGTTCTGTGCCTTTCACAGGTAGACATTCAGCAGGTAGAGCTTTCTACCTGCATTTGAGGTACAGTTGTAGGACTAGCTTCTGAATTTCTGCCTGTTCAGTAGCTGTTAAATGCATAGGAGTACTGATGAGGGGGGGTGGGGGAAGCTGGCTTCCTAACAGCAAATATAGCAGAAAACTGAGCTACTCTTCAGATTCTATGCTGGAGGAAATTTAAGAAAGAAGCAGGTTTGGATGTCAGAGCTGAGCCTGGGAATCGGTATTATTATTATTATTATTATTATAGTGTTTCTGAACTTGCACAGAGTGCCTTTCCCTGAGTAATGACAGCCCACCACCACATATCTAAGAGTAGGAGACTACATAGAAGGCAATGTTTTTCATGCAAGCCTGATTACCACTGTCTGACTTCTTTAAAAAATTGACTATGATTCTACAGATCAACTGTGCTTCTGAAGCTCTGAAAAAACAGGTTTGTAGTGGTGCTCCTGGATCCATCTTTGTTGCTGGAGGCTCAAGTAGCCTGAATGGCTAGGAGTGTCTTTTACCAGGCAACTAAGCTGTTCTTGGACAGGGATAGCCTGGCCACAGTGATTCATGTATGGTGACCTCAGGCCTGATCCAGAAGCTCCAGCTAGTGCAAAATGCTGCAACAAGACTGTTGATGGGGGCAGATTACCGCCAGCATATAACTCTTGTACTTAAAAGCTTGCACTGGCTGCCCACATGCTGTCAGGTCAAGTGCAAAGTTCTGCATTAATTTTCAAGGCCCTTATCAACCTGGGTCTGGATACGGCAAGGACTGCCTAATTTCTTAGATCCTTGCCCAATCCCTGTTAACGGTTTACTTTGCTGGGAGCAGGGTCCCTATGTCTCCAGCATCCTATGTGCCAATCAAAATGAAAGGGGAGTGTGTTGGCCACCGAGAAGAGTCCTCTACCATGCTTCCTTGTCCTGTCCTGCTGATTGGAACCAATCAGAGTGAAAGCAGGTGAGTCAGCCACTGAGAAGACTCTTCTCAGTAGCTAATACACTCCCCTTGCATGCTGATTGGCTCCTAGGATCATCTGTAGTTGTGGGAGAAGTTGCATGTGGGAAGAACTGAGTGTGGAGATGGCAGTGGAGAGCAAGTGAGTGAGCAAGGGGGTGTGGCTGTGAGGGGACATGGCACGACTATCATGAAGGGAACTTGCGTTTCTGAATTTGTCACTACACTAGTGTGTTTAAGTTCAGAATATTAAAAGTAGGCCTGCCACCTCTGTCAGTAGATTTATGCCTTGCATAGTGACATTACAGCCAGACATCCAACAGTTGCAGTCCATGTCACCTTTGACTGACTTTTCTGCAATTGCATGTAATAAATATTATTTAATTTGTGTGTGGTATTTCTGAACTGTGATTTGGCATATAATTGCAACCTGGTTTATAATACAAAACCAGGGGGTAAAAACAGCAATATACAACATCATTTAAAATAAAATAAATTGGAAAATTGACTGCCTTCAAGTCAATCCCAATTAATGGCCACCCTATGAACAGGGTTTTCATGGTAAGCAGTATTCAGAGGGGGTTTACCATTGCCTCCCACTGAGAGGCAGTGACTGGCCCAAGGTCACCCAGTGAGCTTCATGGCTGTGAGGGGATTCAAACCCTGGTCTCTTAGGTCATAGTCCAGCACCTTAACTACACCACACTGGCTCTCTAAAATATACTACTAATCGTTAAATTAACCATAGCAATAAAACCTGGGATGGCCAGGTGAGGAGGAAAAAAAAGAGAACAAGGCTCTTGCACCTTTAATAGCTGTGCAGAAGGAATTTCAGCAGGTGTAGGTTGTCAGGCACACTACACTGGCTAAATGCTCTCTGCCACAGAACTATTAAAGGTGTAGGAGCTCTGGCCTCTTTTTTTCACCTGTCCACCCTAACACCATACAATTAAACCAATAAAATGACATTGTGTGTAGTAGTGGCAGAGGGAGAGGGAATAAAGGAAATGAACAAACTCCTAGGTTTAAAATTATGGATATAGAATGATGTTTAATATAACACATTAAAGCAATCTGTTCTCCCCTCCCTATTAATTTATATGGTGCAATGCTATACATGCCTATTCAGAAGTTAGTCCCTTTGATTTCAGTGGGGCTTACTTCCAGGTAATTAGTATATTAAAGAGTGTGTATGTAGCTGACATAATTTGGCATTAAATTCGTCAGCTTCTGGGTCACACAGAACGCTTTCTCATCAGGCATAACAGAATGTTCATTCATTTGTTGCTACGCGTGTCATTCACGGCCTTTCAAGCCCTCACTACAGTTAGGCAGTGCTTACGAGAGATTTCTCAAATTTCAGTCTCGTGGGCTACATCCGTCTACGCGATTGGACCGCACTCTTGTCAGTCACCGCACCTTCCTTAGCAGTCACAATCGAATACACGGAGCGACCTAGAGGCAAACCACAAACTCCAGTTGCTGATTGGCCAGTTTGCCTGCAGAACCTTCTGGCTCGGGGCGGGTAATTCATTCGCGGGTGGAAGATTTAAAGGGGACGCAACAGCCGCAGCTCTTAAAACTAACGTGAATCAAAGGTGAGTCTTGAAAACATGGGCAGAGGGCTGGGATAGTGGTCCTTCACAATAATCAAGCTGGGAGCCTTTAAAAAAAAGAAAAGAAGGCTTTCTTCTTCCTCACTCTGCGCCGCCATACAAGGGTCTCCCCCTGCAGGTTTCCAAAAATTCCCTCTTTTCTATGACGTAGCTACGAAGTGAAGTGAGATCCACGGAAACTTACGCCATGTTAAATTTGTCACTCTTCGAAATGCCACAAGACTCTTCGTCGTTCTCCCCAGTTGCCTGCTTCATCCATCTCCTCTCCCGTTGAACATAAGTACTTCCCTATTACATCAGACCAGAGGTCCCTCTAGCCCCAGTCTCCTGTTTCCAGCTGTAGCTAGCCAAAATGATTCTGGGTAGGACAGGAAGCAACAGCCCTCTCCTGTTGTTTCTGAGCAAGGGTAGTCAACCTGGTGCCCTCCGGATCCATCAGCCACAGCCCAGCATGGACAATAATCGGGGATGAAATCTGGAGGGCATCACGTTGGCTATCCCGGTTTTGGAGAATCTGTTAGCCAGTTACTTGTTAACAGATCCTCCAGGTTCAATAGCAGTTTACCTCTGAACTGGTATTCAGAATTATACTTCTGAACCAGGAGAGTCTATTAACTCAGAGTTCTTCAATCCTGGGCCCCCAGATGTCTCATAACACTAGAACTCGTGGACATGCAATGAAGCTGAATGCTGGGAGATTTAGGACAGACAAAAAAGTACTTCTTCATACAGCGCATAGCTAAAACTATGGAATTCACTCCCACAAGAGACAGTGCTGGCCACCAACCTGGCTGGCTTTTAAAAGAGGATTAGGCTATAAGTAGCGAAGAGCCATGATGGCTATGGTCTCCCTCCACAGTCGGAGGCTGTATGCTGCCAAATACCAGTTGCTGGAAACCGCAGGAGGGGAGAGTGCTTTTGTGCTCAGATCCTGCTTGCGGCCCTCCAGTGGGCATGTGGTTGGCCACTGTGAGAACTGAATGGGCCACTGGCCGGATCCAGCAGGCCTTTATTATGTTCTTATGACTACAGCACCCATTATCCTCAGCTGGCATAGCCAATGCTTTGGGATGATGGGAACTGTAGTCCAGCAACATCTGGAGACCCAAGGTAGAAGACGGCTGTGTTACCTAGTGGTTTAAAACAAGCTGTGAGTAGATTTATTTATTTATTTATTTATCTGTATACCGCCCCATAGCCAAAGCTCTCTGGGCAGTTTGCTGTATGTGATGGGTTTGTGTATTCCTCTCTTAAAGCCATCTAAGTCATTGGCCACCTTTACCACCTATAAAAGATTTGCGTAGGCGCATGTTTTTCTTCTTTTGGAAATGTGGTCCTCTCTCCCCGCCCACAGGTCTCCCTATCACAATCCTCACATGCACAGGAACATGGAAAGTTGCCTTATAATGAGTAAAACCATTGGTCTATCTAGCTCAGTACTGTTCACATTGACTGGCCACAGATCTTTCAGGCAGGATTCTCTCCCAGCCCTGCCTGGAGATGCCAAGGATTGAACCCAGGGCCTTCCGCATGCAAAGCAGTTGCTGTACCACTAAGCTAGAGCCCTTCTGCAAGCTCTGGCCATTCCCTGTGTAAATGTTCCTTCCTTCATCAGAATGTAGAAATGTGTGTGTTAAGGAGAATACATAAGAGGAGAATCGGTGGCTGCAGTCCTGTACACTATGTGTGAGTAACTTTGATTCCATGGAGCAAATGTGGCCCTCCAGAATTCCAGGGCCAGCACTTGTCCGCCATTGGCCCTCAGGCACAGCCCACTGCGGAGCCCTGCCTCGCACATTTGTGTGCACACACACACTCACTTAAATATACCCGGTTGTCTCACCTCGCATGTCAGCGTGCGTGCCTGCTATCACCCAAGATGGCGGCAAGGGCATCAACATGATAGCAGCCATGTGTGTTGATGTGTGAGGTGAAACAACTGGGTGTATTTAAGCGCTTGCAGGGGTGATGCTGGTTGGGAGAGTGGAGTTTCCATTCTGCAATCCACACAACCCAATGCTGGTTGGATTGTAGAGCAGGAGCTCCACCCTCTCAGCCACAGGGGCTCTCAGCCCCCTGTGGTCAGCCACAGGGCCTCCTGGCCAGTGCCCAACTTGGCCACCCGCTGGCGCCGGGCCTGCAGATGCCTTTATCTGTCCCTTGGGGCTCTCACCAGACCACATCCTCTCTCACCAGGCCACACGCCACACGGTCCTTGCTCTGCTCCCTCCGCAAGTGCCTGGCTAAAATGTGTCCTGGAACAATGAAATTTCCTCTTGCTTTTCTGGATGGCGAGATGGGGCCAGGGTAGACACTTTTATGTGGCTGGAAAGTGACTTCCTGTATTTATCAGGGGTAGCCAATGTGTGCAGGAAGCCAGGCAGGAGGCTGGTGGTGGTGGTGGTGGTGGTGGCGGTGGCGGCGGTGGCGGCAGCGGCGGCAGCAGCAGCAGTAGCTTGGAGGTCAGGTGGGAGGCCAGGCAGCAGCTTTGGTGACCTGTGGGGGGGGAAGGAGGGGTGGCGACAGTAGGTATGTTGGCGAGTGAAGCAAGCAGGGGCAGTAGCTCCTAGTAAATAAAAGTAAATGTAAGTATGTTGGAGGTGGCAGCACCTGTGTGTTGCAGTTCAAATGTGTTTCAAAATCTGAGCATGCACGCACCCACATGCACCTTTTCCCTTTAGTTGCAGGCAAGGGACATGAACAGTGAGGAGATGGTTCAACCGCAGCCAGGGCATCAGCTCTTTGGTGGAGCCTTTTCTGCCTTCCTTCCTCCTGGAAGCCTGGACATCAGGTATGCCAGCCCCTCAGGATAGCAGATGCACCCTGGCCTTCTCCTTTCCAGACCTCTGGATTGTAGGCTTCACCATACATTTAAAGCACATTTGAAGCGCATGACCTCCCCCAAAGAATCCTGGGAGCTGTAGTTTGTGAAGGGTGCGGAGACACCTCTTGCACCCTCACAGAGCTACAATTCCCAAAGTTCCCTGGGAAAAGGGGTTGATTGTTAAACCACTCTGGGAATTGTAGCTCCGTGGTGATTAGTTTGTGGAATTAATTCATGCAAGATACTGTGCTAACTTGCAGTTTATGTACCTTCTTTTTAGTATTATTATTTAAAAAAAGAGATTAGATGCAGTTATGGAAGATGAGTTTATGAACGGCTGTCAGCCATAATCATGATGAATGGAGCATCCCTAAGCAGGAAGAGTCTACCTCACACATACCAAGGGCTGTGAGGCAGCATCAAAGGGTGGCTCTCATAATTGGGGCCTGCTTGGGGAAGCTTCGGGGGGTATCTGGTTATGCACTGTAGGAGCAGAATGCTGGATTCATTTGGTCTGATCTAGGCCGCTTATGATTGAAGGAGCAAAGAGGCAGGCTCTCAGCCTCCCATTCTTCCAGCCAGTGAGTATAAAGATACCAGGATGATTGACAAGCATGTTTCATATATTTTTTAGTAATGATGTAATATATTAAGCAATCATGGATAGCATTAGGAGCCAGTGGGCACATTTGGAATTTTGCTGTGGGCGCCAGTCACAAAATGGCTGCTCTGTGTGTGTAGCATTATACAAAATGTTTGCCTCATCTAAAAGAGCAGAAAAAGACTCAGGACTCTTTGCAGGCACTACAGGAGGTACTGGTGAGCACACCGGTGTCTGTGGGTGCCACATTGGCAGAGCTTGGCAAAGTTACTTTTTTGAACTACAACTCCCATCAACCCCAGCCAGCATGGCCACTGGATTGGGCTTATGGGAGTTGTAGTTTTAAAAAAATAATTTTTCCAAGCTCTGCACATTGGTGACCCCTAGTTGAAACATTTATAGAGTTTTGCTGTTTGAATTGTTTTGAGATGGTCTCCAAATAGTATCCTTAGTACTCACCCCCTCCCCCGGTAAATTCAGGAAATGTCCTACCTGATTCTCCCTTCCCACTTACATTTTTCCCTTGCAGCGAGATGCGCCAGGTCCCTGACAACCAAGAAGTCTTTGTTCACCCCAGCACAGATCAGAGCATCATTATAGAACTGTTGGAATACCAGGCGGGTGTCCCAGATGAAAATGCTGCCAGGTGCGTGTTGGGAATTGGAGTCCTTTTGTTGCTAAATGGACTGGTGCAGGAGCAAAAGTTTGCTGGAACACCTAGCCCCCTAATCCTAAATGGATTGAGAGTGAAATATACGCTTCACATGCTGAGAGATCTCGCTGTTATTATCACATTCAGAGGGCTGAGTCAAGACACTGAAAAAAAAAATCCTGAGTTTTCATGTGTGTATATTTTCTTCAGGCATCAGCAAAATGTGTCTCCCTTTTGGGTATTTGCCTGGCTTATCTATGCATGTTTTTTTTTTAAATCAAGCAGAGAAATTATTTATTCATTTAATTCCATGCATGGATCGTTTCCAATCAAATATCTTGAAGTGATTTCACAAGAAAAAGCATTAGCAGGAAATATAGAAATCTTAAGAAGATAATCCTGCAAAGTCACCTAGCCTGCAATAACAGAGGGAAGAGGGGGATGTAGCTCAGTGGTAGAGCGCATGCTTTGCATGTATGAGGCCCTGGGTTCAATCCCCAGCATCTCCAGTTTTGGGGGTGAGAGGGAGAGATATTTGTTCTGCTGCTTGACTGAAGTGTGCTGCTTTTTTCTTTTAAAAAATCTGTTTTTAAGACAGTCTTTTTTACGTTGCCTTCCAATGCACAACAGCATTTCCCTTGCTATTTCTCTGCATACTTGGATAATTATTAAAGCAGGAAAGAACGAGCACTGTTAACTGCATGGTAGGCTCTCCTGGCAAATGTTGGCGTGGCATTTGAATTGTCAAGGCAAGGAGTGGGGGGTGGGGATGGGGAAGAGGTGGTTGTGCAAACAGCCTACAGCACGGAGGTATGGCTCACATCGATGCCATACCTTTAAAGCACCCTTAGGAGAGCCTGGGTGGGAATCCAGAGTCTGCAAGTTCAAATCCCCGCTCGTGTCTCCTGGGTGTCAAGGGCCAGCTAAAGTTCACCCCCACAGTGAGTGGCTCAGGGGTGATGTGCCCTGCAACCTGTGCATAGTCGCAAGGAGCCCAGTTGCCCCCCAGCTGGCAGTTGTGGACAATGAAGGGGCTGGCAGCAGCTGTGGGAGGACTAGCCTCAGAGGGAGACAATGGTAAACCCCCTCTGCATACCGCTTACCATGAAAACCCTATTCATAGGGTAGCCATAAGTCAGGATCGATTTGAGCGAAGTCCATTTCCATTTTTATGCTACTTTAACCATCATGGCTTCCCCCACAAAATCCTGGTAACTGTAGTTTGTTACGGGTGCTGGGAATTGTAGCTCTGTAAGGGATCTCCTCCCAGCGTGATTGACAAACAGTCCCTAGGATTTTGTGGGGGAAGCCATGAATGCTTAGAGTGGTATAAGAGTGCTGTATATGTTTTGTTGTTGCTGTTATGTGCCTTCAAGTCGATTACGACTTGTGGCGACCCTATGAATCAGTGATCTCCAAGAGCATCTGTCATGAACTACCCTGTTCAGATCCTGCTTCAGGTCTGTGGCTTCCTTTATGGAATCAATCCATCTCTTGTTTGGCCTTCCTCTTTTTCTACTCCCTTCTGTTTTTCCTAGCGTTATTGTCTTTTCTAGTGAATCATGTCTTCTCATGATGTGTCCAAAGTATGATGACCTCAGTTTCATCATTTTAGCTTCTAGTGATAGTTCTGGTTTAATTTGTTCTAACACCCAATTATTTATCTTTTTCGTAGTCCATGATATGCGCAAAGCTCTCCTCCAACACCACATTTCAAATGAGTTGATTTTTCTGTTACCCACTTTTTTCACTGTCCAACTTTCACATCCATACATAGAGATTGGGAATACCATGGTCTGAATGATTCTGCCTTTGGTGTTCAGTGATACATTTTTGCATTTGAGTATATATGTATACTGTGTATGTATGGGGTTGTATTCACCTAAGTCCTACTCAGAGCAGACCTACTGAAATTAATGAACCTGAGTTATTTATTTATTTATTGCATTTGTATACTGCCCCATAGCCGGCCGTGGGCGGTTTACACCAATTAAAAACATTAAAAACAAATATACAAATTTTAAAAAACATTTTTTTAAAAAACAATTTAAAAACACATGCTAAAATGCCTGGAAGAAGAGGAAAGTCTTGACCTGGCACCAAAAAGACAAAGTGTTGGTGCCAGCTGCACCTTATCAAGGAGGTCATTCTATAATTTGGGGGCCACCACTGACAACCCCCTCGCCCTTGTTGCCATCCTTCAAGCGCCCGGAGGACGGCCTTTGATGTTGAGTGTAGCGTGCATCCGCCCACCTAGGATACTGATGGAGCAAAGGCAAAACCCACAAATATTAATCAGGTTGGGACCCCTTACCTGAAGGCTGCCCTCCAGAATTAATCACACCCATTAACTTCAGTGGCTCTACTATGAGTAGGACTAGTATTGAACACCACCCAGGGTGTGAAGGTGACCAAAATGCATCATATACCAGCTCAGATCAACCAGAGAGTGTGTAGCAACTCACAGGACAGGGGATGTAGCTCAGTGGTAGAGCGCATGCTTTGCATGTATGAGGTCCTGGGTTCGATCCCCAGCATCTCCACTTTTACTCCTTGCTCTGCAGGCAAATGACACATGCAACAACTCTAAGCAGCAATTGTACAATTACCCCCAACCAGAGACACAGGCAGTGATACATCATAAAGATAGGAGTATGAACCCTATGAATCAGCAACCTCAGATAGCATCTGTTATAAACCACCCTGTTCAGATCTTGTCAGTTCAGGTCTGTGGCTTCCTTTATGGAATCAATCCATGTCTTGCTTGGCCTTCCTCTTTTTCTACTCCCTTCTGTTTTTCCCAGCATTGTTGTCTTTTCTAGCGAACCATGTCTTCTCATTATGTGTCCAAAGTATGATAACTTCAGTTTCATCATTTTAGCTTCTAATGATAGTTCTGGTTTAATTTGTTCTAACATCCAATTATTGGTCTTTTTCGCAGTCCATGGTATGTGCAGAGCTCTCCTCCGACACCACATTTAGCACTTACCCCTAGGTAATGTGGGCGTGCATAGAACTGCAGCCTTCAGTGTTATGTGTGAGGAGGAAAGTCTAAAACTGTTTCCCAAACTCCCCCGCTCCCCACACACCACTTGAAAATTGCTGAGGGTTTTAGCAGATCGCTTAATGGTTTTTCTGCCTGTTGTAGCGATTGTAATGCATTGTGCTCGATGCTGTATGATTTTTAATTGTACTTTTATTGCGTCTTTTACTTCTTACTTAGTGTATCTTACTGTGTTTCATACAATTCAAATTGTAATACATTAAAATACAATGTGAGAAATAAAAGCAGCAATTAAAATACAATTAAAAATCAATATGAATATTTAATGTGATGGATGTGCAGTCTTTCATTACAAATCTACAGACACACCATGGATCTCCTGAGTGGACCACCAGTGGTCCATGAACCACAGTTTGGAAACACGTAGTCTAAAACACGAGGAGGAAGACGTAATTATTGGAACTACCATATAGGTCTTTAATGAACAATGTGACCGTATGGAGCCACAGGTCAACCAGCGAGTGCTTAGCTGATGTGGACCTAGGGGATGTAGTTCAGTGGTAGAGTGCATGCTGTGTATGTATGAGGTCCTGAGTTCGATCCCTAGCGTGTTCACTTTTATTATCTGTTCTGTAGGTAAATGACAAGTGTAACAACTCTGAGCAGGAATTGTACAAGAGCCTCCAGGCAACCGGATTGACACAAAGGCAGTATTAGGTCATAAATGTAGACATTCTCCAGTTCTAAGAGGGTGGATGGATGTCAAGCTCAGACAAATTCATGGATCTTTTTGTAGTTAGGTATGTCTTACTCCCCATATCTTTTTCTTTTGTAACCCTGCTTTCTACTTCGATAACTGACATATGAAATTCTAGCTTTTTTTTTTAGTGTAAGCTGAAGCTTCTTTTTTAAAAAAGAAAAAGAAAGAAAAGATCCCTTCATCACCCAGCTGGCAGCAATGGGTTGCCGAAGGTTTATTTAGTTGCCACAGTGATAGATGTTTCAGTGGAGATATCCTAAGCTCAAGAAGGGAACGAAGCTCAGTGATAAACTTTGCATGTATGAGGTTTTGAGTTCAATCCCCAGCATTTCCTCCTTTTTCTTCTTTTTCCATTTTTTTTTGCTTTTTTTTAAAAAAAGTATTTTCAAAAATAAGAGAAAAATCAACTCATTTGAAATGTGGTGGAGGAGAGCTTAGTGGATATTGTCATGCCCTACTCCACCCTGCAGGTGCCAGGTGCATGTTTAGGACCCAATTCCCCACCTGGGTAATTGATCCTGACCAACCAATCCCCCTTGCCAAGGCTGTGCAAACCAACACCAACCCTGCAAGGTAGGAGATAGGCTGCCACCACCCCTCAATGTGAACAACCACTCTGAGTCAGGGAAAACCCAGAGCCCAGATATAGTTCTACCAGGGATTTCTAAGGACAAGAGACAGACAGGCACTCCTCATCCAGAAGCCCCAGGCAAAGCCAAAGCACGGTCGTTTGTGGTCAGTGGCCAAGGTACCAGGTTCAGAGCCAAACTCACCCTCCAACAATGAACACACATGGGTAAATAGAAGTAGCTTTATTGAATAAAATATAAGTGCACAATTAATAGCAGCAAAACAGTTCCTTAAAACCTACACCCAAACAGGGGTTTCGGTAACACATATAAGACAGTTCAGACACAACCAAAAATAACAACACTAACTAGCCTAGTCTACTTACTTGAAGAGGTAGTTGTTGTAAATCTCACCTCTCCCCAGAGAGGCATAAGTTGGGTAGTGAAGGCAGTGGAACCCCACACAGGTAACCACCCGTCTAGATGGAACCCAGGGGAACAAAATTATCTTAGCTACACGATGATTGTGTCATCACCACAATGACTGCTGATATGGATGTGTGCTTATTTTGCATACACTCAATATTTATTCAAGTGGTCACAGACTCTTCCTTTTTGCTTTTTATTGCAATTTGACACTCCGTTCAAAAAATTTTCCTCTACACGCTCAGGAGGACAATGCTTCATGCATCTGATGGGTTTAACTCCGTTCCAGAAAAGCTTATCCCAAATTTTGTAAGACTAACAATTTTGTTTGTTCATATGGCTCTGTGTAATTTCAGATGTAGTAAAAACAGCCTGAAAGTCACCTTACTCTGCTGTATACAGGTGATGAACAAATGAAACAAATATGAGACCGCTCCAAGCCTACAAGAAAAGGAAGTTGGGAAGTAGTTCAGTGGTAGCTTTGCATGCTTGCGTGTATGAGGTCCTGGGCTGGATCCCAAATCTTTACCTGTGAACCACTGTAATGTGAGACTTGATTATTGTGGATCTATAAGCTGGGTCACCTTTTGGTCTTCATTCCACGACTGACAGTAGGGTTTACGCCATTTTTTTCCCCTTGCCCAATCAGGTATCACTTTGAGGACATGGCTGGTGCTTCTGCCAGTGCTGAGATTTTGAGCCAGGAACTATTTGTCCCCCATCTCTTGGCCCTGGAAGGCTGCAGCAGTGCCTGGGGCCTCACTGCCCACCAGCTGGTAGCTAAGTTTGACGAGGAGGTGGGTATTACTGTTGCCTGATGGGAACTGACCAGGTACTTTGATTCTCCCAGTATGGGCATGTATAGCGACAAGGGTGTCCTGACCCACTATAGATGTGAATTACCTTAGCAGTGTTGCTCGATTATCAGTTGGGAATCTTTCCCCGAGAGTTGATCAGCTTTGAGGGTGGGTTGCTTAGAACACTTTGGGGGGGGCAAACTTCACTTCCTCCTGTACCCCCTTTGTCTTATTTTCACAAGGGCAGAAAAGGGGAACCTGTGGTCTTCCAGATGTTGCTGGACTTCAACTCCGATCATCCCTGACCACTGGACATACTGGCTGATGGGAGTTGGGAGTCCAGACAAATCCTGGAGAGTCACAGGTTCCCTATGCCTAGCCCAGAGCCTGAGTAGCTCAGTTGGTAGAGCATCAGACTTAATCTGAGGGTCCAGGGTTCAAGTCCCTGCTTAGGTGTTGTCTATTTTTTGGGAAAAGAATTCAATCCGGTTGGGAAGGACCCCTGTTTGAAACCCTGGAGAGTTTCCACTATTCAATATTGCAGACAGTGCTGAGTTAAATGAACTAAAAGT
The DNA here is from genome assembly GCF_030035675.1 of Rhineura floridana. Taxonomy (NCBI): domain Eukaryota; kingdom Metazoa; phylum Chordata; class Lepidosauria; order Squamata; family Rhineuridae; genus Rhineura; species Rhineura floridana. Next base: position 8,840,591 of record NC_084490.1, read on the forward strand.
CAGACTCCTTCCTGTGATTTCACATTCCTCTGCAAAATCCGCCTGAAGGCCCCAGAGGGCATAAACGCCATCCTAATTTAAGTGGGTGCAGGATTCCTCTGATCACTCTTAGTTACACACAGTTCCTTGGCCTTTCCTGTTCCACTCCTCCAGTAGTGTTGATCCGAGGAAAACCGCCACAGTCTGCCATCATTAATATCTGGGATCATTTCAAACAAAAAAGGCTCAGGTTTATCCAGATATAAACAATTTCTCACTGCACATTCTTGGGATGCAAATGAATAACTTTGATCCAAATAAGGAACACAGGCGTGCATTTTAGCACACTGGGTTAGTTGGGCTCCAACTCATTATATTTACATAATTCTGACTGCGGATTTGGGAATTACCTTTGAAGGCTTTACTGATTTGGGGTGGGAGAAGAGATGCAGGGTGTCGACAGTCTGCAGCTTCTAGCATTCAAAATACTTATTTAGCATTTCTAGCATGCTGAGCTTGCACCTTTCCTTTGCATTTATTCACCCTTTCTCTCTCTTTGCCCGTCTTGTTCTCTTTAAAAAAGAAATAAAGAGAAAAATTATTGATGGGTTCATGGATGTGACCAACATTAGGTGTGGTCCCCCACCAGTAAGAGAGCAGTGCCTTGTCTCACCCCAGATCACCAGCGTTCCCAAGAATGGAACAGCTCAGGAAATAGGATGTAACTCAGCAGCAGAGCCCATGCTTTGCATATGTGAGCTCCTGGGTTCAGTCTCCAGCATCTGAACTTTTATTGGAGGTTTTAATTGCAGCATCTGGAAAAAATAACCAAACCTGCTCTTTTTAGTCTTCTTGCCTCCAAAAAACGTTGAATGTGAGCAGGGGTGTATGTGTGTGCTAAAAAGAAACTTCAGTAACTCCATTTTCCTTCTTTCTTTTTAAAAGCAAAGCAAGTTTCTAACCCTCATGATGTAACTATCAGGTTTAAAGAGAGCAGCAATGGAAACATATGGGCACCCACAGCTGAAAGACTGGTGGCTACCTTGCAAGGAAGGTGGTCACAGAGATGAGGTGAAGGAACTTTGATGCTCTGGCCAACTGTTCCGTATCCTTGTGTAGCCCTCCATTCCTGTCCATTAGCAGCCTCTTATTAGAACCCTGCCTTTATTTGCCGTAACTAGGGTTGTGTATCTCCCTTTAAAAAACAGAGCCCAAAGGTGACTGGTTACTTCTTTATGTGATTTGATCGAAGCTATTTTTACACTTCTATCATTAATTTATTTAGCCCCATCTAGGAAAGTATATCCCAGTACCCCTGAGGAAGAGCCATTGACTCAAACCAATTGAGCCACAATTTTAAAAAACCAGCATTCACTTTTCCCTGCACCTTAGCATCATAAGAACATAAGAAGAGCCTGCTGGATCAGGCCAGTGGCCCATCTAGTCCAGCATCCTGTTCTCACAGTGGCCAACCAGGTGCCTGGGGGAAGCCCACAAGCAGGACCCGAGTGCAAGAACACTCTCCCCTCCTGAGGCTTCCGGCAACTGGTTTTCAGAAGCATGCTGCCTCTGACCAGGGTGGCAGAGCACAGCCATCATGGCTAGTAGCCATTGATAGCCCTGTCCTCCATGAATTTGTCTAATCTTCTTTTAAAGCCATCCAAGCTGGTGGCTATTACTGTGTCTTGTGGGAGCAAATTCCATAGTTTAACTATGCGCTGAGTAAAGAAGTACTTCCTTTTGTCTGTCCTGAATCTTCCAACATTCAGCTTCTTTGAATGTCCATGAGTAGTATTATGAGAGAGGGAGAAGAACTTTTCTCTATCCACTTTCTCAATGCCATGCATAATTTTATACACTTCTAACATGTCTCCTCTGACCCGCCTTTTCTCTAAACTAAAAAGCCCCAAATGCTGCAACCATTCCTCATAAGGGAGTCGCTCCATCCCCTTGATCATTCTGGTTGCCCTCTTCTGAACCTTTTCCAACTCTTTAATATCCTTTTTGAGATGAGGCGACCAGAACTGTACACGGTATTCCAAATGCAGCCGCACGATAGATTTATACAATGGCATTATGATATCGACTGTTTTATTTTCAGTACCTTTCCTAATGATCCCTAGCATGGAATTTGCCTTTTTCACAGCTGCCGCACACTGGGTCGACATTTTCATTGTGCTGTCCTCTACAACCCCGAGGTCTCTCTCCTGGTCAGTTACCGCCAGTTCAGACCCCATGAGCGTATATGTGAAATTAAGATTTTTTGCTCCAATATGCATAATTTTACACTTGTTTATATTGTTTGCATTTGCCGCATCATTTCTCCGACCGCATCCACACCATACATTTAAAGCACATGGCTTCCCCCAAAGAATCCTGGGAACTGTCGGTTGTAATGGCTGCTGAGTTTCCAGGATTCTTTCACTCTCTCTTTCTCTGCTACTTTTTCTTTTTTGGTCTACCTCTTTGGAGATAAGAGATGCTAGCCCCCTGGTTTCAAGACCTTCAGATTCGTTCCCTGTTGGTAGACAACAAACGTCAGTTCCCAGGGGCTTTGATGACTTCCTGATTCCCTTTTTGCTCACAGGCAAAGAACGAAGTGACATTACATTTGGCCTTGCTGCGCCTGCCCCAGCATGGAACGGACCTGCTTCTCACTTTCAACAACCCCACATATATCCAGTAAGTATGCCTTAAAAGCAAAGATAGGGGACCTGTTACGAGCCTGAGGGCCACATTCCCTTCGGGGCAACTTTCTGGGGGCCACATGCTAGTGGTGGGCGGAGTCAGAGGCAAAAGTGGGTGGGATGTTAAATTTTACCTTTGTACAGTAGGCAATGGTAAACCTCTGAATACCACTTACTATGAAAACCCTATTCATAGGGTCACCCATAAGTTGGAATCGACTTGAAGGCAGTCCTTCCCATTTACAGGAGGCCAGTTTCTACACCCAGCTCACACCCTCCCTCTCTTATCCTCCATCCAGGCAGGCAAAAGACATTATCAGACTTCCAGGGTGTATTCCAGCCCGAGAAAAATAGTCAAGTGGGTGTTACTGGGGAGAGCCCCCAAGTGACTGACAGAGAGACCTGGAGGGGAACATTTGCCTGGTGGCTCTACTAGGCAGAACCAAATGCTGTGCTTAATTTCTGACAACAAAGGTGCTAGTCCTTATGGGGAGAGGAGAAATGATGCGCTGCTTCTAAACATGTGGGCACAGGCTACAGTTGCACAGCAGCAAGGAAAACACGTTGCAGAGGCGGAGGTAAAGAGGCAGAGGCTGGAAGAGAGGGAGGGAGTAGAAACTGGGCGTACCCTACAGTAACCACACGCCCTTCCCTTTTCTCTTGTGCCAGCCCTCTAAGCAGCAGTGCAGTCCCGGGGACAGAGGTTCCACCGCCCCCTTCTCAGCCTCCGTGGACGGTAGAGCATTTCTACACCTTTGTACGTAGCCTGCGGCTTCTCGACCCCGGCATCTTTGGTTAGGACATCTCTATGGCTGGAATGCAGCCTCGTCCCAGCTGTGCTGCATCCTTTGGTTAAGGCTCTCAGAAGGCTACTTCTGGTTAAAAGCCTGGATCATCCATCCGCTGCTTCTGCGCCCTCCTTTTTCCAGAGGGAAAAGAGGGACACGGACTCAGGTTGCCCAAAGGACATTCTTATTGCAGGCGGCAGTTTCATGCCATGGTCCAAAAGGTGGTTTCAAGTCTCCCTGTCTTTGGATGATTTTAGCCTGCTGTGCTCCAATTTGCCTTTGGAAGCGGGTAGAGTCTCAGCCTGGACTACTCCTCACAACGCCAGCAACGTATTCCACCCAGTTCAGGAAGAAGCTGGAATTAGCTCTCCAGGTTGCTCTACCCAATTGCAAAATATACCATTAACAACTGCCTCCTCCAACAAGCGTTTAATTTCTTGCAATCAGGAAAGGTGGGTGGGTATTAGTCCATTAGAAGACAATTCAGAGTTAGTTAAAAAAAACAAAAACAAAGAGATGCCTTTTATTAGGACCAACCAATGTTCATAATGTGGACTATAAGCTTTAGAGTCATACTCAGCTCTTCCTCGGGCTTGAGGATCAGGGTTGGGGGAAGCAGATGTGTCTGAGCAAGATCATAGTATTAACCTATTTCTTTTTTTTCTTTTCTGCACATTTTCTTCCCTCACCCCCCCCATGTCTTGTCATAACAACTAAGGCTGTTCTTTCAAACTTCTTCAGGTTAGATATAGGGCATCCAGTTGTACAAAGGAATACTGGGAAAAGGACAGCAATTGATTATCCTTTGAAAATATAAAAACTATATACTTTTAAGTCTTGCATTTAAAAAAGGAGTCGTAGCAAGGCTCAGTGCTAACTGGAATGTACAGGTCCATTTTTAGGAATGACATGCATGGCTTGTCAGTACATGTTATCCCAATGATATAAAGGAATAAAAGCCCTCCCACCTCTCCTTATGGGTCAGCAGCAATTACAGCAGAGCGTGGGGAACCTTTGGCCCTCCAGATGTTGCTGAACTACAACTCCCATCATCCCTGGCTGTTGGCCTTGCTAGCTGGGGCTGACGGGGGTTGTAGTTCAGCTACATCTGGACGGCCAAAGGATCCCCACGCCTAAATCAGAGCATGGAATTCAACTAGATTGACACACTCTGCCTCACTTACAGTCAGGCTTGGGATTTTAATCCAATATGGTCTGAAGGGGGAAAGTGCAACGGGTTTACATGGAAATAAATAGGATCCAAGCACCAACCTTCGATGAAGCCTTGACTTTTGGGTGGGAGAGTGGTGGTTCTGAAAGACTTTGGGGGAGGGAGGGGGCAGGGTTTGAAGGGCCAATGTAATCAGCATCACTTTTACTGTAACCCAAGGATGGAGAGCCTGTGGCCCTCCAGATGTTGGTGGACTCCCACCAGCTCCAGCCAGCAGGCTCCAATGGAAAGGGATGATGGAAAAATGTCACATTTCTCTTTCCCCACAAATTAAGACCTGCCTAGAGCATGAACTCTTGCCTTTTCGCTTTGTGGGTATAGTTGGTTGCTATACAATATGGTTTAGTCACAACCGTAATGAAACCCTGGATTTTTCCAGCGCCTCACATGGAGATCTGTCAATTCCTCTGCCTACTCAGCAGAGAGGCTGAGAATGGAATTAAAAAGTAACCTGAAACCCCATCTCCAGTTCAGACAACGGAATTGTAATTCTAGTTTAACTCTAGGAGGGACAGGCAGGGAACCTTAGCTGGGACTAGGAGCAGCTGAAGGAGATATATTATACTTTAGCGCCACCCAGGGGTTGGCCTATTGCCACTGCGTGGATTCTCATGGGCAGTGAAATGAAACTTACCTACTACAGGGGTTGCTATAGAAACACTGAAAGTTGAGGCCTTGGAAGAGCAGAGAACCTGCAAGCCTCTGTCTAAAAACCCTTGCATGGTGCTGCAAAATTAGCAGCAGCCCACAGGCCAACAAACTTCCTTTGTTTGCTGCTTTTCCGGGATTTTGGGTAGCCCTCAATGACCTAGGAGACCATAATATGCAGCTGGTAGCAGGCTGTATTCAGCTTGGTGGGCAGGCCTGTAGGAACAGAAAGGAGCTGCTTGGGTGCAAAACTCAGCGTTGCTCTTAAAACGTTCTCTGGCTGCTGGCGTCACATGATTGTCTCATCGGTTAATAAGTTACAACTGCAAACTTTAACATTTGGAGAAAGAGGTTGTGCCTGTATATGTATATAAAGCGTCATCTTCTCCCAAATGTATAGCAAGCAAGAGAGAGAAAAAGTCTAGGAGATGAGAACAATCATTTACAAAAATAATCAGTAGCAGCCTCATGATGGACTGCAGTGCAAGGGACAGGTGACCACTCGCTTTCCCTACACATCAGCGGAGTAAATTCATCGCAGCCCTGGGGGCCAAGGTCAAAGACATAGCAGAAGGAGGGCCTGGCTGTGCCGGCTTGAAGGCCTCTGCATCTCAGGCGACATGGCAATCAAATAAGCAGTCTGCACAGGCAGCCACAATAGGCATCATCGCTTCTGCGTCCAGTTGGTGTACACTTGGCGCAGCCGGTCCCAAAAGAGAAGGCTGAGGATTGTGTGAGGCCCGATGCGGAAATAGGAAGCCCCCAGGCCCTTGTAGATCCCAAAGAACCCCTCCGAACGGATGATTTTGGTAAGGCAATCAAAAAGGCCCTTGTACATCAGGCCCTGCAGCAGAAAGAGAGGAAAGTCAAGCTGGTGGGGTTTCTACCTTGTTAAAACTCACTGAGAGGCAGCATCTCTCTCTTTTTCAATACAGTGGGGCCCCGCTTTACAGCGATTCACTAATATAGCGATCTCAATTAGACGCAATTAGACTAAAGCCCCACTCATACGGCGCTTGTTCCGCTTTTACAGCAGTTTTTGGGCACCACGTGCCATTCTATTCAATGGGTTCCACTTTACAGTGGGGGTCCGGAACGTAACCCGCCATATGAGTGGGGCCCTACTGTATCAGTGTAAGGTGCCCCCTTGTGGTCAGGTTTATAATTTGGTAAGTTGCAAAGGAGTTTAAAACATGGTGACACTTGCATAAGAAACCTTGAGCACAAGGTTGATCAGGATGACGGCCGGTGTAGTTTTAAAAAGCAAAGAAATAATACCGGAGAAGAAATGAATTGAACTGAGTGTGGATGACAAGCAAATGTAGGTAGTTTCAGTATTCTCTCCTTCTGAATTTATAAACACAATCAGCCTTGAAATTAGATTAATGGACGTTTGATAATCCAGTTTCAAAACTGATTTGGTTTACAAATTCAAAGGGGGAGAATTTCAGAACTACTTCTGAGAGGCTGGATTTTAGTTTCTGATAGGTGCATGTTTGAAACAGCACTCCTGCTGATGCAAGATACAAGCCGGTGAGCGTTGCACTCTAACCAACTGAGCTAACAGAACCAGGGCTATGAATTTGACCCCTGTATGAGCCATGAATTCCTTTTAGGAAGGGCTGTAGCTTATTGGAAGAGCATGTGTTTTGTATACAGAATGTTCCAGGATGAATCCCTGTTATCTTCAGGTAGGGCTGGGAGTGTGTCCAGTCTAAAACCTTGGAGAGCCACTGCCAGTCAGTGCTGACAATACCAATGGTTTGACTCTGAATAAAGGCAGCTTCCTAAAGGCTGCATTTCTATGCCCATGTCGTAAGAAGTAAGCCCCACTGAACGCAAAGAGAGTTACTTCTAAGCAAACATATGCAACTCTGAAATTTATTTCAGCTTTGACAAAATCTAATTTTTAAATTACATTGGTAATCCTATTAACTAAAATGTTAAGGAAAGCTCCCAACTTTCAGATGGGGGTGGATTTCATATTAATGCACGGTTTGTATTGCAGCCACAGCATTATCAGGGATTGATTGGGACACCTGAAACTGACAGCGGATGAGTGGGGTGAACCAATAGTGAGTCTGGGGGCAAGTTGGGATCCAGACAAACTTAGTTGCACTTAGGTCCCGTTGAAATCAGTGGGACAAGTTAGTCAGGACTCGCAGTGAGCCTGGATACAACCCATTAGGTGCATATTTTCCCTTGTCCACCCTGCCCTTAAAACACAGCAATAGCTCTGTCCTCCCCACCCATTTTCCCCAAGCTGTGCTTACCCGGCCCTCAGGTCCCACAGGCTGGTTGTAGAGGCGGGTGCTGGCCACGTCAAAAGGCGTCATGGCGACAGCTACGGTAACGCTACTTGTCATTCCGGCACTCAAGGCCACCAGCCAACTGTCCTTAGGGAAGATCTGTGGGTAAGGTGAGGGAAAAGCTTGGGGTGAGCAAGCATGAAGGAACAGGTGCAAGGGCCACAGCTCAGAGGCAGAGCCGTTCCTTTGCACACAGCAGGTCTCAGGTGCAATCCCTGCAATCTCCAGGTAGGGCTCAGAATGTTTCCCATCCGAAACACTGAAGGACTGCCAATCAGGTAATCTAAGTGTGAGGAACCTCTGGCCTGCGGGCCAAATTTGGCCTGCCAAGCCATTTTCCAAAAACCACACCCACCTACCATCACTTGTAATGTAAGGTTTGGAGTAGGTAGAGATGCAGGTCGGCTGCTCTTGCAGCCAATCCCTGCAGAAAGCAAACCCCGTGTGTCAGCTGATGGGTGGGGAGTTCAATCCTGCTTGATCACTGTCTTCCTCAGCCCAATCCACTCCAGTCTCCCCACCCCCCAATCTGTCAAAGTTGGCTTGGGATGGGGAGAGGATAAAGTGCTGGCCCACCAGGCCAAAATGTTTCCCAACGCTTGCTGTAGAGGCAGGCTTTCCCAACCTTTGGGTCCCTAGATGTTGCTGAACTATAGTTCCCATAATTCCTGACCATTGACTATGCTGGCTGGGGCTGATGGGAGTTGTCCAGCAACATCCAGGGACCCAAAGATTGGGAAAGGCTGGACAGTAGTGAGCTAAATGGACCAATGATCCGACTCATTGGGAAGGCAGTTACCAATAATTCCAGATGATCTTGCACTCAAAAATGATCAGATGATGCCCGACTTCTAATGCAAACATACTTAAGCCTTCTGGGAAAAGTTAACATCATGCATGCAACAAAACCACTGTACAAACACACATAAGCATGCATGCAGTATTGTACAGATCCTGACATTTGCTATTTGGACTTGAATGCTCAGAGTTGGGAGGGGAAAGAGGAATGCTACCATAACTTAGGAGTCCTAGTCCAAAACAAACACAGATACCAACCTAACCTGGTCTATTTTGGACCTCTCTCTTGCACCAATACAGCAGCCATCATCTATTCCCATCAGAGCAGGGGTGGATCATCAGATGTCCCCACATACACACACCATCCAAATTCAGGACGGTATTACAATAGCTAAGGTTACCCCCCCCCAAAAAAAACACCCCAGCTACTTCTACAAGTACTCAGTCACTTTACCTCAAGTCGGCTAAAAAACTCTTTGGAAGAGGAGAAGGTAGAGAGTTGTGTAGCAGAGCCCACCATGACCCGCGGTGCAGCCGAGAGGGACCCACGCCATAGGCCTAGCACGCCGTGCTCTTTGTAGATCATGGTCAGCGCATGGAGCATCCCCTGAGCATGAGGAACGAAAGAACAAGAACCAAATGTTTCCCTGAACGATCACTAGTCAGGACTGAAACATTCAGCCAACTGGATTATTCGAACATAAGAAAAGCCCTGTTGGATCAGGCCAACACCCTGTTCTCACCATGGCCAGCCAGATGCCCATGGGAATCAGCTGAAGATGTTTTCATATATTACAAAAGGAGCTGCAATTAACTGGGCAGCAGGTTCTAAATAATTCCTAATACAATTATCTCAGGTACGGGGAATCTGTACAGGTGTTGCTGGACTCTCAACACCCATCAGCCAGAACAGCCAATGGTCAAGGATGATGCGAGCCCAACAACAGCTGGAAGGCACTACGTTCCTCATCCCCTGGCTTTTCGAAAGTGGCGCTTGCCACCTCCAGTTTACATGAAGCGTTTTCTCCTGCGTGTGCAAGAGAAAGAGAGAGAGGGGAGTGTGGGAAGGGGTGGGGTGGGGGAGCACCTCTACCAGGAGGAGGCCTGCTGCATTTTCCTTTTATTTTTTACACACTATTCCTATGTCCCCCCGCTGTGACACTGCAATGCCAAAATGTTTTTTTGTCCTTTTAAAATGATATAACTTACTATTTCCGGCTTTTAACAATGAACAACAAATTATTTTTAAATGTTTGAAAATACTGTAGAACAGCTGATGGGCAAGTCTTTTAGAAGGCAGCCTTGAGAACAGCAGTTTGGCCACACTCAATTCAACACTTCAGCGCAAGTCAGTGGCTCATAAAAGCTGGAGGTGGCGCACTCAGCCTTAGAAAAGCCAAGAGTAGGAAACATACAGCCCTCCAGATCGATCCATGGTCAATGCAGTCCTCACCCCCCCCCAAAAAAGGTTAGCCATGCCAACCTGCAGTAAACATAACTGCTTTACTACTCATGAAGTGTGTGGGGGTTTTTTAATGGCTTAGGGCTGGCACTGGAGAAGGAGAAGCAAGACTCCTTTCAACAGTTATGCAACAGGCAGAAATGAAAAGTTAAGCCTTGTCTAGTATAGAAATACAATTATGGGACAAGCGTCACCTGCTGACATTCTGTCTGTTAGACATCTTATTACTTGCATGGGTGTGGGGGGGCTGATTTATTTTTGCGCCTTCCACCCCAACTGCAAAAGAGGATACACATTTGCATATGACAGAAAGTTTACACAAAAAACGTATATACATTTGTGTCCTTTTGTAAGCAGGGCGTATGGCCCAATCCATATGCAGTGTACTGGACCCAGAACATCCTGTTGGCAAAACCCCACCAAAATCGACTTAACAAAAGGCAGAGAAATGTTTAAAAAGTAACGCAATACAATCCTGATTCCTGTCCAGGTCTTCCTGTAAATCACTCCCTTTGGTTTCAGGAGGAATTTATTCCCAAGCCAGTGTGTTTAGGACAGCAAGCTTGTTTTCTAAATTTAGAGGTGCCGCCAACACTGACATTTAAGAATGATTGCTATGGAACAGAGAAAAAGGTTGCCCACTGCTGCTGCTGACAGTGGCCAGCATAGAGATCTTAAATCAATGGTAGGGAACTGGCCACATATGAGACCAAATCTGGCCCACACATCACGGCCCATTTGCCCATCACTGACCAACACCCTTCTAGCAATCAGAAAGGCTCTTAGCCCTTAGGCAATCATGAAGGGGGGGCATGGAGAGTGGAAACTAAGAGCTGGCTGTAATACCTGTGTGTTTTCAGCAGTTAACTCTTTTTTTTTCTCCCTAGACCAGTGAAAGACCGTTTCCTGGACCCCTGGAGAACAGTTGCCCAGTCAGTACTGATCAGGAATGGAGAACCTAGTAGCCCTCCAGATACAGTTGGACTACATCTCCCACCAGCCCCAGCTAGCATGGCCAATGGTTATAGATGATGGGAGCTGCAGCAGTCCAGCAATGTCTTGAGGGCCACAGGTTCCCACCACTACCCTAGATATGAACAGCACAGGGAAACAGACCTCCCACTCGTAGCAACAAGGGGATGAGAGAGAAGACTCCGTACACACCATACATATAAATCATATTGCTTCCCTCAAAGAATCCGGGGAACTGTTCTTTACCCTTCACAGAACTATAATTCCAAGCACCCTGAACAAACCACAGTTCCCAGGATTCTTTGGGGGAAGCAATGTGCTTCTCAATATATGGTGTGCATGCAGCCTTCTATTGTTGACCACTGTATACAACCCATCCTGCAATATTCTTTTTGCCACTAGGGGCAGCCTGCATACAACAACAATGGATTTGCCTGAGTGTTTTTCTACTTCTAGTTCCCATCAGCCCTGGCCAGCACCACCAATAGCCAGGGCTGATTGGAGCTGTAGTCCAGCAATACATGGAAGGCCACAGGCTCCCCACCTCTGCCATAAATAACTGATATATTGAGTGAAGGCCTTCCTTGTTTGTCCTAAATCTTCTACCATCCAATGAGGCAGACAGTGGTCATCTGTAAAGCAGCAACTGGCTGCAGTCAGACGTGGGGCTCATTGTGATAGTTAACGGATTAAAATGGTAGCGCTTCTGTCCTGATTTCTAAAATTCCTTTCATGCTGCCATACCTGTTGTTTTAAGGAACTGTGCTGCGGTGTAGTCGTCCAGGGATACGCGGGAGTCGTAGACCCGTTACTTTTTGGGAGGAGGGTCCCAGCCAGGTCCCTATGTATGAGCCAATCAGCATGAAAACGGAGTGTGTTAGCCGCTGAGAAGAATCTTTTCATGCTGATTGGAGCAAATCAGAATGGAAGGAGGTGAGCCAGCCACTCAGAAGATTCTTCTCAGTAGCTAACACACAACCTCCCCTTTCGTGCTGATTGGCTCACGAGACAACAGGGAGAGCAAGGGAGACATGGGAAAGTGGAAAAGGGGACGTGGCTGTGGGGTGTGTGGCATGACTACCATGAAGGGACCCTGCACTTCTGAATTTGCCACTCCACTACTGGAATGGTGGCTTTTTCAGCAGATATACCAGCAGAGAACCAGTGTGGTGTAGTGGTTAAGGTGTCGGACTATGACCTGGGAGACCAGGGTTCGAATCCCCACACAGACGTGAAGCTCACTGGGTGACCTTGGGCCAGTCACTGCCTCTCAGCCTCAGAGGAAGGCAATGCTAAACCTCCTCTGAATACCATTTACCATGAAAACCCTATGTCGCCATAAGTCGGAATCAACCTGAAGGCAGTCCATTTCATTTCATTTTCACCAGCATTTCACGCAAATGTCTTTCACACTACTGCAATGAACAGCACTGTGTTTTCATCCCTGTGATTCCTCCATAATTCACTGTGTGAGTTAGTGTCTAGACATGGGGGGTTGGGAAAAGGAGGAAGAGAATGATGCTACCATGCCTACACCGGAATACCGATACAATTTTCATCAGGCAAAAATGACTGGCGTGTGCCTAAAGGGCGGGAATGCACTTCATGCTGGGATGCCTGTCGTGTGAGCAGCCGCATCTAGTGTAAAGCTCCCACAGTCTTTCAGGTTCCTAGGCTTGCAAACTGATTATTTCTGGTATTATTAATCACCAAAATTCACACTAAGCGTACACTATATTCCACAAAGTTAAAAAAGAACTAGCTTTTACGTCATGTGAAAGGTCAAATATAATGCACACGTTACCAGATAAGAAATCATCAGAATAAGGAAATAAAGTGCAGGGCGAAAGCAGCCTCAGTTTCTCAAAAGCAGAGACAGGGAATCTGCGGCCCTTCAAATCTTGCCAGACTCCACCTCGCATCTACCCTGGCCAGCGTGGCCAATGGTCAAGAATAAGGGGAGTCGGAGTCCAGCAACATATATAGGGCCACAGGTTCCCCACCCGTTTTACAGCCTCCCCCATCACTACCCTAAGCGTGTGTGTGTGTAAAGATAACAGCATCTTGACTTGCTCTCTGGGGCCCAGCCATCCTCTGCAGAGTGTTGAGGACACTTCATCAAGGGAGTGGCTGGCTGTTCCTTGTGGTGACCCCATGGGGAGGTCTGGATGCTGGGCAACCATGAGGGTTGCCAGGGTAATATCAGTTGCCAGCAAGCTCCTTTGCTGGTAGAACTGTCCCCTCGGTACAAGCAAACAGTTGTGAGGCTCTAAAGGGCCAGTGTGCCCAAATAGGCCTCTGACAATCATAAACACTGTTAAGCAAGGGCCACAGCTCAGTGGCAGAGCAGCTGCTTTGCATGCAGAAGGTCCCAGGTTCAATCCCTGCTGCCTCCAGGTAGGGCTGGGAAAGACTCCCATCTCAGCCGCTGCCAGTCAGGGTAGACAATACTGAGCTAGATGGGCCAACGGTCTAACTCTGTATGAATCTGCTTCCTATGTAGAAGACAATGAGCAAGTCCCACATACCTGGTGTTGATACTGGTGGCCTACAGCGATCTCAGCAGCTGACTGAGCCTGGATGTGGGTCTTCACCTGGAGGGCAAATAGGAGAAACGTAATATGTAAAGTCCCTGAGGAAGAGCAAAACTAAGCTATGGAGAGAGAGATCTGCCTTCCTCCCACCAAAGAGATGAAGTGGCACTTGAGTGCAGTTGGGGTTTTGTTGCATTAATCAGAACAGCCAAACTTTCAGGTTGCCCAACATTTCCAGGAAAATCGAGCCTTTTTACAGGTGCATTGCCCCCCACACACACACACATACAGAGACAAATATTAAGAATACATTCCTATATTTTGCTTATAGGCCAAGTGCCAATAAAAGCTAAGGAGAGCGGAACTTTTTGTTTTTACTTTTGTGGAGGTGGTTTGACTGGGACAATCCCAAGGGCTGGATAGAGAGAACTGGAATGGTTGCATTTAGTCCCAACTGTTAGGTTAGAGTGCTGGACTAGAACCATGGAGAACAGCATTCAAGTCCTTGCTCAGTCAGCTATGAAAGCTCAACCAGTGACCTTGGGCCAGTCATTGTCTCTAACCTACCTCTCAGGGTTGTTGTGAGGACAAAATGGGGGGAGAACTGTTTACACCAGCCTTGAGCTCCTTAGGAGGAAAGGTGGGATATTAATGCAATAATAAATAAAAATAAGTAACATGAGATGAGCTCTAAAAAGTTGTCGACAATGGATCTTGCCTCTGTAATTATTATTATGCAGTTATTATTGATTGTGTAAAAGCAAAACAAAAACACAATCTGTGTCACCTTGAAAAGACGGAAGAAAGCTTTTGGGCCTGTGGCCATATTGCCTTAAGTGAGCTCCATCTGATCTGGGAAACCTTTTGTGTAAATGGGGAATTATGGAAAGGGGTGGAGAGCAAGAGGAAGCCATGTCTGTTGGGGCAAGGGTGAATCACCTCCAAAAAACCAGGTTGGCACCATTTCACCCACCTCTAACAGTAGGCCAAGCAAGGTGTCTGCCTCCAGGAAGCAGGTGTTGAGTGCTATTGAAGGTGCTATGTTGTCTATTTAGGATTATATTTTTTACTTACAGTGAAATGAGGACACCACATTCCCTTTCTGAAAAAATGTCTAAAATGCCACAATGTCTCACTGATCTCAAAGTGGGCTTGGGAGTGCAATTCTCAGCTCATGGTGTAGCCAACCCCAGTGTGGTCAGACAGAAATGAAAACTGAGTAACTGGGAAAAGGAAGTCATTTTTGGCAAGGGTGCCAATGCACCTTAAATCCACCTTACGACCAGCAAGATAAATTAAAACGTCCGTCTTCAATTCGAAACAGGGATTTTTCCTGACCAAGAATTATTGGGTTGTGGGCAGAAAGGAAAGAAGAACTTTAGGTTCGACTGTGATAAACAAAAATATCTGTGCCAGCAGTGGAGGCTGTTCCATTAGGGCAAATGTGGCACTATCCCACCAACCTCAGTGTGCTCTCAGCCAGTCCCCATCTGCCTGCCTTCTTCCTTATGAACAGTCCAAGAAGTGACACTGCTGTCCGCTTCCTTTTTAGTCTCAATGCTATTTTATTGATTAATTGATTGATTTTATTATTTGATTTATATCCCGCCCTTCCTCCCAGCAGGAACCCAGGGCGGCAAGCAGAGTTGAACAACTCAACAGGGAGGAAGATGGGGAGACAACTAGAATCATCATCATTTATTATTATGGTTGAAGACCAGCACTACACAACTAGAATTTGTTGGCTCTGCCTGTCATTGGCTGTGGTTACACACACTCTGTTGGCCTCCCTGTCTTCAGCCCTATCAGCCTCAATGGGCACCAGTTATCACAGGAATGACACACACACAAAATTAACCCGACATCTCCAGTTCGGAAACATGCAAATCTGACTCACTTGCACCATTAATTCCAATTGCAGAATTCTGGATTTGGGAGGGCAGAATTCCAGTCACCAACCCAAGGCCTCACATGGAGACGGCTCTAGCCAATTCCGCCCCTCTCTTCCCTGTTCCAATACGCCGTGCTTAAGACCCACCATGTAGATGGGGCTGCTCATGGTGGCACCCGTCACCCCGGCCAGCGCCCCTGCCACTGTAGTACGCAGTGGGCTGATGTATCCATCAGCGCTGTGAATGTAGCCAGCTGTGTCGAGGATCCCGTAGATGCCCAGGCGGAGGCCATTAAAGCCAAACTGGTAAAACAAGGCAGGCAAAAGGCCCCGCTGCAGAGCTGCCAGGCCGTCCACCCGTCCAATGGTGTAGAAGGCATGGAAGACATTATGGTAATGGCGGGTGTAGGTCCCCGGAGCACGGAGTTCTCCTTGCAGCTGCATCCGGGTCTTCACCACCTCCAGCGGGTTGGTAAACAGGCAGGCTCCACAGGCTGCCACCCCACTAAGCAGGAAGTCCATCCTTGGGGGCCAAGGGAGAAAAAAATAAGCTGGGGAGGGAGCGAGATAGATGATGGTGGCTCCCTATGGAAGAAAGACCAGAAGTTATTAGGGGCGAGGGGGAACAGCACCCTGGAGATCAAGCAAGGGACCTGAATGGGCCAGGGGAGGACAAATACCAGACCTTGGTTATAGGTCTACAGAAGACCAAAACAGCACCAACACTGGTGTAAGGAGATGGGAAAGGGAGAGAAACAGGAGCTGTGGCAGAGGACAGAGACATTTAGGAAAGGGTCAGCCTCGTGCGAGAGGGAGGGAGGCGATCAAAAAAGGCTCAGAAGTTTATGGGAGAAAAGGTTTGGAAAAAGGGATGGGAGCAGGGTGACAATATCAAATCTTCTTTCAGGGCTGGGAGGGAAGAAAAATTATCTTCAGAAAACGAAGAAGTGAAAAAAGAAGACACGGGTTGGGAACTAATGGCTGGAAGATCCGATTCCGGACACTGGTTTGAGAGAGGAGAAGCTAGGATTTGAAAGGGGTCCAAACCAGGATGTGATTTTGCGGATGGGAGCGGAGGGAAGGCAGGGGAAATAAACAAATGCAAGGGCCAACGGACCCGGGCTTTGGGGCTCTGAAGAAAGATCCGCTGAAGAAAGGTTTGTGCTTGTGTGTGTGTGTGTGTGTGTGTGTGTGTGTGTGTGTGTGCGCGCGGAGGGACGGAATAACGTGATGGATGGAGAAAGAAAGCAAGGGCTTCTGTTTCACCACTAACAGAAGACGAGGAGAGAAATTCTGGATTGCAAAACACCCTTGATTTTTGGTGTGTGTGTGTGTGTGTGGGAAGAGTTTCCAGAGAAATTACAGGATTTAAAGAGAGAGAACAAACGCGAGATTTTTGCGAGGAAATTGGGGGCAGCGAGGAAGGGGCTCGCGGCTGTTGTCAGATCGGAAAAGGGGACTCCAGATTTCTCACGTGGCCAGTGCGCAAAGGCGACGGTCCCACTTAAAATCTCCTCCTTGGGCGCCTCTCCGCTCTTCGCCCGCTTCTCTCCATCTAAGCCGGCCCTGCTCTCCGAGAGGCGACACCCCGCAGCGGCAGCGGTGGGCTACGCCCCCAACCGGCACGGCTGTCCAACGGCTAGCCACTTCCCACGACGTCACTCCCCAGGTGCGCCAATAGGGTAAAGAGATGCCTGACGCACCCCTCTCCTTTCAAAGCACAGTCGTGGTGGGCGGGGCCTGTTTATAGACCCAGCCTGACCTGACCATTCCAAGGGTTTATGAATGAAGCCTGGAGGGTTACGACGGGCTGGTGCGTGTATGGATGCGTGTACTGCTATCCTCTCCCTGGAAGCCATTGAACCATCAATTTCTGGAGACACGATGTGTGCGCTTGGCACGCAAGGCTTGCTCTAAAGTCACTCCCTCTGCAGCGAATAGTATTTATACCTAAGGAAATAGTGCGCAGGATCTCATCCCTTCAGTAAATTGCCAAGCCTTGCCTTTCTTTACGAATTTCTGAGACGCGAAATTATGCAAGAGGGCCGTGAGCTGAGTCTGTTACAAAGAGTCCGAGTTTACACATCGTTGCATCATTTCAAGGGCGTTGGTGGGCGAGAGTAATTAAACCGGATTAAGTTCACAAGGTGCAGTGTGTAGACACGCTCCCTTGAGAGTCCTGGGAGACGAGAGAAAATGTCATCCCTGCCAGAAATTCTTCCCCTTTTGAAATGACGACGGCAAGCTGGAACCAAGTTCTTACTAGGCCGGGGAGTAGGCGCCTCCGAAACAAGCCTCCGCTCAACATACTAAAGTTTTGTAGGAAATAGAGTAGATGGTTTTCTTGTTTTTAAAGATTGTTTTATTGTTTTATGATGTTCATAATATTGAAACGTTGTTTTTGCTTGCTGTTATCTTTGTTGTTATTGGTTTATTATTAGGAAATTGTTTTTGAGCTGTATTTCTGTTCACCTTGTTGTAAGCCGCCTTGAGCAAAGTTATTGTGGAAAGGCGGCATACAAATAAAATGACGAATGAATTTTGGACTACAACTCCCATCATTCCTGCTAATTGGCTGGGGCTGATGGGAATTGGAGTCCACAACATGGGGGGGGAAGAGAAACCTATATGCTGGCAGTAAGTATCCCTTTAAAAAACACCCACACCCACCCGTTCCATGGTGGAAGACAGTTCTGCTTGGTGGGCTGCCTGCAGAGCTGGCTTGACCTACTCCACCATATGGAGCCCAGATGTACTCTGGGAAGGAAAGATGACAGCAGGCACATGTCTCAGGAGCCAGCTCACGGATGTCTCATTCAGAGAAGCATGCAGGGTTGCCATCACGGGCTGACCCATAACAAGAAAAAAGGAAAGAAGAAACCCCTTGCCTTCCCAAGGGCTGCACACTGTGGGGATGAAATGCAATTAGAACTCAGGTCCCACTCCAAGCATAACAGAATATACATTTATCAGAGACATTTCTCTTATCTATTTTATATACTCATCATCAACTGCAATTTTGGATAGAAATTGTTTCTCCACATGCAGAATTCTACACCCACCACCCACTTTCTGGATCTCATCAACTAGCCAGTTAGCTCAGCTGGTTAGAGTGTGGTGCTAATAATGCCACGGTTGCAGGTTCAATCCCATACAGACCAAGAGTTCCTTTTGGGGAAGGACCGTAGCTCACTGAGTGCATGTAGAAGCTCCCAAGTTCTAGCTCCAGGCCCCAGCTTCAAACCATGGAGAGTTGCTGCCAGCCAGTGAGACTCATTGTAAGGAAAACAGAGAGCTGAATGTTACTAAGTTATACTCAGAGTAGACTTGCTGAACTTAATGGACCTAAGTTAGGCACATATATCATTTTCAATGGGTCCACTCTGAGTAGGAAAAAATTGGACACGATGTGGTTTCGGTGCCTTGCCATGTGGGCCTGTACCACTTGTGGTGGGTTTTGAAGGGCAGGGTGTTCTACATACAGAGGAAGAATTTCTACCCTTACGATCACATTAATTAGGTGGTATATAAAAATTCTATAAATAGACAAGATTCCCAGCAACATGCCACTGTCTAGCCCTTGAATAACTGATCATATAAAATTGTTTATTCCAAACCACATAATCTTGATCTTATGCATAAAACCTCCAGAATTGCCCAAATTAAGCGTGCAGAGGATTGCAACCTTAAAAACTGAAACATGTTTAGATCAGATTATGTTTGCTTAATGGATTGTAATAGACCCATTTGCACATCAGCGAGGTACAGTCTCCAACTATAGTTTTACACATACTGCTCAAATTCTGCTTACCCCACTCCTCCGGTTGCTGAGGTGAGAGAAAAACCCCAACGCTGGCTGCCATTGCGTGCAAAGCAGCACTCACAGCTTCTTTCCCTCCAAACAAACCACAAAAGTGGTTTGGGCCATAGCCCACTGGAAGAGCATCTACTTTGCATGCATAAGGTTCCAGGTTCAATCCTCAACATCTCCGGGTAGGGCAGGGAATAGCTGCTGTTACTTAGTATAGGCAACACTGAGCTAGATGAACCAGTGGTCTGATCTGGTATAAAGGCAGCTTCTTGCAAAGCAGAAGCCAAGGTTTCAGTTCATGGTTTGTTTGGAGGGCAAGAAGTCATCAGCACTGGTTCACACGCAACACTCAGGGTGTATCCAGGCAACCTGTTTATTGAGCACTGTGATATTCCTGATTTGTAATGCAAATATAGTAAGTGCTGGTATAATATAAGACATATGGTAAGTGGAGTGAGTGAGGAGGGGGAGTACATGGGCTGTAGAATGCTGAATGATTGGCTGAGCATTTGAATGGCTGGGAGTATAAATGGAGAGGATGACAGTTGAATCAGTGTGGTGTTTTGTGGGGGGCTGTTGATGGTGTGTTGGAGAGGTTGGTGTGGAGAGTATAAGGTGGCTGTTGAGAGAGTGAAATAGGAGTTCTGAGGCAATTATTAAGAAGTAAAGTACATAAGAGAACATATATGAAACCATATGCTTGTCAACAAAGTCTTAAGTAATCTTGTTATTTTGAATGCTTAATAAATATTTCTTGGTTTACAAAAAGCCTGATTCTTCAGCTGGGATACACAATCCAGGGCAGATGGCAGAGTAACCAAGGCTGACCGGTAATTGTATCGAATGGTGGCAGCAGCGGAGGAAAATATATTGTATCCAGTACCACAGAGAAACCCAGAGCTGTAAGCTTGAGGCAAGAGGCTGCAAGGGGGTTTGGGAATTACCTATACCCATAGACACAAGGTATCGAGATAGCCAGGCAGAGACTAAGGCACAGTCTATAGGCTGTAAGGGATACAGAGTGTTGGGTTGTGTGGCCTAGCAGGGGGATCTTTTGAGATCAGTGCTAGTGGGGTGAAAGGTAAAAATAAACCTGACGTTCCTGACTGGGAGTGACCAGAAGTGGGCTGCACATCATAAGGTGGGCCTGACAGTGGTTAGACATCACTAGTGGTCACAGGCGGGGAAGGACGTCACAAGCACCCATCCTGAGTTTGCTTGCAGAGAGGGTAGATGATGTTGGGTCAAAGCAAGTGTGGATTTCCTTATTACTTTCTTTATGGCAAAAAAGTCAGATCCACTGGGGAAGCAGGTTTGCTGCCCAAGTCCTCTCAAATCAACTATAATTCTGCAATTAATTTTCTGGTATGTGATTGAACCACCAACAGTGAGTGTCTGGAAGTGCCCTAAGCCAGCCCTATGGTTTGTTCCTCCCAGCTCAGCAACAGGGTCAGTGTAATTTGAGCAGTGCACACCAGCATGCAGCTTGATCACAGGAAGTCATTGTTTTGTCTGCTGTGGCTTATGCAGTCTGCCTCTTTTCTCCCGTATCACAGTAGCTGAATCCTAAACTAGGACGAAGAAAATTCTTAGCCAGAAGTTTAATGGAAAAGTGCTAGCGTGAACAGGAGCCCCTGGAGGACACCTCAAATCGAGCACACCCATCCACTCTGGGAGTTTCTGCTCTGTGGTCATTCCAGAGATGACAACAGCAATTAGCCTCGATAGCATTGGCTGCATAGTATCAATTCATTTTATTCACTATATGCTTTACATACACCCCCCTGGTAATTAATTATATAAGTATCTGAAATAATAAAACAAACATGACGTTTCTTTTTACTAATTTTAGTTATAGCCACAGCAGCCAAACATGTTATTTACTGACTTGTACATGCCTGCTGTTGTATAGCACAGCCACTCTTGATTGTAATGGGGTAAAAACACAGAGAATGCTGTTAATTTGCCTTCCCATCCCAAGTGCGGCTGTTTTCACAGGTGCCTAAAAGATTCTCACCCACCTCCCATTTTGTAGCCAACTTTAACCCAGGAAACAGGTAGCAAGGGCTTCAAGCCTGTTTGTGTGGAGCCAATGGCTTTTGCCCATGAAGTTTTAATTTGCTACAGAAAACCTGCACCCAGTAAACCACGCAGGGTTCACGTTTACAGAACAGTTGTGCTACGCCATCAGCTCAGTTCAAGGCAGCGTGTCACTTACAGCAGTCTAAGTGTACAGCGCAGGTCTCCTGCGACTGTAAAAACACAGATCCACATAATTGATGGTTGTGCTGGAAGATCTCCAATTTCATAGCAATTAATTGGGGTGTGTGGGGAAGAAAGTGAACAATGATGGATTTGTAAGGCTCCAGTTTTTGCTTATCCTGTAATTGGGGCCTATCTAATGCCTGCAAATGGCTCTATATCCCAGCAAAGACTGCTGTGGGGCCTATTGGGAGTTGAATTGAAGGGTCAGCGTTAAGCTAAAAGGGTATTTCTCAGCTAGGGGCTGGATTGTATTTCCAAAAGAGATTGGTGGGACAGTGTATCTGGGGAGGTTAAGCACTGTGGCTATTGCATAAGGCATTTGTTGCACTCTCTTTTGTCTCACTTCCATGGGCCAAAACAGTTCCCATACACACCTGTTCGTGGAAGCTGAGCACAATCCAGACACCTCCACCCTCTCCACACACACTGAGTTTACAAATGTCAAAATGATGGGGGATTGGAAGCAAGTGAGATGGGATGATTTCATCTGGTTAAAGGATGAAGAATAGACACCTGGTAAGTGAAAAGCCCAAGGTTCCAAGCTATTAACATTCAGCCTTGGAGGAAAGTGAAGGCTACAAGGCGATAAAGGGAGAGGGGCAGCGATGGGAGTTGATGCAATGCGTTGGCTAGTGCTTGTGTTCACTACAGGCCTATAAACAGGTAGTCAGGCAACTCCCCTACGATGGCTAGGACTTGCTTCTAAGCAAAGTAAGTTTTTGCTCATTAGACAGACAGAAGTCCCCACCACTGCCCAGATTGGTGCTACCCTACACGTGACTTACACATGTGAGCTCTCACAGGTGTTTATGGGCTAGGAACTTGTGGGTTTATTAACAAGGCTGCTCTGGAGATGCCATGAAGCTCAAACACTGGTTTGGAAAAATCAAGTCTGTAGAAAGGGAAAGGCACTTCCTAGCCCCAGTTCTTAGCTTGTAGTATTCTCTCTATTCTTCCCAGCAATTCCAAATGAAGGTAAGAAACCTTTGCTGCAGCTGGCAAAAACTCCCAGCATCCTCTAAGAATGATCCCAGATACACCTTTGCTCAGGCTTTCGGCCAAGCATCCTCCCCAAGTCCGCTACACACTTCACTTTCTCACGCCAAAAATGCAGCTGTTTTTCACTCCATTTTTATTTGGAATTAGAAAAGTCCACAGTCACTGTCACGTGACCTACAGAGTTTGCATATTTCCTTAATTAAACATTAATTTCCTTTTCTTTTCCTCTCCTTTTTTAAGGCCAATAACGTTCTCTGCTTCTTGTAAATTCTCTTTATTTCTCACAACCCTGCCTTCAAATCAAAAACAGAAAACTCAGTTACCTTGCTCCACTGTAGCTTATTTTTCACCTTGTCTGTTGACATGGCAAAAAAGGGGGGGTAGAGTTGGGTAGGTGGAGCCTCTAAGCTCACTTGCATCCCCACCACACACACACTTGTGCGCACACACACACACACACACACACACATAGTCCAGAAGTCACAGTTTAAAAATCTGGAGAAATTGGGTGCGGAGTAGAAACCAAAGAGAGAGAAAGGGAAAAAACAGGAAGAGCCTGGCTCTTAAACTTTCTCTTTTGTTCAGTGTTGCATATTTTCCCCTAATGGTTCAAAGCGAGTGCAACTTGGAGGAAGAGACAGGGAAGGGAAGGGAAGGGAAGGGGAAAGGCAGGAGAGGAAGGGGGCTGAAAATGAACAAAGAAAAGATGGAAATAATCACGACAGACTCTACGTCAGCCTTCGTCAACCCAGGGCCCTCCAGATGTTTTGGAGTGCAGCCCCAGCCAGTACAGTGTGGCACCTGGAGGGCACCAGGTTGGCAAAGGGCTAGTCTACACTGCGCTACAGATGAGAAGAGGGCAGGAGGAAAAGCAGCAGCGGACAGAAGGCTGCCAAAGTTTCTAAGTGCTACCCAGAGCTTGGAAAAGTTACTTTTTTGAACTACAACTCCCATCAGCCCAATCCAGTGGCCATGCTGGCTGGGGCTGATGGGAGTTGTAGTTCAAAAAAAACCAACTTTTCCAAGCTCTGGTGCTACCTGCGTCTAGAGAGAGAGTTTCCCTGGTCACAGAAGCCAGAAAGTCTCCTCCTAGACATCCACGCACTTTCATGCAGACCTACATGGTGCTTCCCCCCCCTCCAATGAAACCCCTTTAGTCCTGTCTCAATGATGCAGCTCCAAATCTATTGATTATCGGCTAGGAGAGGGGCTATTTGCAAGCTTGGAGGACTAGCCATGACAGGCAGGTGGCTGGCAGAATGGCTAGAAGGGGCACCGTCGATTCAGGGTGGCAGCGCAAGAGATCTGCCCATCCTTTGACCCCCCCTCCCCCGATGCTTGGCTCCTCCTGCAGTTCTGGAGTGTGTGGAACGTACAAACATCTGACACCTGGAAGCAGAGAGGAAGAGAGAACTAGCAAGGGAGAAGAAAAAAGGGTCCTTACCACCACCACCCTTTTTAAGCTGAAGGGGGGGAGGAAAGGGTATTACAGCCATGTTTGGTCAGGAGATGTTAATGCCCTGAAATCTGGCACGGAGGGAGAAAGAGACAGAGAGAGAACGAACAAACTAGCCACATGAGGCTCGTTTACATTTGTGTGCTTACAACCTGGCCCGCTTTGGCTCGACGGAAAGAAGGAAAAGGCGGGTGGGAGGAGGGGAGACAGAAGGAGGCTGGCTATGGCTTTTGATCGGTTAATGGATTGCACAGAGTCACGGAGAGAGAGTGTGCAGGAGGAGGAGGAGGAAGAATCTGCCACATTCTGACAGCAAGAGAGTGGATGGCGTGGGAAAGCCGCCACGATGCTCAAGGAAGGTAGGAGCCGTGCCTGGCTGGCAGTGCGTCGTCCTCCCCCCAACTCAGAACTTCTTGGGCCCCCAAACAGATGTCTGCTTGGGGACCACGCCGGTTCCAAAGATGGGAAACTCTTCGGCACTGCTCACATCTGGAGCCTGAAACCGTACGAAAGGGGAGAGAGGTATCAGCTAGAAGGACCACCAGGGCCCAAGCTCAGCCCTTGCTTCAGACACACCCAAGCAAGCACCAGACGCCAAAGGTGAAGCAGAGGACCGGATTGAAGGCATTAAATCAGTTGCACGTTTCACACAAACCCTCCAAGGCCAGGGGTGAGGAGCCTCCAGGCCAAATTTGGCCCACCAGGCCCCTGCATTTGGTCCATGAGGCCGTTTCCCCCAAACTGTGCCCACCTGCCCCACATCTCATGTCAGATGTGACATGAGGTACGGAGCAGGCAGAGTTGGGGTTGGCCTGAACTCCCTGCCCATCAGCTGATGCGCGGGAAGTTCAATCCAGCATGCTTCAGGGGTGTGAGAGTTTCCCATGCAGAATTTGCTGGTGTACCCTAACCCTGTAAAAAGCAGGATCGACACCACCATCCCAGCCCATCTGTGGGACTACCCACCTGTCAAAGTTAGGGCACGGGAAGATAATGATCTGGCCCACCAGACTAAAAAGGTTCCCCATTCTTGCTCTGGGTTTTGAGTTAGCACAGTGCACTTTTAAAAGAAACTAAGATGGCCTCCCAGCTCCAGGGATTCTTGGATGAAACAGATTATCTGGATTCATTTCAGTCTGGTTTCAGGCCTGGTTATGGGATGGAGACGGCTTTGGTCACCTTGGTGGACGACCTACGCAGAGAACTGGACAGGGGGAGTGTATCCCTGTTGGTTCTGCTGGACCTCTCAGCGGCTTTTGATACCATCAACCATGGTATTCTTTTGGGCCGCCTTGCTGGGATGGGACTTGGGGGCACTGTTTTGCAGTGGCTCCATTCCTTTCTGGAGGGACGAACCCAGAAAGTGGTGCTGGGGGATTCCTGTTCGACCCCTTGGCTGTTGGTCTGTGGGGTCCCTCAGGGCTCAGTTTTGTCCCCTATGCTATTTAACATCTACATGAAACCGCTGGGAGAGGTTGTCCGGGGGTTTGGGGTTCGGTGCCATCAGTATGCTGATGACACCCAACTCTATTTCTCCTTTCCACCTAATTCCAAGGAAGCTGTCTCGGTTTTAAACCAATGTCTGGCATCAGTGGTGGACTGGATGAGGGTGAACAAATTGAAGCTTAATCCAGACAAGACAGAGGTGCTCCTGGTCAGTCGTAAGGCGAATCAGGGAATAGGGATACAGCCTGTGCTGGATGGGGTTACACTCCCCCTGAAGACACAGGTTCGCAGTTTGGGTGTGCTCCTGGACTCAGCGTTAAATTTGGAGGCCCAGGTTTCTGCAGTGGCCAGGAGTGCTTTTGCACAATTAAGATTAGTGCGCCAACTGCGCCCGTTCCTTGAGCCGTCTGATCTGGCCACGGTGACACATGCCTTAGTTACATCCCGTTTAGATTACTGTTAACGCGCTCTACGTGGGGTTGCCTCTGAAGACTGTTCGGAAACTTCAGTTGGGACAACGTGCTGCAGCCAGAATG
Source organism: Rhineura floridana (assembly GCF_030035675.1). NCBI lineage: Eukaryota > Metazoa > Chordata > Lepidosauria > Squamata > Rhineuridae > Rhineura > Rhineura floridana. The sequence continues at coordinate 8,866,403 of NC_084490.1, forward strand.
CTAACTGGGGCTGGTTACAGGGACCATACTACCCCCCTGTTAAAAAAGCTCCACTGGTTGCCATTCTGTTTCCAGACACAATTCAAAGTGCTGGTGATGACCTATAAAGCCCTATACGGCTTAGGTCCAGGCTATTTATCAGACCGTATCTCCCTGTATGAGCCTGCCCGGGCCCTGAGATCCTCAGGAGAGGCCCTTCTCTCAATGCCCACATCTTCCTGAAGTACGACTAGTGGGGACGCATGAGAGGGCCTTCTTGGTGGCTGCCCTTAGGCTTTGGAATTCCCTTCCTAGGGAGGTAAGAATGACCCCCTCCTTGCAGTCCTTCCGCCGACAAGCAAAGACCTTCTTATTCCAATAAGCCGTTGGAATTGAAGGCTAAGGATAGGGCATGAAGGGTGCTGCATTGCTAATGTCTATTATATCATTTTAAAACTAGTTTGAACTCTTTTAGCTATATGTATGTATGGTTTTAATATTGGAAATAGTTTAATCTTATTTTAATGTAGATTTTGTATGTTTTTAATTATATGTATTTTTTATCTGGAAGCCGCCATGAGTTCCAGTTTTGGAAAAATGGCGGGGTATAAATAAAGACAATAATAATAATAAGATGCTAGTCCTCACGGTTCTCAAGTAAAAGCTTGCCTGATTGGGAACTTTTGACTATGTCTGTGCTTAGGAAGGCTCTAGTTGACTCAGCCCCCACCCTCTCCAGCCTCACTCTCTTAACATGGCTTCTTAGTGCTAGTCAAGCTAGGCGGCTGCTAAGGCAGACTGTGCAACAGCTGTGCAGGGGAGGAGCCAAGGATGGTTTTAAGCCAGACCTTGTTCCCGGATGCATTCCAGGGGGCATCGCGCACCACAAAGCCCTTGGCCGGGCCCCGGGGCTCCTCTTCCAAGCGGGAGGGGGGCTTCATATACGCAGCCATGGCTTCAGTCTCCACCACATCCATCATCTGTAAGGAGAAGCCCGTCGGTTAAAACTGGAGGGCGCTACTGGAGGCTCGTTGTAGACCTGGGGCCCTCTCAGGCTACAAGACAGACTTTTAAAAATGAACTAGAGAGCAACAGCTGCCCCCCCCCCACAAACTACCAACAACCCCCAAAGCCACTCGTTCCAATTTTGCACACGCAACTCTCAATGGGCAAGGAGTTCCAAAGCTGTGGGGACAACAGTGCAGGGATGCTTTTTACACGTGGACTGTACGGGCACAGAGGGCCAATCTGAAGATTAGGATGGGATACAGGGAAGGCAGCTGCTTTACGCATCATGCAAGTATCCCTTTTTACATCAAAGCCTTAACTTTCATTTGTGCCGGTCACCCAATAAAGAGAAGGTCAGTTCCTAGCATCCTGCCTCATTGCCAAGTGACAAAAGGCAACCCCCCTAAGGTACGGTCACACAGTTAAAAATCAAGCCTGCATCAGTGACTTGTGTCACCGTGAGCAGAGGGTTGGTTGAGCCAGTGTGGTGTAGTGGTAGACTAGGACCTGGGAGACCAGGGTTCAAATCCCCACTCAGCCATGAAGCTGACTGGGTGACCTTGGGCCAGTCACTGCCTCTCAGCCTAACCTACCTCACAGGGTTGTTGTGGGGCTTAAATGAGGAGGGCTCCTTGGAGAAAAAGTGGGATATAAATGCAATGCAATAAATAAAATATCCAGCTAAGCCACTGCATGAGTGGAACAACTCCAGCTCATGCAAAATAACTTCCTCTCCCTTTCCTTCCCCTGAACCACCACCAAATCTGCTCCGGGGGTTCCCCGAACTCTCTTGAGCAGGTTTGGGGCCACATGGGGTAGCAGCAGTGATGGTGGAGAGAATTTCCATTGGGCTAGTGGCAACTGTTCTGCTCATACCAATGATTTGGATTATACCCAGGATGCAGAACTGAGAGCCTGATTCAAAGTGCGAACCTTTCCACCTTCTCCCAACTAAGTGGATGGTGGCTCATTAAACTATGGAGAGAGTACTGTAATTGTGGGTACAAATAAACAACTGGCCAGCCATGACAGTGTGGCCCAGTCTTCACTGGTCAGGGGTGCCAGAGTACACCAGCAAGTATGTCCCTCACACACATGCATCTGGTTCTCGTTGAAAAGTAACCCCCAACATTAAGAGCTGCTCTGCCGAATCAGAACAAGGAGTCTATTTAGGCCTAGGATGGAGAACCTGTTGTGCAGTAACTCTGGAGAGCCACAACTCCCATCATCCCTAACCACTGGCCATGCTGACTGGTTGATGGGGAGCACTGATAGAGTCCGGTAACATCTGGACAGCCACAGGCTCCTCATCCCTGGAGTAGTCCAGTATCTTGGTTCCTGCAGCAGCCAAACAGATGCCTGCAGGAACCCTACAAACAGCCCTTTCCCACTGTGGTTCCTCAGGAACTGCGCTCTGGAACCATTCTGCCCCCTCCTTGGACACGTGGGGTTCTGTATTAGCTACCGGGTCAAGCAGTCAGCAACAGACTTGTCCTCCACTCAATTTGGCTAATCTCGGACAACTGACAGATTTTTAATTTGCTTATTTTTATTATAATTTTATTCCGTTTACACCCCAGCCCTCCTGCAAGGAACTTCAGGCGGTGCACCTGGTTCTTCCCCTCCCCTTTTGACCCTCACAACCACCACCAGAGAAGCAGGTTAGGCCGAGAGAGACAGCGACTGGCACTAGGTCATCCAGGGAGCTTCATGGCCAAGTGGGGATTTGAACCCAGGTTTCCCAGGCCCTAGTCCAGAGATAGGGAACTTTAAGCCTGTGGGCCAAACATGGCCCGTGAGGCTGTTTTTCTCAAATCATGCCTACCCACTTGATGTTGTATGTGATGTCAGGAGTGAGGCAGGTGGAGACGCAACTGCCAATGTACAAGCTGGAGCCTTAAAGTGCGCTCCTGGTTGTACAATGGCAAGGAAAACCACGCTTTGGCTCTAGGGTAGAGCCAAAACCACAGGAACATTGAAGTACAGGGCAGGGCTCTTAGGAAGCCCTGCACAGTGCTTTGAAATCCCAACGTTGGGACTTCAAAGCACCCAGTTTCCTCACACCATTGTGACATCAGGTGATTGACAGATCGACAGATCAGCCCTAGCCACCTGTCAAATTTGGCTTACAAGGCTACGATCTGATGAGGATCTGGCCCATGCAGCCAAAAGGGTTCTGCACCCCTGCCCTGGCCCAACACTCTAACCGCTATACCATGTTGGTCCTCAGATATATAAATAACTAGGAGGCGGCTCATTGCTAAGCAACACAGTTCCTCCCCCATCCATTGGCTGTCCAGTCATCCCTCCCCCCAAGATCATCTCTCTTCATCTCACATATTCCTCTTCCAGGTTGAGCATGTGGTCTATAGCGTCATCTACATTTTCAGGCAGCCCCGTCACCGTGACTCTGTCCGGGTCGCTGGAACCTGGCTGTGGGAAGCGGATGTCCACCTGCCAGGATGAGGAAAAGACTCTTCAGAGCTACGCACAGCGTATGTGTGTGAGAGAGAGCACATGTCTGCATGCGAATGGATCGCAGTCTGAAGGGCACAGATTGGAAGGGGAAGAGACTGGTAGTTGCTATTTCGCTTGCCAGCCATCGCTGGCGGGGCAGATTCTGGCAGGACCTGACATCTTTCATGGCTTCTTTGCCTGCAATTCTCCTCAACTGTGGCGGGAAAGAGTGCGCCTGTTCTTCAGGAAGCCCCTCGGGCCCATTCCCCTTTCCTTACCCGGAACTCTTCCATGAGCTTGCGGATGGCTTTGCCCCTCCCGCCAATGATCCGGGAGTGAACCCGATGATCCAGGCGGACATCTTCGCTGACCATCTCCTCAAGGTCAGCCACGATTTTCAAGATGGCGTCCCGGGCACCCTCAGCGTTCTTCTCATACCCGGTGACTGTGATGAGGTCCTGGACCGGGGGAGGAAGCAGAAAGGTGACAGAACGATGACAGCAGCCCCACTGCCTCGGCACTCTACAGACCCAGATTTTAGAAGCATGCCTAAAAAGCCACAAAGAGACATCGCTTTGACTTCTTCAAGAGGTTTCCTGCAGGTTAGGAACACAGAAAGTTGCCTTGTACCAGGTTAGGGTATTAGGTGGTCTAGCCCAATACTGCCAGAGGCTGTGTTTGCACCAGACATTTTTAAAGCTTATCCCCACCCTGCCCCGCAAGAATCCTGGGAACTGTAGCTCTTTGTGGGATAAACTACAGTTCCCAGGATTCTTTTGGGGGGAGGCGATGTGCTTTAAACGTATGGTGTGTATGCAGCGTGTCTGGCATCACCTGCTACCAAATCCCTTTATCTAGATATACTAGGGACCTTCTGTGTTCTAACACTATGTTATGGCCCTCTCTTTCAAAATGAACAAGCACAATTCTTTATGGCACAGTGCAGCCTTTCCCAGCTTGGGGGGCCTCCAGATATTTTGGATTACGACTCCCATCAGCTCTGACCATTGACCATGCTGGCTGGGGCTGATGAGAACTTGTCCTCCAGAGGTTTGGGACTACACCAGGTTGGGGATACAATCACCTGATTCGAGAGTTCCCTTTGGATCAGACTTAAAAAGGTGTCAGTGCTGGAGTGCAAGTAGCCAGACTCTTGAAAACTTCTTGAAAAGAAGTCCAGAGTCCAAGTCTTGTGTTCCTCTGCTGCCCTGCACTACGATGTGCAACCTTTAAATGCTTGAACGTCTGCTTAAACATCCACTTGCATCTTTCCTAACCAATCCTGATTTGTCCAACAGGGACTGCCTAAAAACTAACTGAATGTGAACAAATGTTGAGTTTACATGAAGGTCTACTGCAGTGGAAGGCAACCTGCAACCCGCAGGCCTAATTAGGCCTGACAGGGGTTCTAATTTGGCCCACAAGGCTATTTCCCAGCCTAAGCTATGCCCACCTTGCCCCACACCTGATATCACAGAGCAATTCTTTCTACATTTGCATCGATTCATGTACGTTAGCATCAACAAGCTTTATGAACATCTGCAACCTCTTATTGTGGCCATGTGTTAAGTGGCCCACCTAGTTGTCCCACAGTCCTGGGTGAGTTGAGGGAGTGAAAGAGAACACTTTCATGCAGCTGAAGAGGGAAGAGATACCCACCTGATTCTCATCCCCTTTGTCTGGAAACTGGACAGTGACATCATGGTCTTTTCGGATCTGGGAAATGACCGCCCCCTTTTTGCCAATGATCTTTGGGTGGTACTTGGGCTCCACACTCACTGTCAACTTGAAGCCCCGCAATGCCTGTGAGGAGAGGGAAGCCAGCAGTTACTGGTTGCCTTGAGGGGCCGTTGCCAAAGTGCTCTGTGCCAAGCTTTGACTGGTGGAAGCTGCACAGCTGGGGAGGCCCCAAGAGGAAGGCAGGGGGAGCTTGATACATAAGAGCAGCCTGCTGGATCAGGCCAGTGGCCTATTTGTCCAGCCTCTTGTTCTCACAATGGCCAGCCAGGTGCCCATAAGAAGCCTGGAAGCAGAACCTGGGTGCAAGAGCTCTCTCCCTGCTGGCGAATCTCAATATTCAGAGGTATACAGCCTCTGGCAGCAGAGGGAGGACATAGGCAGCAGGGTTGGTGGCCGCTGGCGGCCTTCTCCTCCACGAATGTGTCTACACTTGGCTCTAGCAGTACCCGATCTTCCTGTTCTGCTTGCAGCTCCTTGACCCTCTCCAAGAGGCCGGCCCTGGCTCGCTCCACATTGGGGACCAGGCCTGTGATCTTGATGATGTCCGACTGCTGCTCAGGCTGTGGCACAGAGATGTTCACCTGGGGGATGGAGAAAAACACTGCATTTCGAAGGGGGGGGGAAAGGGGGGTGCAGGCTGCAATCAGTTTTAACTGGAAAGCGCTTTCAGTGAATCTGCTAGGGCAGGCATGCGGAATGTATGGCCCTCCAGATGTTGTTGGAATTCAGCTCCTATCATCCCTGACCATTGGGCATGCTGGCTGCAGGGGATTGATAGGATGTAAGAGTCCAACAATGTTATTTCAGTTTTGATGCCTTTGAACTATTGTACCATGTATGCTCTTACAATTGCAAGTTGCTTTGAGTAGTCACTGTAGCAAGCAACAAATAAATGTAATGAACAACATTTCATTGGAAATACAATTATGGGGAAAACTACACCATGACTACTCTTTATTTTGGGTTATGCCATGCCCCCATGATAGCCATTTCGTGACTGGTGCCCCCGACATTCTCAAAATTTGAAATGCACCCTCTGGTGCAAATTATCTGGAGGGCACCAGGTTGGCAAAGGCTGCTATACAGCACAATTTTTAATTCATTCAGAAAACTGCTATTGCCTGAGAAGCAGTCTGTAAATTATTATAAAGTGATACACTATTATTGCCTCTTGCACGGCATGATCTTTTGGACTCTATTTTCTAACACAAATTTTTCTGTTTTCTTTTCTGCACTGTGGGTATATATGCACACACTCAGCGTGACCATGCCATGCATCTAATGATGTGGGATTTGCTCCATAAAGATTTAGCCCAGGGGTAGCCAATGTGGTACCCTCTAGAGATTGTTGGACTCCAACTCCCATCAGCCCCAGCAAGCATGGCCAGTGGTCAAGGTGATTGGAGTTGTAAGTCCAGCAACATCTGAAGGGTACCACATTGCCTAGCCTGGGTTTAGCCCAATGCATAGGGTTAGTCTGTTACAGGAAAAAAACACAAAGTCCTTTTACATCTTAAATACCAACACATAACTTGTTACAATTGGTCCGTACAAAAAGGCAATTATAAGCTGTGTTGATACAGCTTGTATTTTGTCTCTGTAAATAAAAAACCTGCCACTACTACTTATATTAGAAGTTGACAGCTTTCTAATAAAGGTGGTAGCTTTCATCGACATATTCTTCTTTCACTCTCTCTCTCTCTCTTTCAAACAAGGCACCTAGATTTAACTATTTGGTATTCTGCAAATTCAGTGAAACCCATCAAATTGGTTAACTGCAGATGATTAATGATCCAAGTAAATCACCTTGGAGTTCTGTTTTAGAAGTGCTCAACAAGCTACCTGCACTGGTGAAATAATTCTCTACAAAGTGAACTTCAAAATCCACACCTGTACAATACCTTTTAATGGGACCAACCAAAACATCACAAAAGGGCTTTCTAAGCATGAAGTTTGTTTGCAGTGTCCCCTTGTGGACAGTGCCATCTGGGCAAGCAACAGGACAGACACACTAGTCATAGATACACCTACAGATTCTGCAGTGCCCCTTTTCTTCCTTTCATAATTGTTGTGAGAGGGAAGGACATCCTGCGTACACTGCTGTCATGGGAACCTGGCCCACAGGCCCAATGGCGCCAACAAATTTGGACCCCTAGCAAATCTGGTTACTGAGCATGTGGATTGCGTACACCAACACCAGCATGACCAACTTGCACAACATTTTTAAAAAGGCGTATCAAAGCCAAAGGTGCTTCTGGCACCTTTGCTATACATTTGGTGAATGCTAAAGACATACCTCTTTACCCCGACCTTTACCTCCTGAGATGTATGTTTTCAGAACTCATACCATTTTTGTGATTGAAATGTGTTTTAATTCTTTTTAACATTGTGTTTTAGATTTTGTAACCTGCCCTGGGATCTACTGGTGAAGGGCGGGCAATAAATGTAAACAACAACTACTACAACACTGAGGCCGCACATAGGTCTGGAAGTAGATCCACGTATCCCTACCTCGTATTCCTCCATCATCTTGCGAATGCCGGCTCCCTTCTGCCCGATGATGTAGCGGTGCAGGTCAAAGGGGACATCTACGTCCACTGTGATGGGAACCAGAGCCTAGAAAGACAGGAAGACTGCAGTGTTGAGAAGGCAGCTTCAGAGCTGTTCTGGCCACTGAGGGCTAAAGTGGCACTTTTGATAGGCAAAATGCTATCTCGAGGCCCAGATCTGGGGACAGAGATAGGGGAGAGGAGAGGTGAAGCCCAGCTGAACAAGGCCAAAGAGGGGGGGGGGGAATTCATGCATGTTCACACTCCTTGATCATGTCCCACCTCTTCGCTACTGGCTGCCAAAGCACCTTCATGTCTACCCACGTTCCTGCAAGAACATATCTTACCATCTTCCTAAGAACTGTGAAATTTCTTGTTTTGCAACGTAGGAACCAAAAAGGCAGAAAGCACAAGTTGTCCAAAGCCTATCCACGGCTGAAGTAAACAGTCAAACCCAGGCCCAAATCTAACACTCGCTACTGGACTAGATATCCAAACAAGAAGAATCAGACCTTTAATACATTTCCTCTCTTCTCTCTCCCCACCATGATGCGAATCCACCTAAAGCCTTATGCAGTTCGGGGCACTAACATGCCTCTCCCGCCACAAACCTGCCTGCATCCTTATGCCACCCTTCCCCAACCCAGAGCCCTCCAGATGTTGCTGGACTACAACGTCCATCATCCTTGACCATCAGCTATGCTGGCTGGAGCTGTTGAAGCTGTAATTCCAAAACATCTGGAGGGCACCTGGTTGGAGAAAGCTGTCTGAGGTCAACATCTGAGGCCCTCCTCCAGGTACCCCCCTCTGAGGGAGATTTGGAGGGTGGTGGCAAAGGAGAGGGCCTTTTCAGTGGTGTCCCCTGCTCCCTCATTTGTAGAATGCTCTCCCCATTGAAGCCTGCCTAGCTACGACTTTGTCATCTTTTTGGCATCAGGGTAAGATGTTACTCTACTCGCAGGTATTTGATGGAATGTGATGGTGGCTTCCAAGGTGTTTCTTTAGTTGGCTGTCCCTGACGTTTTGACTACTAGCGTGGCATGTTTGTTCTATTGCTTATATAACATTTTTGTACTATAGGGTTGCATTCAGTGCTAGCCCTACTCAGAGTAGACCCCACTGAAATTAATGAACCTAAATGAATCATGCCCATTAACTTAAATGGGTCTACTCCGGGTAGGACTACCCTTGGATACAACCTGCTGCCTTGTTTTAATTTTTGTATATTTTAATCGACTGTTAGGACATCTTGCACTTTTTAAAGAAAAAGGAGTTTAAGAAATGTAATTAATCAAAAAGATTTGGGAATCATTTGGGTAAGGTTGCCATGCTGGGGTGGACATTAGTGGCCAAACCACTAATACAGAGCGAGAGAGACAGAGAGAATGCATAGTACAGAGAGAGGGGGGTGATACCAGCAGAGCTGCCCGTGCCGCCTCGCATTTCTCCTTGCGCCCCGAGATGAGGATGATGTCACATTTGCGGGGGGCAGAGTCTGGCTCGGGGCTAATGTCGCCGTTTTCCTGAGACTGTGCTTCTGAACCTAGCAAAAACAAAGCAACAAACCTAGTGCTCTGAACCAAGCAGGGAAGAATAGAGAGCTCCCTGTACAAAATTGAACCAGCTTCCCACCCCTGACCTGCACACGCACACCCCTCTACCTGAATTTTCATCTCGCTCCGGGAACTTGATCAGTACATCATGGTCCCGAGTGATCTGCTGCACCCTGTAACCTTTGGCTCCCATGACAACCCGGTGGAAACGCTGCGGGATGACGCACTCCAAAACCACCTGGGCCTCCTGAGGAAGGATGGGAAGCCAAAGGGCAGATCGGGGTGAATGAGACCAGTTAGGATGCAGGGCAGGAGACGTTAGCCCTAAACCTTCTCAGAATGACTTTGAAGCCAGGAGAGGGAAAAGGGGAGGCAGCTGAAACCAGACTTGAGGCTCTGCATGCTGCAACTGGTGTCCCAATGCAACCAAAGAAGCCCCTTCTGGGCTTATGTTCATACATTCTTTATCAGTCTTAATACACACACTTTCACAGGAAGCTGGAATCAAACGGTACAGACAAAGGCATAATCATATTCATTATTATTTCTATTAAATTTATTGCCCACCCTTCACCAGAAGATCCCAGGGAGGGTCACAACAATATAAAAACAGACACTTCAGAACATCACCCCAGGCCCCAACCATAGCCTGCGTATGTAGGAGCAAAATCCTCAAAAATCCATCTCCATTTATGAAAAAACTTTTCTGGAGAAGGCTGACCTTGCCTCCCCCCCCCTTCTCCCTCAACAGGAATAAGCTGAATCAGGCCTCATCAGTTGAACTCCGGTGCTGATCAGATGTTTACACTCAAGCCTGTTCATTTTTTAAAACCTGCCGAAGTTACACTCCAAAATAAACTAAGATTTACCTAAAAAGGCATTCTGTAAAGAAGGCAAACTGGTAAGAGAAGTCCTTTAAACAGATCCACTAAGTGCTTTACAAGCCCTGACAAACAGCTGATCCTCAGTGCTTGCAAAGCCCCAAGCACAGCACTTTGCAAGCTTGACAATCGGCTGCAATGCCTTATTTTAAAAGGGCAGCTTCAGAGTCATTGGAGGCCTCAAAGGAGGTCGGAGGGGGCACATGCAGCCCCCAGGATTCAGGTTACCCATCTGTGGCACAAAGTATCATTTTACATCTTTCCTCCTTAAGAGAACCACAGAATGACGCATCTTGGAGGGATGGATTATTTTCAAAAGCCCTCTTCGGCCCAGACTACAGGCTGAACACCTACCAGGTCACCAATGATCTCCAGGATGCGTCTCTTGGCTGCCTCCACACAGTCCTTGGCTCCTTTGAGGGTCACACGGTCACTCTGGACACCTGTCCGGGGGAAGCTCACAGCAACCCCTCCGTACTCTTCTGCCATCTCCCGCAGCACGTGCCCCCGGCGTGCCACAAAGTGGCGGTGGTATTTGGGCTCTACCATCATTGAATCTTCAACAACGTTATCCTAGGCAGGAAGAGGAGGGAGAAAAAGGCCACTGCAGCCTCTGTGTCCATGACCACCCATCCTCCTCCTCCAAATTTTGGACAGTCCAGAAAAGGGCTGTTACTTGGCTTTGCAGAATCTTATTATCTAAAGGTCTGGGATCTTTCAAGAAGATTACAGTGGCAATTTGGTGATGAGGGAAGGGAACAGAGATTGGCTTTTAAGCGGTTTACCAGCATAAAAGCAACTATAAAATCCATACATAATTAAAACACACGGTAAAATAATTCCATAAAAACATTAAAACTCCATATTTAAAATAGACAGTGAAACAAGCATAGCAATTAAAACAGCTGGATAGGGAACATCCCGTTCAGGAGAATGCTTGACTAAACAGGTGTTCCTTCAAGAGCCAACGGAATGTTAATACAGTTGGGGAGGGTCTCTTGTATTTCAGCAGGGAGGGTTGAGAGTTTATATTATATTGACTCTCAGTTGGGAGGCATGTGGGTGCCATGTCTCAATACAACCTACCTATAATTGTCAACCATGCTATTGCCCTTTTAGCCTGCAAGTGTATGTGTGTGTTTGTGTGTGTGTATATATATATATATATATATATATACACACACACACACACACACACATACACACACACAAACACACACACAAACACACACATACACTTGCAGGCTAAAAGGGCAATAGCATGGTTGACAATATATATAGTGGCTCACATTTACTGTGTCACTGAATGCTACTCCTTTAGAGAATTACTACTGGCTGATGGCTAAGATATTTCTAGGCTGCCCTTCATCCTCAAATCTGTTTGGCTGGTGTACACGAGTGTGAATATAACTAGTTATACCAGATACAAATGCAAGGAAACAAAGGATCAACATTCCTAATGAGTTACCAAAATGAGAGGCAGCAACGAAACTTTAAAACTATGGCCTGTATCCCATGTTAGTCCTAGCCAGAGTAGACTCATTGAAAACAACAGACATGACTTATTGAGGTCCATTAATTTTTTATTACTGAATGAATTTGTATCCCATCTTTTAGAATAAAATTTTTAAAGGTTGCAGATAATATAAAGTTTAACAAGCAATATGGAACAATAATATATAAAATATTCCTGTCAAACACAGAAAAGCAGTTCAAGATTTCTCAAGAATATCACACCAGATACAAAATGAATGTGCTTTTTGGATGCTCATGGGTTGCATGGTGCCCAAGCCCAAGTTAAAGGATATATTTCAAATCTTGTTCTCATGTCTATAAAATAATTGCTACTGTACCTACCATTTCAATCTGTCTAACCTGAATATAACTTAGTGGGATACAACTCTCTCATGCAGACTAAACACAACCATTTAGAATGGTTGAGCAAACAAAAGGTTTTTAACCTGGTGCCAAAAGACAGCTGTGTCGAAGCTAATCATATCTGTTTAGGAAGGGTCTTCCCAGAGCCAGGGTGTCACCACAGGAAAGGCCCTATTTTTACTTGGGCTTAGAGTTGGCATGTTGGGCTTTGGATATGTGGGAAACCCTAGTTGAGTTTCCACCTAGCGGTGAAGTATGCAGAGGTGGTCTTAGCCAAGAAATACTCTTGCTGTAGTTTTACCTCAGAAACTCAATTATCTCTCCAAAATCTGTGAAGAAAGGAAGGATTACTTGGGCATTTGCTACACGAGTGTTCTCTCACAAGGCCTCTTTCTCACAGTAAAGTGAGACGTGGCCAAAGTTCACCAATTTGGAGGGCTTCTGGATGCACGTGTGTGAGAGAGTTAGAGAATTGGCCTACTTCTTTTCGCCACCACACCTCCGTTTCAGAGCGAGAGAAACAGCGCTCCTCTTAGCAGTCACCATTTCTTTCCCCCCATAAATTCTCCTCACTGCGATGCTATGAAGTATGGCAAAAACCCTCCCATTTTCATCCCTTCAGCGGAAATTGAGAGATGGGGCAACTTTCTTCAGCCTGACGGGGAAAGTTATCCAACAATGGCTCCTCTCACCCCTTTTAAGGCAGCCAGTGGAATGAAGAGTTGAATCAGCAAGGCCTCCCTCACTGGCCTGGCTGCCACCCACTGCCATGTGGCATCAGCAAAGCCCTGAAATTTGCAGATTCCCCTCCCCCTCACCCCTTCCTGCCATACCAGATTGCAGATGAGGCTTTCCAGCTCGTGCTGGGCTTGCCGCACTGCTTCTTCCTTCCCCACGATGGCGATGAGCTCCTGGTCCTTGTCATCGGGGCTGGGGAAGATAATGCGAGCACCGGTGCGGTCCCTCACTTTCCGGATGTTGGCGCCCCCCCGCCCAATCAGGAATTTGTGGTACTCCGGCTTAGCGTGCAGCTCTGCCGAGTGGTTGTTGATTTGCTGGGTGGGGAAAGAGGAGGAAAGCGTATCATCAGGGCAGAGGCTGGGAAGTCAAAAAGGCCACGACGAAGAAGCAGCAGCAAAGGTTGCCACTCAGCTATTTTTCCAAGCCTCTGACTTATTGCTACCTTCTCCTCAGCAAGCTGCAACAGCTGGCGTCTTGCTTTCTCCACCTCTTCGCCGGGCCCTCGGATGGTGACCTTGTCGCTCCCCGAGCCCTCGGAAGGGAAGTGGATGTGCACCCCGCCACACTCTTCCATGATGGAGCGCACCAGCCGACCCTTAGCCCCGATCAATGAGTTGTGCAGCTTGGATGGTATAGACACGTCCACTTCTTTTATGTTAGCCTGGGGATAGGAAAGAGAGAGAAATGAGGGCTACAAAATCCTGTCTCCAGGCCAAAGGGGATGCGTCGCTTCCAAAGCAATTTTATTATAAAATTGTATATCCTGCCTTTCCTGTAATCCTCAGTGTAGTTAACAATTAACCAACTAAAATACAATAAAAGGATGCAAGATCAGCAAACAGCAGGAGCCAAGGACTAAGGTATCTGCAAATGGGAAGGGGGAGCTGTCAAGTGCCATTATTAAAACCTTGCAAGAACAGGATTTGATTGGGCACCTGAAATAGTAAAGTGGGGGGCGAGGCAAGGCAAAGATAATATGGGCAACAGCACCACCAATGTCAGGTGGTGGAAGATCTTCAGAAGATTCAGTTTTTAGAGCGACATGCATCACATCATAAAATTAATTAGTGACACAATGAATGAACACAACGCTAGCCAAACTGGGCAACTGGGATAGATAAATTACTAGCCAATTCTAAAATTGCCCTTACAAAGAACCAGTCTTTCAGTGTGGAAGCCCCTACTCCTTGGAACTGCCTGTCCATTGGTGTTAGGCAGGCGCCTTCACTGTATTGCTTTCAGGGGGGCCTTAAAAATTATCTACACATGTAATTCTTGAAAGTAATTTTATTGGGTATTTTGATAAATTTTAGGTTAACTTATTCTTAATGTTTTATTTAATTGGCATTTAATGGATAGTTTATGTAAACTGCTTGAGATTTTTTTATGATTAAGCAGTATATAAATCTTGTTAAAATAAATAAAATCAGAGTGGGAATTAGGTTTCAGGTGACTAATGCCCTAGGAAGCACACATTTATTTACACAGCTCTACAGACACACTAAAGTTAGCATGTTACTAGTTTTCATTGCTTTTATTATGCGTGCACTACTGACTCTTTTTACAACATTACATTTGTGGATCAATCACCATGTTTTATAAACCCAGAAATGGGTATCAGGCTGTCTGTATTTTTCCCATGCCCTTCTCCTACCATCTTCCTTCTGCATGCTAGCTTTGGTGCTTCCAGTTCTGGTTTGTTTCAACCAGAGTTTCCCGTTAATGTCATAAAAAAGGAACTCTGGTTTTTAAGAATCTGGTTGATAAGCAGACATTAAACCAGAGTTCCCCGTTTTGGACATAATGGCTGCATTTGTATGTCATGGTCAACCTGAACCCTAAACTGTGGTTAATTGTATCTATGTTTTCTCGAAGCATATCAGCTTCATAAAACCATGGTTTGAAGTTGTGTTGTTTCAAGCAAGCCACAGTGAAGATTCCCCACTTTGTTGGGTTTGGATGGCACGACAAGCCATGGTTAATCTAAAACAGAAGCCAAGAGGTTTTGAATTCCTCCTTGTGGTGGCACAGGAGTGGACACGCAAGCCTGAGGCAAGGTGAGGCGAGGCGAGGCTCATTCCTGTCATGATGAACCATGGTTTAATGTGAAGTCCAAATACAACCATTGTGTTACAGACTGCAATATGTTCAGACTATTTCCTTGCAACCTTGAAAACTAAAAGGAGGAAGCTACTTCACACACCCACCAGCTCCCTCTGGATGGCCAGGATGCGGTCCCGGGCGCACTCGCAATTGGCTTTCTTCCCGGTGATCAGGATCACCTCCGAGTTGCTGTTTTCTGTGGGGAGGTCAATCTTGGTATTGGTTTCCTCTCGAATCTATTATGAAGAGATAACAGCAAACCCAGACCCTCAAGGCTAGGCTACTATAAATGAACTCTACAAAGAGCAGCCCTCAGTGACGGTTGGGAAGCTGAAAACAGGAGGGAGACAGGTAGTAGTTGGTTAGGAGCCCACTTCGTTCTAAGCTTCAAAAGTTTGTATTGGCTTCTTACAGCATTTTCAGTGTGATTCCAACATGCTGGAATTGACTCGCCAGTTCTTAACTGGCTTGAGCCTGTATCTACTGGAGGCTACTTCTTTCCGCAGAAAGCAGTACACTGCCACAACAGACACTTGCTGCCAAAAGCCCAGCAATGCCACATTCTTGCGGGAGGATGGGGAGATAGGAAGGGCACCGCACCCTTACCTTTTTGATGTTGGCACCTCCTTTCCCAATAATGTTTTTGTGGAACTGCTTGAAGATAGGGACTGGGATAGAAAAACTGTTTTCGACCTAAGGCACAAAGAAGAAGAAAATCCATGAAGCTCAATATGGGGAAATGCCATTTGCTACTTTCAGAACCAGTTTCCACCAGGAATGTAGGAAGTGGCCTTATGCAGAGCCAGACCATTGGTGCATCTAGCCCAGAACTGTCTACATGATTGGCAGCAGCTCTCCAGGCTTTCAGGCAGAAGTCTCTCTCAGCTCTACATGGATACTGAACCTGGAATATTCTGCATGCACAACAGATGCTCTACCACTGGGCTATGGCCCAGCCTTGGGTTACTCAGGAGTACTGTACACATGCAAAGTGGCTGACCTGTCTCCCTCCAACCTAGTAGGCCAATCTTGCTTGCTCAGGCCCTGTAGCATGGCGGCACTGGACCCAGCCTTAAGACCTACCAGACAGACCTTACTTGTGGTCCTGTCGGCCAGTGCAGTGGGCAAGACGGTGGCACAAGACAGGGCCTTCTTGATGGTGGCACCCCGTTTACAGAACATCATCCCAACTGAGATACGATCAGCCTCCACATTAGCTAAATTTAGACAGGTGAAACCATATTTGTCCAGGCCTTTGGAACCTGATGCTGGCTGGCGTTTAGGCTTAGCAGAGCTGTTTTTATCATGGCCACACGATCTTATTCTCTGTTTTATTTTTTATTTCCACTGTTGTATTATAAGCCATCCTATGCTCCGACCTAGAGGAAAGGCTAAGTATAAAAACTCCTCAAAGAAATAAAAATGCTAAATAAGCTTCCCACATATCCTCACAAAATCCTTCACCTGCCTGTCAACTTGACATCACTGTGATGCCATCACCTGCCGCCACCACTAGGTGGGGCCATTCCAAGACTTCCAGTCCATCAGTACACCTGGGCAAAAGAAGCACATCTGGCAGAGCAGCAGCACTTCAGCAGACACTAAACGTGGCAGTGGCCAACGAAGACACTCCTCATCTCCTTTCCCCGTGCTGCTCAAAAGCCCAGGGAAAGGGACAGCTTTGTGGCCTTGCCATGATGAGATTCAGCTGCATTGAACAAAAAGAGACCTGCTCCTCTGGAAGCCTAGCTGGACAAGACTCACCAGCTCTGCAATGACTTTCTGGAGATACTTGGCGCACTTTTCCACTTCATTTTTGGGCCCACGCAACTGCACAATGTCACTCTTCTGTGAGGGGTCGGGGAAGTTGATGATAACCTGCAGGAAGCAAGCAGAGGTCAGTATGCAGAATCGCAGTGCAAAGCAGGTGAACTCCCGAAATTCTTTTGAGGGGAGGAGGCTTAAATGAGGACAAAGTTAAAAATCTGAGCTTCTAAGCTAATACAGGCATACCCCGCTTAAAGTCGCCTCGCTATAAAACACATGCTCCATACTCCACCATACCCCACTTTAACGTGGCAAGACGCCGCTGCCATCTAGTGGCGACTGCAGTGCAGTACATGCATAGATAATTGCTTCACTTTAAGTACATTTTCACTTTACATACACGCTCCGGTCCCATTGCGTATGTTAAAGTGGGGTATGCCTGTACGAGATTAATGAGTTCATCAAGTGTATGGTTATTGGCGGCTATTGGGTACCATGGCTACATTCTATCCCAACTGTTGGAGGCGGTATGCCTCTGAATACTAGTTGCTAGGAATCACAAAGCAGGGACAGCATGGTTGCACTCAGGGTCCTACTTGTAGTCTGCCCTTGGGCATATGGATGGCCACCTCGGGAACAGGATGCTGGACTAGATGGGCCTTTGGCCTGGTCCAGCAGGGCTCTTCCTATGTACGAAATCAGATCACATTTGCATATACCTGCTAGTGTTTTATCTTTTACTCTGCTTCTGCCCCCTCTCCGTGAGTAACAATGAGCTACACACAGGCCAGCCAGGCATCATCCTCTGACTTCTGGTATTTCAACTACGTACTACCCATACTCCCAAAAACTTCTCTCTTTTTCTTAAGGGCTAGCAACTTGTATTTAAAAAAATTAGGCAGAGATTCTCAGGAAAGATTAACTCTGTTCTAACATACACTTTGCTTACATCATTGCCAGGAAGAGTATAAAAGATTCAGAACTACAGAAGGGCCAGCAAGGTTCTGTTTCAGCCCAGCCTGTTTCCAAATTACAGGGTCCAGCGTTAAAGAGATAAAGGACATTTTGTTGCTCAAGGCAGCCACAGCTACAAGCCAAACATTTATGTCAACAGCATGGATAGGCACTCCAGATAAGTGCCTGGCAAGATAAGACCTGATTCCTGCTGATTTTAGGAACTGTTATTTGATCAGCTGTTGCTGATTTTGTAAAAAAATGGATTTTATGTATTTTTATTTGTTTTATTGTGAACCGTCCTATGCAAAAGAGTGGTATATAAGTTATCAAAACAAAAGCAAAAGAAATAAAACCTCAGGAACTCTTCTTTGATCCTACCTCTGGGAACTTGTCACGGATCTCCTTGATTTTCTCGCCTTTCTGCCCAATGATGGTCCGGTGGAAGCGCTGCTCAATTATCAGGTCCTTTGTGCGTTCATTTTCCTAGGACAGAAGCCCAGAACCAATCAGCAGCATCTACAGTGTCCCAGCCCAACAGGATCTCCCTTGTGCACACCGGCTGGCAAGGTTAGGTTGAGGGCGGGTGCACGAAGGAACACCCAAAGCCCACCTCCCTCACCTAACAGTTTAATTTTTTTAAAAAATTTCATCGTCACATTTCTATCGCACCATTCCTCTCAGGAGCTCAAGCTTGATTCTCCCCCTTCCCTTTTATCCTCACAACAACCCTACGAGGTGAACTCCTTTGGAAGGAAGAGCAGGATATGTATGTAATAAATAAAAGGATAGGTTGAGAGAAGGTGACTGGCCCACGGTCAACAAGCGAGCTTCATGGCTGAGTGAGGATTTGAACTCTGGTCTCCCAGGTCCTTGCCCTATTCTCTAACCACTATGCCACGCTGACTGCTCTGACTCTACAGAAGACAGTACATTTCCACTTCTTAAAAAAAGTTTCCGATTTGCATACAATCAGATCATTGGTCAATTTAGTCTAGTATCACCTAGTGTTAATTAAACCAGAACTTATCACTAGAAGCTAAAATGATGAAACTGAGGTTGTACATAATGAGAAGACATGATTCAATAGAAAAGACAATAATGCTAGGAAAAACAGAAGGGAGTAGAAAAAGAGGCAGGGCAAACAAGAGATGGATTGATTCCATCAAGGAAGCCACAGACCTGAACTTACAAGATCTGAACAGGGTGGTTCATGGCAGATGCTCTTGGAGGTCACTGATTCATAGGGTCGCCATAAGTCGTAGTCGACTTGGAGGCACATAACAACAACAACATTACCTAGTGTGGCAGAAATCCTGAGCGTTTGCTGCCTTATAGCCTTTGAAAGTTAAGATGCCAAGGACTGAAGCAGGAACCTTCCATATGCAAAGCTGTTGCTCTACCACCGAACTATTAGCACTCCGGCTTTCCCTCGCCCACACAGAATGAGATCTCCCTCCCCCACTTCACACCTCTCCTCATCCCCCATGCATTATTTCCAACTCAAATCTCCCCTTCCTGATCAGTTCCTGCTTCTTCTTCCATCCCAGCTTGGGAGATAAAGCAAAAACAAGGGCACCCAAAGGTGCCAGGCTCCTTTACCATGCGAGCAGCCATTTCTGACAGCTCCTTTCGGGCCAGCTGGACTCCTTGGGGGTCTCCCTCAATTCGGATCAGGTTACTCTTCTCGTTATCGGGCGGGATCCGGATGGAGACTTTGTGCTGTTCTTTGATGCGATTGACTGTCAACACACAGCAGGGAAGAGAGCAGAAGTCAGAGACGGAGATGCCTTCTACCTTTCATACATTTCTGGGAGCCAGCATGGTGTGTAGTGACTAGAGTGCAGAACTAAGAATGGGGAGACCCAGGGGGAAGTCTCCGTTCGGCCATGAAGCTAAATCCTGGGCCAGTCATGCATTCTCTCTCCACGTAATCTACCTCACAGACTTGCTGCAAACGGAGAAGAACTATGTCCACTGCATTGGAGCATCTTAAAAAACAATATATTCTAGAGATATGTTCCTAAATCTAGACCTAAATACATACATGATATTCTTGACATGTATTTAGGTTTAGACTGAGGTATTTAACTCTAGTTCAGGGGTTCCTAAACTGTGACCCATGAGTTACATTCGGGCGGTCTGGCGGCAACGTCTGCATTAAATATTAGTACTGATTTTTAACTGCGTTTTTGCTGCTTTTTTGTATTACGATTTGAATTCTATGGAATGCAAATTGTAATACAGTAAAATACAACATAAGAAATAAAAGTAAGTAAAATGAAATTAAAAATCATACAGCATCTAGCACAGCATGTTACAATTGCTACAACAGGCAGAAAAATCATGAAGTGGTCGGCCAAGATCCTCAGCAATTTTCCAAGCAGTCTGCTGGAAAAGAAGTTTGGGAACCACTCTTCTAGATTATTACAAAATAATGAATTTATTCTATGTTTGCTAACCCATCGACTTTTTTCTTCTTGGAATTTATTGATATGTTTTCCAAACTGCTTTCTCCCCCAACCCCCAATGTTTTCGGTTTGATAATAAGCAGATATTCATTGTAAGCTGCTGCTTTCGGCACAGCTCACAGTGGAAAGGCGGCATATAAACAAAATCTAATCAATCAATTACAAACACAAGCTAAAAGGGCTATTACTCAACTATTACTAACCCTAAAAGGGCTATTACTCAGCAGAGTGAAGTTGGGAACCTTCAGCCCACAGATTTAATTAGGCCTGGCAGGGGTCCTAATTTGGAGCATCCTGATTTAGGAATCCTAAATTAGAGGACAACCCCTCCCTGCTGAACCCACGTGCTTGACAATGATGTCTCCATTTTAGTAGGCATTTTAAGGTAGGTTCACTGTTGACGAATTTAAATTGCTCTTATAGTCTAAATGGGTTTTTCTTGGCATTTGATGTACACCGCTTAGAAATTCTGAATATTAAGAGGTATACAAATACCTGAAATAAAAATAACTATTTGGCCTGTGAGCCCTTTTCCCCCAAACTACGCCCACCTGCTCCCCCACCTAACGTCATATATTAGGTCAGATGTGAGGCAGATAAAGGTGTGGATGCTTTCACTCTGACATCCATTCGCAAGTAGTTGGTATTGAAACCAATAGGCAGCAACCTTTCAAATTGCCACCAGATGTCACAATGACCCCCCGATGATTGACAGGTGGGTAGCCCCACCCATCAAAGTTGGCCCGCAGGGGGCGGCAGAAGGAACAATCCAGTCCAATCCAGTTCTCCACCCCTGCAGTAGAGCTTGCTGGCTGGCTGGCTCCCTTGGAAAGGGGAGAGAGATCAGCCTTCCACCCTCTGCAACTCCTCCAAACTTCCTGCTCAACAAACCTTAAGTTCCTAGCAAGAGGATTAGAGGGCTAATAAAGCATGGTGTATGTATTCTCCAGTTTTGCCGATATTGGCACTGGGCAGAAAAATTATGCAGCCTGACAATCTCCAGCCTTAAAGCTGAAGTGCTTCCAGGCTTCCAGATTTGCAGAGGTGGCCACAAAGCCTGTGCACAAGCTGCCTGGTGAGAACTCCAGAGGTCTCACACAGCTCCGACTGCTTGGGACAAGACAAAAGTGCCACCCATTTTCAACATGCCAAAACTTACTGTTGGCGCCGTTCTTCCCTATCAGGTGACGGTGGAACCTCTGGTCGATGAGCACTTCAGCGTAGTCCATTCGACCAAGCTGCAAAGGGAGATTTTGGGGGTGGAAAGAGAAGAGGGTTAAGCTTACATCGTGATGGCAAAGCGTGACTCTGGTACAATTCTACAGAGCACTCTGCAGATGTGGACTCTTTGCAGGGACACCTCGAGGTCACTTGTATCTGTTCTGCCTTAGCCTTCTCCTACGGACCCACTGTTAAAGACCTTATCTTGGAAGACTATCTTACTCAGCCACGAGTGATCGCCAATGAACGAATGGTACCCAAGGGCGGGAAGGTGAAGGAGAGTGGTAGAAAACACTCACCAAACCTCGTTAAGCAATGAAGCTGATTTCATTTTTAAAAATCATTTACAAAAGGAATTCTATCAATGCCGCTGGCAGAGGCTTCCAGAGGTCTTCCTCCTAGAGCAGGTGCAGAGGAGCCCCTCTAGAGGTATTTCTAGCCTGTCATAGCAACTTCAAAAGTATCACGTGAATATAAAATGCTACCTTATTACTTATTCTTGTTCAATGCTAGAAATCAGGGTCATCCACTGAAATTGATAAGACACACATTCAGGATGCACAGACAAAAAAAACAATAGTTTATGGAACTCCCTGCCACAAGGTGTAACTTTAAAAAATATATTAGACAAATTCATGGAGAAGTCTATCATCTACAAGTCATGACAAGTGGGACCTGCAACAGAATGTTGCAGTGTATCATTACCTCCATACAGAAGAGTTCCTGTTCAGGGTTCCAGGCAGCCATGCCCTCCTCCAGGATAGTCCATTCCCATTTTCCACCTCCCACCTTGTCTGGTTTTCTACTTTTCTCTTCTCCAACCAACTCTTGATATTCTATGGCTAACTGCGCATGCTCAGACCTCACTGGGCCATTTCAGATTGTCATTTGCCCCAACCCCAAGCGTTTTCCTTTAAGACGTGCATCTTTTTGGACTTCTGCAAACCTCTGGACTCCCTCTCCCTGCCCCAAGCATGTTCTTGTTTCTCAGGGACCCATTTTGAGTCCATTTCTTGTCAATGCTCGCTATCTCAGTTTTATGAACCTACCCGTACACTACACTCAACATCTAAGGCCCTCCTCCGAGTACCATCCCATCGAGAGGCTCGGAGGGTGATGACTAGAACCAGGGCCTTTTCAGTAGTGGCCCCCAAACTGTGGAACAGTCTTCCTGATGAGGTGCGCCTGGCGCCGACGCTACTATCTTTTCGGCGCCAGGTGAAAACCTTTTTATACTCCCAGGCATTTTAAAGTGTATTTTAAACAGCATTTCCGTATTTTGGATGTTGTTTGGTTCGTTATTGTTTGTTTGTTTTTATTATTATTTATTGTATTTATTGTATTTATATATTGTGCTTGTTTTTATCTTTTTGTACACCGCCCAGAGAGCCTTCGGGCTTAGGGCGGTATATAAATTAAACTAAATAAATAAATAAATATTAGGAGCAATAACTAACTGAATTATTTCTGATTCATATGATGATATAGTAGTGTTTTCTGATCTTTACAAGATATAAAAAATAAAAATAAAAGAATGTGGATCCACAGCAAGTCTCTCCTCCTGCTCAAAGCAACAAGCAAACACCACCTACTAGCCCTACTGCCTTCATAAGGCTGAGCTAATCCTCTTGCCCTAGCAAGAGCTGTCTCCCCACAAAGGTGCATCTAGCACCTTCATTGTACAGCTTTTTCCATAGGCTGAAGATGCACCACTGGCCTTCTGGCAGTTAAAGCATTTTGTTCTGCAGGACCCATCTCTTTTGCTGAGTTTATTTTGTTCTGTTCAATTTGGAATGGTTTTATTTGTTTTCCTAAATGTAATGGTGTTTATCCATTTTTAGAACTGTACTGCTGGAACTTACCCTGGGACTTTGCGGTGAAGGGTGGGTAAGAGATCTTACAAATAAAATTATCTTAATTGCATTTCTGAGGCTTCTTAACAGATTCAGCTTCCATCTCACATGTTAATGGAGGCGATCTCCTTTATGTTAATTCTCCATATATTAAGTCACAGAATATTCTGGGCCATTCCTGTTCCTGGGAACACAAGCCTTTTCACAACACGGTGATAACCTGGCTCATACTCTTGTAACCAGACTGACAACGGGCAACAAAGGAGTCAATTCTGTAGGGAGAAATTATGGCTTAACTCACCAGATCCCGAATGATCTCCTGTATCTGCGTCTGAGCCAACTCTACCTCCTCAGTGGGTCCCTCTAGCGTGATCTTCTCATCACCGTCCGTGAATTCAATGTGAACCTGAAAGCAGACACGCAATTGTAGACAACATGAATAGATGACTGTAGGCAGGGCTGGCGCCAGGCATGCAGGAACCTTTGGCCACCCGCCTGCCCGCTCCGCCTACCTTTCCCTTGAAGTGAATGCTGGCCGCACTGTGAGCGCATGCCTGCCATCAACCAAGATGGCAGCAGGGGCATCAGCCCCTTAGAGAAGCCTCAGCTGCCATCTTGGTTGATGGCAGTCATGCGCCCCCAGCGCAGCCAGTATTTACTTCAAGGGAAAGGTAGGTGGGGCATGCAGGTAGGCATTGTGGGCCTGTGTGGTAATAAGGGGGTGTCTGGGAGCTCCCAAGGTCAGGAGCCGACACTGCCGCAAATCTCGAAAGGGAGCAGTACCCACCCTAAGGAGGGGCCCTTGGCCAGGACCCGACCCGGCCACCCTCTGGCACTAGCCCTGACTGTAGAATGCTCATATCCTGCTTGTGGGATTTCCAGAAGCATCAGGACAGCCAATGCAAATAACAGGATGATGGACTACACAGCCCTTTGGCCTGATATAGCAGAGCTCTTATTTTATTCTCAGGCTTCTGGAAGTATCCTTCTCTGAGGCAGATGATGTACCACAAATGACTTGACACTGGTATAACGGGCAGGCCATCTAATAAAGACTTGTGGACTAGTAATTTGCAGGCTGGTTTGCAAACTGCCCTTTCTACCTATCAAGAAAGCGCAAGGAGGTACACTGGAACACTATAATTAATCCTCCAACAAGTCCAACCCAGCTCACCTCTTGGATATCACACTAGCATATTAAAACTGTGAATTAGAAGTGAAGCACACAGTTGAAAAACCATGAAGTCCAACCCAGATTACTCTAGCTCAGGGATTCTTAACCTGTGGTCCATGGACTAGAGGATCCATAGATGGGCTTGAGGGGTTCTGTGAACTGGCTGCAAAAAAAGAGTCCAATGCAATAAAACTGTATTTAATTATTTATGGGATCTATACCTTGCATAGGATTCTCAAAAGGGTCCATGACCCAAAAAAAGGTTAAGATCCTCAGTGGTTCCCAACCTTTATGAGTACAGGACCCCCTTCATAAGCTCAAAAATTTTTGTGACCCCCTCCCTCCAGGAAGGCAGGCTGGCTGATAGGAAGGAAGGGGGAAAGCAGCATTTCCTTGCAGCCTTGCTTATTTTTGCTTCACAAAAAACCCTCTCCTGTCGTCCTGAGTAAGGGCATCGTCAACAGCAGCAGTGCGAGGAGACGGGAGTCGGTGATAGTAATCCCCTCTTCTTCCTGGTATCTCCGCCCTCAGCCTCCTTTGGCATCTGCCATGTATTTTATAGGCAGACGCCTGCCCTTGGTGCACCTGAAAGACACTCTGGTGCTTCAGCAAAAGGCCTCCCCTCTCGTCTGAAGCAAGGGGGAGGTGTCATCTGCAGCGGCAGTGGGAAGCAGACACTGTCCAGGGAGTGAAGACTTTTTAAAGAAAAATTAATAAATAATTCATTTCTTTACCATTCGCGGCCCCCTCTGGATTATTTTGTGACCCCCCAGGTTGGGAACCACTGCTCTATCTGTAAGCCTCTTCCATTAGCAACACTTGCCTTAGGAAGCTGCTGGGTGATCCTGCCAATGTTCTGTCCTTTTTTTCCAATTATAAAACGATGTAACCAGGCTGGGGCCATCACTTCAGCTACCATCACACTCTTCGCCTATTGGGGGTGACAAAAGTGGGGTTACACAGTCAAATCACAGGGCTGCCTTTGTGACTGGATTGGTAGGCTTCTCTCTCCCACTCTCTCTCTCCCTCTCCACACACACAGGGACTTCTCTATACCCACCATTGTTTTGGTGCTGTAATCAGCAACTTCTGTCTCTAGGTGTCAGTATAGTGCTGTTTTAGCATCCATTTCAAAATACATGAGCAATATCTAGCAACTTAACCACAGGTATCAAACTTGTGATAGTCAGAGCAGACACAAGCTCTTAAACTACATCATTGCTCTCCTTCCTTCTGCCAAGGAAAAGCAAAACATATCCAGTCTGATGGATCACAGCAGCTTAAGTCAGACAGAGCAGCAACCATGGAGTCTGGGTAGGAGAAGAGAGGAAAGAAAGCCTCACAGAGAAGACCATCCTTTTCTGTAGCATAAGACAATTCCCACAAGATGGTCTCTAAGATCCACACAGTTTCAACTAACATACATAAACCTGCTTAAAGAGAAATTGTAAGCTTTTTTTTTTTTTGCATCGCAAACAAGGGTGCCTAGCTGGTAAAGATGCTTCTGTTTTAGCCCCAACCACACAGTGGAGCAATATTCAGGTAGCCCACTATGAGAGCCTCGATTCTGACTGCATAAAGGCCATCGGGTGGTCTGATGCAGAAGCACAGAGCCCTTTACCTTGGCATAGACCTGAGTCAGAGCCGGACCCAGCTTGTCGGGCTCACCCCGGAGGATGATCGTTTCCGAGCTGCTTTCGAGGGGCGGCATCTCCACCGAGACCCCAGTGGCATCCAGGATCTCCTGCAGGGTGTTGCCTTTGGGTCCAATGATGTACTTGTGCTGAGACTTCTTCACCTCCACGGAGATGGTGGTCGTCTTGCGCTTCTGAGAAGCATGAGGGGAGAGAGAGAGAAAGAGAGAGAGAGAGAGAGAGAGAGATGAGGGGCTGCTTCTTAGCATAAAAATCAGCAGAGCCACGACTGCCAAGAGCCTCCCAAGACTTCCAGGGAAACCTTTCACTCATCCAACTGAACTGAGCTGGGATGGCTGCTTACACTACCTCACGTATAATGTCCAAAATTATCAATACCTCGGCACAGTCATTAACCAAAATGGAGACAATAGCCAAGAAATCAGATAAAGGCTAGGACTGGGGACGGCAGCTAGGAGAGAACTAGAAAAGGTCCTCAAATGCAAAGATGTATCACTGAACAGTAAAGTCAAGATCATTCAGGCTATGGTATTCCTGATCTCTATGTATAGATGTGAAAGTTGGGCAGTGAAAAAAACGGATAAGAGAAAAATCAACTCATTTGAAATGTGGTGTTGGAGGAGAGCTTTGAGCATACCATGGACTGCTAAAAAGACAAATAATTGGGAGTTAGAACAAGTTAAACCAGAACTATCACTAGAAGCTAAAATGATGAAACTGAGGTTATCATACTTTGGACACATCATGAGAAGACGTGATTCACTAGAAAAGACAATAATGCTGGGAAAAACAGCAGGGAGTAGAAAAAGAGGAAGGCCAAACAAGAGATGGATTGATTCCATAAAGGAAGCCACAGACCTGAACTGACAAGATCTGAACAGGGTGGTTTACAACAGATGCTACTGGAGGTTGCTGATTCATAGGGTCGCCATAATAAATAAATGACTTAAATAAATAAATCGTAATCGACTTGAAGGCATATAACATAAAAACAACGTTTATCCCAGGGATGGGGAGCCTATGCCCTCCAGATGCTGTGGGACTCTAGCTCCAATGAACCCTAGCCAGCATTGGTCAGGGATGCTGGGAGCTGTAGTCCCGCAACATCTGGAGGACTATAGGCTCTCCAACCATGGTTTATCCTATTAACTGGTCACACAAAATCATAAAAATGTTGGTGTCCTCTGATTAATTTGGGGGAAGTTTTTTTTTTTTTAAAACACTTAAAACTGCAAATTGCAAGTGCAATTTTAGAAGGCGCATTCCCTCCTGTATGAGATAGAGAAGGAGAGAAGGGGGAATAGTTTTACGAAGATGCCTGCAGAACTGGCACTGTTACAGGTGCCGCGTAACACTTGTAAGAAAGCATTCTTTTAGTGTGGCCACACCCAAGCTTTGCAACTCCCTGCCTATAGACATCAGGTAGGCACCTTCACTGTATTCTTTTATGGTGTCTGCTTAAAACATTTTTGTTTTACCAAGCCTATCCAGATGCATAGATGTTGATGTATTTTAATCTCTTTAGTCTATGCTGTTTTAATTTTAAAAATACACATTTTAATTATTTTTTAAACTGTTTTTATTGGGTTTTTTTGTAAACTATTTATAGGCTTTCTATAATCAAGCAGTACATAAATTTTGTTAAATAAAGCAATAAAACAAACATTTATATTTTCTTAAAAACAAAGTATGCTTTTTCTGCTTTTAGACATATAGTTTCTCCTATACAAGTTTAGGCAGATTTAATCAGGTGACCAGCCATAAATGCATACGTTATGTGGTCATCAGACATGAAAAGCACATGAAGGTAGACGTTTTTGCCAAGCTGGTGCCCTCCAGATGTTTTGGTCTACAACTCCCATCAGCCCCAGCCTAGCCAAAATGTCTGAAGGGCACCAGCTTCGCGAAGGCTTCTCTAAAATACACACAAGCAGCAAGAGGCAAGGATGTTGCTCAACATTTTTAAGCAAGGAATGGCTGCAGTTTCTACATGCACACGACTTTCACATGATCATACACTAGAGATTTACTCTGTACCCAGTTCTCTACCCGGGCACACCAAGTTCTGAGGTGCACAGAAGTTATGCAAACCTCAGTATATTTTTTGCATAATGTTGCTTCTTCCAGCCATGGAAAGGAAGATACGAAGCCTCTAGAGACCTCTACTGAAAATCTTGTTCACTCTCCCACCAGACTTCTGCGCAGTGAGAGAGGGAGGGTAGCTCAATAGTAGATCAGATGCTCTGGCCTGTATCTAGCTAAGTTATACTCAGAACAGACTCAAGTTAGTCAGGTCCATTATCTTCAATCTACTCAGACTAACACTGGATTTGCATACAGAATTTCCTAGGCCCAAACTTTTGGCACCGCCATTTAAAGCATCTCCGGTAACAATGTCTGGGGGAGCCAGTGTAGTACTTAAGAGTGTTGGACTCGGCCCTGGGAGACCAGGGTTCAAATCCCCACTCAGCCATGAAGCTCACTGGGTGACCTTGCACCAGTCACTGTCTCTCAGCCTCACCTACCTCACAGGGTTGTTGGGAGAATAGAAGGGGGAGAACCATGTGCACTATCTTGAGCTCCTTGGAGGAATGGCGGTATACAATTTTTAATAAATAAATTATAAAATAAATAAACCTCACCCCAAAATCCTGCAGAGCCATTGGTAGTTAGAGCTCACAGTATTGGGATAGATAGTCTGACTCACTTCTAAGGCCTCTTCTTCAAAAACGTGTGAGCAATGCCTTGGTGAGCCCATGAAGCTGCCTTATATATATGGCTTCATCCCAACACAAGCCTGAGGATGCCCAACTGCAGAGTGCAATCACGGCTGCTCGGAAACACAGCAATTCTGGGCATGTTTCCCGCAACCTTTGGGAGACTCCGCCTCAGGGCAACATTTCACTCACCCACCTTATCCTCGTAGATCTTGCGAATCCGCAGGAGAGCCTGGGCCACCGGCTCCTTTTCACCCGTGATGATGATCTCATCCTTGTTGACGCTGGGCGGCGGGATGTTGATACGGGCCCCTGTCTCCTGCATGATTTCCTGGACCACTTTGTTGAAGGCTCCAGCAATGAACGGATGGAAGGCCTTCTCCAGGTTCAAGCGCTCCACCGCCCGCTTATCCTAGAACAAAGGGAAAGCCACTGGCCCACTTAAAAAAGGGGGGCACAGAAGCAACCTCTACAGGTGCCACATGTAACAGCTCATGGGTTGCCCCCCCCCTATGTCATGAACATCCAACATCTGGGGATCAAGTCTTGGTTCTTCACTGTTAATCATTCAGCCTCTCCCCTAATGCCCCAAATCTGCCTTCCCCTTCCCAGTCAATACCCTGGGTTGATTTGTTTTGCTATGAGTTTGTACGCCATATAGCCATTATAAGGGCGAATATATAGCTGCTTTTAGAGATGAAAATTTGTAATGTTTCCTTCTGTTCTTTGGTACCTGCGATAATTTAGCCTGTTTGCCTGGCAGCTTGTGAGATGGGTCAAGGAACGGTCAATGTGTAGCCTAGCTTGTAGCTAATGTGGTCCTTATCTGAGGGGCTTACCGTGCCAGGGAGTGGTCTGATGTGCTGCCAAGCATAGTAATTCTAAGATGTCAAGATGTTCTGCTCGTTAGTAGTGCCAATTAGCACAATGTCTTATCACTTTGACTTTGCGAAAACAAGATAATCAATCAAATGCTATGAGGCTTTAAAGACCATTGCGATGCTTGTAAACGCGATATAAGCACCCTTGATTCTCAGTTTGATTGTTCAGACTGGTCAACGCTCTGTGCAAGACTTTACAGTCTGATCCATTGGGTACGCGTGCCATAAGTTACTCAATAAACTCTCCTTGCAAGCAAACTTATTGACTCCTTGGTATCTCTAAAACCTGAAAGCCCACGGCCGGGGCAATACAGAGTTCCTTTCAAAGAAGGGTACTGGAATACAGCAGCTCATCTCCTCGAAATACAGGCAAGGCCAATGCATGGAGTTATAAGAAAAGTCCAACTGGATGAGGCCAGAGGCACACTGAGTCCAGCATCCTGTTTTCTCACAGTGGCCTACCAAATGCCTATGGAAAGACACAAGCAGGACCTGAACGCAACAGCACTCTTCCCACTTGCCATTCCCGTAAGCTGTTATTCATAGGCACACTGTCGATGGCGATGGAGGTAGAACATAGCTGCAGTGGCTAGAAGTCTTTTCTTGCCCCCCCAAAAGAGCCCATCAAACTGGCCTTCCTGCTTTAAACACTGAAACCACCCACACTGTCCTGCACGCTACAAAGACCTTCGCGCTGTGTCTAGAGTAGCAAAAATTCTAGATCATCCACTGGGCATATTGCTTTTTGCTAGCCATGAAATAGAACCAGGAGCAATTCAGAGGACTGGAGCCTACTGCAAAAACCTGCTTGCTGGTTTTTAAATCACGAGGAGGAGTTGCACGACTGATTGCGGAGAATCTCTTGCACAACTTTCCATTCCTCTTCTGGAGGACAAAGAGTGGGAAGCAGCAACTCTTTCTGGCGCTCACCTGCTCGGCCGAGATGAGCAAGATCTCATGTCGAGCTTTCTCAATGCCTTCTTTGGTGCCCGTGATTTTGATCTGATTGCTGGGGTCCTCAGGCCGCGGGATGTTGATCTTAGTGGCCGTCTTCAGCTCCAGCTCCTGCAGTTTGTCGCCGTTCTTGCCGATCACAAAGCGATGGTGTTCCTTGGGGATTGTGACAGTAGCTGAAGCCTGCGTAAAGGGGAGAGCACAGCAGTTATATTGGGTTGCCCGAGCACAGGTTTAACAATGTCTTTTTGAACGGTTCGTTCACAGAAGGACATAGAATGCTGCTTTATACTGAGTTAAGACTATTGGTCAATCTAGTTCAGTATTGTTGCCAGTGACTGGTGGCAGCTCTTCAGGGTTTCAAGCAAGGTTTTCTCCCTGGAGATGCCGGGGACTGAATCTGGGACCTCCTCCACGCAAAGCAGAAGTTCTACCACAGAGCTACGTCCCTTTCCTGAGCTAGTCCTAGAAGACTATGAAGCTTGGAGTGAAGGACTGTAGCAAGGCAAGCTCCTATGTGGGGCGGAGCAGAATAATGATGCTGTCCATTTAAAATCCTTGTAGGCTCTGCCCTGAATGCCACCAATGTTGGACAGCAGGCAGAGCGCAAGCAGAAAATCACCCTCCCCACTAAAATACGTTAAGAAGTATGGTTTTGTACGGCTGCCCAATCAACATACGCTTTCTGAGCAGTTCACAGAATAAAGAATCAAACCCTTAAAATACAAAATGCTACCATAAAAAAAACCCT
The DNA here is from genome assembly GCF_030035675.1 of Rhineura floridana. Classification (NCBI taxonomy): domain Eukaryota; kingdom Metazoa; phylum Chordata; class Lepidosauria; order Squamata; family Rhineuridae; genus Rhineura; species Rhineura floridana. The sequence goes on from NC_084490.1 coordinate 8,897,690, forward strand.
TTCCTTTCTAGCAGAGGAAATATAAAGCCATTTAGCAGCTCAGATTATGAAGTAAACTTAAAAAACAACAACACAAACACACTTGGGCTTCTAAAAGTTCCAAACTGTTAAAGGTATCTGCCCAGCAGCTACTCTTATTACTTGTAGCTGCCTCGTGACACCACAATTACCACTATGACTAGGACCTGTGTGGGTGTTAGCAATTGTTATTTATTCCTTTAGTGCAATGGTGAGGAACCTCAGGTGCAGGGGCCGAATGCAGCCCCATCAGGCCTCTCCATCTGGCCCTCAGAAGTCTTCCCAGCCCACACCCTTCGTCAGACCTACTCTGCAGTCTCCTTGAGTGCTCTTGCCTGGCTGGAACCCGTGTTCCTGAGCTGTGATAGCACATATCTCTTGCTTCCCTGGATGGAGGGTTGTGGGTGCATGACTTCGTCACTACAGAACCCGTTAGCCCACCCACTTTGGCCACTCTCTCCCTGCCCATCACTGCCGTGTGGCTCCTAAAACGTTGCCTATAAAGACAAACAGCCCTTGGCTCCTGAAAATGGCTCTCCATTCCCGATTTAGTGTTTGGGGTTTTGTTTTCATTTTCCTCTTAAGTAATTATTATTTATTAGATTTGATTAGACGCCCATCTGGCAGAGGTTAGTCTGCCACTCTGGGCGACATACAGCAAAACACAAATACAGTTCATATAAAAACAAACAGAGAGCATTAAAAATTAAAGGTTAAAACACCCCCAAAGCTGCACACTGCCAACCTAACCCCCCTCCCACACCTGGTTAAAGAGCCAGGTCTTCAAGGCCCGACGGAAACAGAGCAAGGAGGGGGCCTGGCGAAGGTCGGTTGGCAGCGAGTTCCACAGTGAGGGAGCCACTACTGAAAAGGCTCTGGACCTGGTCCTCACCAGTCTCGCTGCTCTTAATGGGGGAATAAGAAGTGAACAGTTCGAGGAGGATCTAGTTAGCTGGCGCCCCTGATGAAAATGGAGACAATCCTTTAGGTAGAGTGGGCCGGCTTCAAAAAGGGCCTTAAAGGTTAAGGCCAGGACCTTGAATTTGGCCTGGGCAACCACCGGTAACCAGTGCAGTTCCTTGAGGACTGGGGTGATATGATCCCGCCGGCGGCTGCCTTTAATCAGGCGAGCTGCCGCATTCTGCACTAACTGAAGCTTACAGACCGTTTCCCAAGGAAGACCCACATATAAAGCATTACAGTAATCCAACCGAAAGAGAACCAGCGCGTGTAAGTGAGTGCATTTTTGGGGAGAGTGGGGAATTAAGAGTATTTTTTTTAATTACAGGATTTCAGGTTACTTAACTGGGCCTGATGGATGGGGAAAGAAGCAGCAGCAGCAGGTGGAACACTACGAGGCGGTGGAAGGTTCTTTGCACGCACCTGGGTCTGAAGCCGAGCGACTATTTCCTTCCGAGCTTTCATGACGGAGTCCAGTTTGCCGGTCACCATGATGGACAGGCCCTGGTCTTTGGCCAAGGAGAGCTCAATGTGAGCCCCGGTCTTCTGCATGATCTCCACGCACACCTTGGCCTCGTCACCTTCTCCAAACTGGCTGTTGTCCTTGTAGCGTCGCTCTTCCAGGGGGACGTGAAACACCTGCCAAGGAAGGAACCCCAGGGGCCATGCCTACGTGCCACAAGATTTCTGCACCGAACACAAAAGTAGCTCTTGCTGGGCCAGACAAGACTTCCCACAGTGGCCAGCCAGGTGCTTCCTTCAATAAGCCCTCTAACTGGGCACGGAAACAGCAGCTACACCCCATTTGACCTCCTGCACCTGATATGCCAAAAATACTGCCTCAAAACATGGAAGCTCCATGTAGCAGCCATCTCTATCAGCAGCTATGTGCAAACATCTATCCTGCATGAATTTGCCCAATCCTCTTTCAATGCCACTACCGCTATCTTGTGGCAGAGGGTTCCACATGCTAAGTGCTGCGTGGAGCAGTTTCTTTTGCCTGCCCTGAATCTACTTCCAATCCAACTTTGCTGGATGAGCCTGAGTTAAGAACACCAGATGCCCCCTGATGGATGAAACCTGAAGGCCCATCTAGGCCAGCTTTCTGTTCTCACAGTAGCCAACCAGATGCCACTGGGAAGCCTGCAAGGAGGACATGAGCACAGTAACACGCTCTCCTGCTTGCAGTCTCACAAGGACTAGCACTCAGAGACATTCTGCCTCAGACACTTAGGGCAATAAACAGCCACTGTGACTAGCAGCCACCGAGCGCCGTATCCTCCATGAGTTGTAGCAGAGGAAAGAGGGACAGTTCTTCATCCACTCTCTTCACACCATGCACAACAATGCAGAGGTAACCACTGAAGGTCAGGAGCTCACTTAGTTAGCAGCCCCTCTAGACACATTCCCAAGAAGAATCATATGTGCGTGTATATACACACACACACACACACACACACACACAGAGCAGTGGTGTGCAGCATAACACCAAATTTATTAGTATCAGGTGACCATCCAGAGCTTAGAAATTTTACTGCAGCAACGAAGGACTAATGACCAGGTTTTTTTTCCTCAAGGAGTCCGGCGGCACCGTAAAGACTATTTTTTTAAAAAGGGCATGACTGCAATCCCATGCACAGCTTTCTGGGGGTAAGCTCCGTTTAACTCAGTGGTGCTTGTTACTGACTGCACAGATTCAACTAAGTTGTTGCCCATGGCATCAACTACAAGTCAGGCATTTAGTGTTGTGGGCCCTATGCTGTGGGACGCTCTTCTGGCTTCGGAAATTGGGCAGGCATCCCCACGTTTGACTTTCAGGCATCTCTTGAAAACTTTATTATGCCAACAGGGTGATGCAGCCGCTTAAAGTGTCTCTTAAGCAGCCAGTCATTTCTAATTATTGTTTTGTATTGCTTTAAAATGTTTTTATGTTGCTGTACACCACCTTGGTGTTTTGCAATGCAAATACTTTTATAAATAAAATAAACTTGGGGTCGTATCCAAGTTCCACTCAGAGTAGACTCATTGAAACTAATGAAGACTTAGTTAGCCATGTGAATTAGCTTGAATGGGTCTATTCTGAGTAGGACTAGCATTGTATATAACCCATCCAGCTCTAAAAGATTTCCAGCCAACTGAAACTTAACCTCTAGCCTTTTGTCAGAAATGCAAACAATCCTGCAAAGAAGCGTCACCATTTGTCACCCAGGCCCTGCTTGATTACCTTTCCTCATGCTCTGACTTTGTCTATGCTACTTGTCACAAATAACCGTAACATTTGAAAGCCTTGTCGTCGCTGCACTCACTTGCCAGAGAATAATCTGTCAATCACCCTTGCACTCCAGCAGACGGCATCTTCGCTCCTCCTCTGGAAAAAGTCCCAGCCCTCTGCTTCCCCACATTCCCCCTCCACTACACCACTGCTTATAAGTTTGTCTTATATTCTCCCTCCCTCCAGCACCTTAACCCCCCCAAGCTAAAAAGATACAAACATTCTGGTACTTGCTTGTTTGGGGGGGGGCATGTTCCCACCCACAGCTTGGAACAGTTACTTTTTTAAAACTACAACTCCCATCAGCCCCAGCCAGCATGGCCACTGGATTGGGCTGATGGGAGTTGTAGTTCAAAAAAAGTAACTTTTCAAAGCTCTGTTCCCACCCCAGTTCTACTCTAGTTTCCTTTTTCTGCACTGACAATGACTAGAGCCTCCAGAGGGCGGTGGGGAGCCATGGTAATACCTTTCCTGATAAGAGTGACCATTGCCGTAAATAATTCTCGTAGTGCAGCTTCAAGGCATTGGTTTGAGCAATGCATGCAAGTACTTTAATTCAGTTTTTCTATTCCATAGTTCATGACCATCTCGCTAGGCCCACTGCTTATTTTGGCTACATGAAAAGCAGTAAAGGAAACACTTTACAAATAGCATCCCCCATGGGGAAACCCTCTCTCTCTCTCTCACACACACACACACACACACACACTCATCACATGACATTCTGGGAAGCCGCGTCCACAGCTGAAGCAAAACTCTTTGTGCCCCACCTCCGCACGCTCACCTGGGTGATGACAGAGGATTTGATAGGCCGGATTTTGTTCCATACTCCTGTAAGCTCACTAGACTTTTCCCCCGGGGCTCCCTTTTCAGGGAGTGGTGGGAAAGCTTCCAAGTAAGTGGGGATGTAGGCCTCATCCTCTGGGACACCACCTGCCCAGCACAAGGGAGAGAGATTGACACACAATGAAAAACCCTGGTTAAGAGAATTATGCAGTCAACAAAAGCTAAACAGGGGAGTAAGGGAAATACACATCCAGGGTTATGAACGAATTATCTCACAGACGAGAGTCCACTTCATCAGATGCATCTCCTACACATTTTAGAAAGCTGTCCCCAAATAGAAGAGACTATCCCAAGATGCTGTGAAAAATGACATCCCCCCCCCCCCCGAACAGACCAATGCATTCTGGCGAATGATCGCTTAAAGGCTTTCTTCAGGGGTTAAATTGAAAGACAGCCTGCAGAGATCTCGTATCTAACAAAGATCTCTGCAGGCTGTCGTTCAGTTTGACACCTGAAGACAGCCTCGGGCTGTTTTGAAAATAGAATCTTCATTTTCACAGCATCTTGAGATATCATCTCTTTTGGTTTGGGGTTCATTTTGGACAATCTCAGGTTTTTGCATTTTTCTCCTGCTATGCATTTGGACACCACTTAACGATATCGTAACCACATTTTGCATGAGGGCTCCTGAGAGCAAGGAGCAGGTTTTCATCTATGTTTGTATAGAACCGGATGCCATTCTGAATCAAGATGACAGACTGAACCTTTCGAAACTGCACTGATTTTAACCATTTGTTTCAAAACTGTACAGATTTTTTGGTTTTATAGGTTATCATACTTTGGACACATAATGACAAGACATAATGAGAAGACAATAATGCTGGGAAAAACAGAAGGGAATAGCAAAAGAGGAAGGCCAAACAAGAGATGGATCGATCCCATAAAGGAAGCCACAGACCTGAACTTACAAGATCTGAGCAGGGTGGTTAATGACAGATGCTCTTGGAGGTCGCTGATTCACAGGGTCGCCATAAGTCGAAATCGACTTGAAGGCACATAGCAACAACAAGAATGCCCAAGCAACACCAAGTGCGAGGCTGCTAATGAAGTATAAACCTCAACTGGCAGGAATAAATACGCACATAAGAGTAGAGTGAGGAAAAGAAATTAAGCAGCAAGGTTCAGAGGGGACTGAAACGCAAAACAGACCATGCCAATTATGTTACAAGCTTACAATACATCTAAAATAAGTACAGAGGCCCATTTACAAAGCAACTGTTGAGGAGACCACAAAACATGCCATCCTTGGGTTAGCTAATCTGACATCTGTAATGGAATAAAAAATCCCATTATCTTGAATCAGGCCACAGGTGATAGAACTGAACTTTTGATATAATTTAGTGGTTTGGCGCTGGGGTCTCCCTTTCGAAGTCTCATTTTACAAGAGAGGCCACTTTGAGGCCAGCAACAGAGTGCCCTGGGAGGCTGAAACATTCTTCTACTTGTGTCTGAATATCTTACCTTCCCAATGAGTACCACCTTATTAGATCTATCTGTAATGCCCACTCTAACTTCTAGCCCTGCTTTTTAAATCTTATGATCAAGCATGCATCTTATGCATCGTGAGAAACAGCTTCAGGAAACCCACACAGACACACCCCGGGTTTCCTGACCAACTTACCTCGTGTTTCTTCATCCCTCAGGCCGCTGCGGTGCTCAGCAAAGCTTTCGGGTGTTAACACTGCTACCGAGCTCATAGTTTCAAACCCAGATTTGCGCGTTTCCGGTATTCCACTGTTTCGGCGAGAGAGAAAGAGAGAGAGAGAACACAACCCAAGTTGGCCAGACCATCTGGTTACTCCTCTGTACAAAGCGGCCGCATCTCTTGAGCCAGTCTGCTCGCAACCTGGTGCCCTCCAGATGTTTTGGACTACAATTCCCATCAGCCCCAGCCAGCACATCTGATGGGAGTCGTAGTCCAAAACATCTAGAGGGCGCAAGGTTGCAAGGAGGCTGCTCTAAGCCCATCGCACACCCTAGACTCTAGAGCAACTGTGTTATAATCCAGCTTGTAGTCTGAGTTCGGAATTGACTTGAAGGCAGTACATTTACATTTTTTAAAGGCTTTTCTGAGCGCTGGCAGCCCATCTACGGTGCCACTCTGGTGCTAGCCAAAGACATTTTTGCTTCTGGATGCCTCAGCATGTGAAGTGCTCCATCCAGCCTTCCCAAGTGTCACTTTAAATAAAAGAAAAGCCATCCAGCAACCAACAAGAACAGCCAAGCAGAATGTTACGGGTTGTACCTAAAGCTGTGCATGAGGTGTTGCACTCATGCAATGGATTTCACCTTCCTCCATCCACACCCCCTCTAAATCTGCTCCAGCAGGTCCTCCAACCCTCTGGAGCAGGTTTTGAGGGTGTGCGAGGGGCTACAGGGGAGAGATGAGCAATGCTCCATTGCGCAAAAGGAAAGTCTGTTGCATTAGCAGTGTTGGATATGACCCTAAGGGTCATTCCTCACCCCCGTTTAGCAGCAGCTGTGAGAGGGAAGTTGACCTCCTCCCTATTTAGGCCAGCTGCAGATGAGACACAGAAGATCTGACCTGTCCCAGGTTTGAGCAGAGGATGCAACCTCAGCAGCTCTTTTCTTCCCACCCCTGGCTCAGATGGGAAGCATGGCCCTGCATTTCCAGCTTGGCAGAGGCTCCCATCAAAACACGGTTCCCACTGCACCTCACCCGGAAATTCCCTTTGTTGATTTGGGGAGGGGGGAGGGGGGAGGAGGGAAGAGGCAGGGGGAGACTGACCTGCAAAATGGTCGAGTGCCAGAAGGGTCCGTCCTGAACGAGGCTACCTGTGGCGCGTCAGCGTAACGGCTGCTTTGGTCCTGCAAGGAGCATTGAGCGCAGTTAGGAGGAGCCAGTTATTTATTTATTTAATATCCCGCCCTTCCTCCCAGAAAGAGCCAGGGTGGCAAACAAAAACACTCTTAAAACATATCAAAACAAAACATCTTTTAAAACATCTTATTAAAAATACCACCTTTAAAAACATCTTTAAAAAGCAATTTCAACACAGACACAGACTGGGATAAGGTCTCCACTTAAAAGGTTTTTTGACAGGGGAAGGTCTTCAGTAGGCGCCAAAAATATAACAGCGATGGCGCCTGTCTAATATTTAAGGGGAAGGAATTCCAAAGGGTAGACGCCACAACACTCAAGATCCATTTCCTATGTTGTGCAGAACCGACCTCCTGATAAGATGGCATCTGCAGGAGGCCCTCACCTGCAGAGCGCAGCGATCAACTGGGTGTATAAGGGGCAAGTCAATCTTTCAGGTATCCTGGTCCCAAATTAAATAGGGCTTCATTCACCAAAACCAGAACCTTGAACTTGGCCCAGCAGCTAATGAGCAGCCAGTGCAATTCTTTCAGCAGCAGGGTAACATGTTGGCGATAACCTGCTCCAGTGAGCAGTCTCACCACCACATTTTGCACTGGCTACAGCTCCCAGATCAACCTCAAGGGCAGCCCCACAGACAGCGCATTACAGTGATCCATCCTGGAGATTACCAGTGCATGGACAACTGTGGTCAGGTTATCCCAGTCCAGAAACGGCCGCAGCTGTCTTACCAGCTGAAGCTGGCATGAACAGGGCAGGGCAAGCCCCTGAAGCCTTAGCTTCTGGGAATTTGAACAAAGTTCTCAACGCAGCCCAGTGCAGGGTTGTGCTGAAATCTAAGGCAGACCATTTCCCACCCATCCCCCAAAGCTGTGACTGGCTCTCAGGAACTGCAACACTGATAACAAGGCATCCAGAAAGACAGGTTTTCAGTTTAAGAAATCAAGCTGAGGTGCCCTCCCCCCGTAAACCTATTTTTTGTTATCAAAGCTACTTCTGCAGTGTTTGAACACAGCTTTGGGTACACCATCCTAAATAATTAGTTAGTCGCCTATGGCAAGGTATAATTTCCTCCAAGTGACTAAAAAGAAGAGTTGTGTGCAAGTAGGCCACACATGACTAGTAGATATGCTGTAGATAGATGGACTAGCATTTTAGTGTACTAATTTGCAAGCCTGCAAGAGTATGCTATCTACTTCTCCCCAAGAAGAACCGAATTCCGTTCAGCGATGCTACGTCATGATTTTCTTTTGCTTCACTGTCGCTCCAAGCACCTGCTGAGATTCCAATAATGAACCAAGAAGTAGCGTCAGGGCACCCAAGCCTCTAGTCCTCATGACAAGAAGGAACAATGCTACTATGCAGTCTGAATGGCATAGAGCTGCAGCTCAGTGGCAGAACCCATGTTCTGCATGCAGAAAATCCCAGGTTCAATCCTGAGCATCTCTAGGTAGGCCCCCTGCCAGAAAGTCTGAAGAGCTGCTGCCAGTCAGAGTAGATAATACTGAGCTAGATGGACCAATAATCTGACTCAGTGTAGGACAGGTTCCCGCGTTGCTGTAACACACATTTCCCTGCTTTCTAGGGAAAAAGTAAAACTCTCTCCATGTTGGATGGAGTCATTCTGGGAAGGGGTGGACCTGAGTTGCTCTCCTGTTCTATTCACAGGGACAATTTAAAAAAAAAAAAAAAGTCTGCAGCTAAGCTCCTGCCTGAACCAGAATCTTTAACTTGGCCCAGATCCCTTCCCTCTCAGCTATGCTAGAACGATTAGCACATATTTAGAACTTGCTGAAGTGAAGGAGCCACTCCTATGGTTCCGTTCCATTAGAACAACTGTGATGGTATTGTTTCTTTTTATAATTACACTATGGGCTCTGCCACTGAAACTCTGCCCATTGTCACCAGCACTCCCCCTCCCCCCAGGGTCACCAGCCTACCCTCCCAACACACTGAGGGCCAGGCCCAGCTGCCTCCGCCCCTCTCACTCCCACCTACACCACCACCACCCAGCCTCGCAGCATCACACTACTTGTGGACGCTTCTCCGCATGCACCTGCACAGAAGCATTCACGGGTAGCGTGACACTTGGAAAAGTATATAGTAAGGTATTCTACTGGTGAAACACACCCTGGGACCTTATGGTTAAGAGTGGGTAAGAAATCTTACAAATAAATAAAATATCCAACTGTAGGGAGCGTACGACCAGGCTCGGGCTACGAGGTACCTACAAGCAAATGATGAGACCCACCGCATAAGAAACTAAGGGCAGCCTTGCTGGACCAGGCCAAAGGGGGCCCATCTAGTACATTATCCTCTTCTTGCAATGGCCAACAAAATGGAAATGGACTGTCTTCAAGTCGATCCCGACTTATGGTGACCCTATGAATGGGGTTTTCATGGTAAGCGGTATTCAGAGGAGGTTTACCATTGCCTTCCTCTGAGGCTGAGAGGGAGTGACTGGCCCAAGGTCACCCAGTGAGCTTCATGGCTGTGTGGAGATTCGAACCCTGGTCTCCCAGGTCGCAGTTGTTGTTATGTGCCTTCAAGTCGACCACGACTTATGGCGTCCCTATGAATCAGTGACCTCCAAGAGCATCTGTCATGAACCACCCTGTTCAGATCTTGTAAGTTCAGGTCTGTGGCTTCCTTTATGGAATCAAGCCATCACTTGTTTGGCCTTCCTCTTTTTCTACTTCCTTCTGTTTTTCCCAGCATTATTGTCTTTTCTAGTGAATCATGTCTTCACATTATGTGTCCAGAGTATGATAAGCTCAGTTTCATCATTTTAGCTTCTAGTGATAGTTCTAGTTTAATTTGTTCTAACACCCAATTATTTGTCTTTTTTGCAATCCATGGTATGTGCAAAACTCTCCTCCACATTTCAAATGAGTTGATTTTTCTCTTATCCACATTTTCACTGTCTGACTTTCACATCCATACATAGAGATCGGAAATACCATAGTCTGAATGATCCTGACTTTAGTGTTCAGGGACACATCTTTGCATTTGAGGACCTTTTCTGGCTCTCAATGGCCAAAAGATGACCCTTATAGGAAGCCCGCAAGCAGGATATGAGCAGAACACAACAGTGCTCTGGCCCAGCTGGTGTTTGGCTCCCCCACCCCCAAACCACCCTTCTGCATGAGCTGCCTCTCCCCGCTCCAAATTTAATTCCTGTTCACAAGAAGCCGGTTCACAACTTGCAGCAAAGGTGTTTTGCCCTCTGCTGCCCAATGCCGTTAAGCAAGCAATACAACACTAAGCTCTATGGGGAGGATTTGAGAGAAATCCTCTTAAGGCAAACATAAAGGAAGACTCGGGTGGACTATCATCGTCATGTCAAAGGAGACAGAGAGTGAGAGAACCCCCCTCAGCACACGCAGCTTGTGAACTCTTAATCCTGGAACAGCCTTAAGCAGGAGAAGGAAGATGCCCACATGTGGTTGCCTTTTATGGCCCTTGATTGCCTTTTAGGGAGAGGAACATAGTGCAGGCGGAGCTCTTATTTCAAAAAACAAACAATCAGGAAACACAATGCCAGCTTTTTCAGGATGAACAAAGGTATTACACATCATGCAGAATGCACACATTAAATCTTTTACATTTATTTATTTCAAAAATTCAAGAAGAAACAAAATAAGAACAGTTACATCATGCAATTACTAAAAGAAAGGGATGTGTTTAGCGTATTTTCCTTCTCTATGTATAGGTAGGCCTATATGTAAGATCCAGCGGCAACCTGGAGACTTTTTGTATTCTGACAAAACAGTACATAAGAATAGCCTGCTGGATCAGGCCAGTGGCCCATCTGGTCCACAACCAGTTGCACATGGGAAGCCTGCAAGCAGGACCTGAGTGCAAAAATACTCTCCCCTCCTGCAGTTTCCAGCAACTGGTATTTGGAAGCACACCCCCTCGCACTATGGAGGCAGAGCATAGCCATCATGACTCATAGCCACTGACAGCCTTATCCTCCATGAATTTGTCTAATCATGTTTTAAAGCCACCCAAGTTGGTGACCATCGCTGCCTCTTGTGAGAGCAAACTCCATACCTATGTGCTGGCTGAAGGACTTCCATAATATTGCAATTTGTCCTTAATCTTTTTTCCATAATCTGAGGAAAGCTTTGCTAAATGCTGCTGCTTACATCCCTGATTTGTATACTGTAAAAGACAAGCATACCCCACTGTGTAAAAATCAAATATTTTAGCTTTACTTTTAAGCTAATTTGTCGGCAAGTCCATTTTTCCTCGTAATTTTTAAGGAATTCAGATGTGTGGATAGCCACAGATTTAGAGGCTTTAAAAGGGGATGAAACAAAATAATTGGAGGAAGTCACAATGGCTAACCTGGCGTCCGCCATATATTGCTGGACAACAACTCCCACCATCCCTGGCCATGCTGGCTGGGGCTGATGGAATTGGAGAAGGGCCATATCTTAGCAGTAGCGCATCTGCCTGGCACGCAGAAGGTCCCTGGTTCAATCCCCAGCAGCTCCAAGTAGGGTTGGGAGAGGCCTTGTCTGAAACCCTGGGAGTCTCTGCCAGTCAGTGTAGACAATACTGAACTAGATGAACCAATGGTCTGACTAAGTATAAGAACGCTTCTTATGTTCCTAGCTTAGCTACCTCTGCTGTATGGAAAACTTTGCGCTCAAGCACAGGGTAGCTGTCACCTTCAACCCCCACTTTGTGGGCTTCTTGGAAGCATTTGAGCCACTGCTGTGGACGAGATGTTGGACTAGATGGTCTGATCCAGCAGAGGTCAAGACGTTGGTGGGCTACAAGGCTGACGCTTGCTTGGATCCAGACACATTCACGACAGAGTGTGCATATGGACTAGGCTTTGGTTGGGGGGGAAGCCAGAACTACTCCTGTTAAGAGAATGTTCCTGAACAGTAGAATTTACACATTATAGCTACACAGGAGGATTGGGGGGGGGGAATGTCTGTGGTAAGGTGGTGAAGTGCTTCTTCACGCACTTGGTTATTAAGCTTTTAAGAACCTGTCTTACACTGAGTTGGACTGCTAGTGCATCTAGCTCAGTATTGCCTACACTGATGGCAGCAGATCTCCAGGATTTTTAGGGAGAGCTCTTTTCCACATGTACAGGTCCTCTTGCATCTCCAAGTTAAAGAGAGTCTGGGGAAAGCCCACTCTCTCCACCCGAAACAGACCAACTTTACCTAGATGAAATCGGTAGAAGACTGCTTCCTATGTTCAAAAATTATGTCTGTTATTTCACAGTGTGCATTTCCAAAAGCATTTTATCCCAAAATTTGCATTAAATGCCTTTTGGCGTATCTTGAGCTGAGGACCATGCTGCAAAGTTCTAAGAAGCACAAGATCTGAAGGATAATTGCATTCCAATCAGCACAAGAGTTTATTTGGTATGATCAGGACAGTTTGCATCGGAATCCACAGGTCAAAATGCACCATTATTCCCATTACAGCCATCAAGCCAGGCCTTACCTGCCCCTGCCTTTCTGCCTCCCCCCCCCACCTGCGTTCCTATCCTCCTGGACCGCAGCAACCTTAAAGCCACACTGGCACTATACATTTAATTACATTTAAAGCACTCTTGTGCCACTTTAAAACAGCCGGGGCTTCCCCCAAAGAATCCTGCGAACCGTAGTTTAAGGGTGTTGAGAGTTGTTAGGAGACCCCTATTCCCCTCACAGAGCTACAATTCCCCAAGTTCTGTTTAAAGTGGAATCATAGTGCTTTAAATGTATAGTGCAGATGGAGGTCTAACACATTTGTGTGGGGAGATGCACCCTGCTACATTCCAATCTGCCACACTGCCTGACAAGACAGCCGCCTACCAGTCACCTGGTCAAGACATTCGCACCTCAGTGATGCCATTCCGTGGGAAGGTGACGTGTTCTCCACTTGCCTCCCTGCCGTGCGCCGCCTCCTCCCTCCCCACAACTCTGGCTCTGCTCAGTGACTGAGTTGCAACCTCATCTCTTTGATAAAACCTGACAGTTCTGCAGCCTCCGGCCATCAATAAATAAAGAAGGGAGAGGGGAAGAACTAAAGACACAAACAAGGAAAGTAGGAGAGAGAGGGAGAAGCAGACGTTCCTTACATGCAGGAGGAGTAAGGGAACCCAGCCAGGAAGTGCAGGGTCTGGCATCCAAGACACACACAAAAAAGATTTGACACCTTCGCAGTTAAAGGAACCGGCAGCTTGCAATAAAAATAAATAAAAAGGAAAGTAAACATACGGCTCTAGCCCTCAAGGTATTAAGGAGACACATGCTTCTGAAAGGGTAGTTTCCCCTAGCAGATCAGGAGGGACTATTCGTACAGCCAAGTTTTTCACCTTGCAAAACTGACAGTGTAAGGCCCCCAACCTGCGATCACATCACACCAGAGCAAGCATGAAAAAGCTACATCAGAAACACCTGGCAACTCGCAGCAAGTTCACCAAGTTGGAGAGGGCGACACCATACGAGAGTGGAAGTGTTTTATGTTCCCTGTCGCAAGGGCTTACTGTCCGCAATAAGAGGAATACCACAGGTCAGGTATGTCACCTGCGTGCATGGGTCGAAAAAAAAGGAGGGGAAGGGAAGAAGCACAGCGCTAGTAGCAAGAACTTTGAATGAGGCACCTGAAAATAGACAGCGCACCCTGCTTGTGCACAGGAGAAGGCAGAGGTGTTGGCAGGCAAGACAGAGCTCAGCTGCTTCTATACAACCACACAATAGGCTTAAGCCATCTACTATTTGCCGCTGGTCCAACTTCTCAACATCCAGCTTCAAAGTCACTTAAATAACGCAGATGGAATCCAGAGAGAAAAGTCCTGATAACACCTTGCTGAGCAAATCTGAACAAGAACCATGAATAATTGGAGAAGAAAGGAAGAGTGAGGATTTGTCTTTCAGTTCAGACCTCACACAGGGCAGGGAGGCATACAACCAAAGCATAACTGAAAAAATGTTCATATAGCCAATCAAAGCACATGCTACCTCACTGAAGATCATGCCACTCTGGTTAAGCAACACCTCCACCTTTCCCCCTCTTGACTAGTTGACTACGACTACAGAATTAACCCTTATGTTACAAACCGAATGATCCCTGCTGTTGTATTTCCAACACAGCTTCAAATTCTGCTATCCTGTCTCTCCTGCTCCTTCCCCCCCGCACAAAGATGCAAATCCTGTCCTTCTGCAGTTCCCAAAGTATACAGCAATTAGCCAAGATTACTAAATTCTCTGTCAAAGTGGAGATGTGACACTTAAAGGCCCTCCAAACAAGCTAAACCAGCTCTGTTCTAGTTTGATTGCAGAAAGTCACTTGGGCTTTCACTTCTAGTCTGGCCACAAAAGGCAGCACAATTTTATTCATTTGAATCTCTCTCTCCAGCAATCGTTCAGCCCACTGGCACCACAAGCAAGGCTGTGTAAACACCAGGAAGGCCAATAACTGTTTTGGCCCTCATCCTCCTATCAGCTAGAGAATGGAAAGGGATGATGGCCAAGCAAGCCGCTGCTCTTTTTATGACACTGAAAGAACTGTAGCCAACCAAGGCTGTGTTTGCTCTTGAAACTAGAAACATGGCAGGAATGGAGAACCTCAAGCCCGGGGGGGGGGGTCAAAGGCAGCCCTCTGGGCCTCTCCATCTGGCCCTTAGAATTCTCCATAGGTCATACTTCTCTCTACATCCCTTATCACCCTTGCTCAGCACCCTCCGAGAGTGTTGTTGTCTGGCTGGAAAGTATCACAAGAAGAGCTTGCTGGATCAGACCAGTAGCTCATCTGATCCAGCATCCTGTTCTCATAGTGGCCAACCAGATGCCATAAGAAGCCCACAAGCAGGACCTGAGGGCAAGAGCCCTCCCTCTTCTTGCAGTTTCCAGCAACTGATATTCAGCAATTTTACTGCTTCCAACAATGTTATTTATTTATTAAACTTACAACCTGCTCTATTTCCAAAACAGAGCCCAGGGCAGCAACGCTGGCCTAGAGAGAGGATGGAGAGGAGCATGTGTGTTGAAACCAGCCTACTGTACAAAGGCAAAATTTTCATTCATAGCTCCGCCCACTTTTGCCTCCATCCCGCCCACGACTGGCATGTGGCCCCTGGAAGTTTGCCAAGAAGGGTGGCCTTCGAGCTGAAAAAGGGTTCCCCATCCCTGCCCGAAAGAACTAGGTTGCTTTCATTTTGCCATATTAACGTTGGATGTGGCTCACTACTGAAAGCAGCCCAAAGCTGTTGCCATAGTTTGACTGCCCAAGATTAATCAAAGATGTTTTTGTTGCCTGACGCAAAGGACAAAATGGCACCCTCACCTTTACCCTTATAGCAGCTGACCAGAGTGGCAATGGAATCTTACATCAACAGCGGTGATGGGGCAGTGACTCCCCAACTTGAGGACCCCAAGTTAACGTAGGAAGTGCAGGCCAAGCCACGTATCACAGACAGCTCTGTCATCATACACCCCCTTGCCACCCTCTTCAGCATGAGCTTTGCATGCAGAAGGTCCCAGATTCAATCGCCAGCACCTGAGGGCGGAGAAAGATTCCCATCTGCAATCCTGGAGAGTTGCTGTCAGTCAGTGTCACCAATACTGAGCTACATAGACCAACAGTCATGTTGTGAAAGCCTGGGGGAGAGGGTCAGTCTCTGGTGAAATTCAGGGAACATGTGCTCTCCTCCCTCCCACCCCCAAGATGCAAAGGGCATTCTGAGTATAATAGGCCTGCCCAGTTGGCTTACTGGTTTCTGCCATGTCACTCAAAGCACTCTTGGCAGCCATGAGGACTAGAAACACACTTTTATACACATCTCAGCAAATGACCGCTGCAGTCCCGCATCTCCTGCCCTTGCATAGGAAGCTTCCTGGAACGTGAAGTCAACCTGTCCCTGGAACTTGCAGTTGCCTTTAATAAGAGAATTGTGTGAAACACACACACAGTCTATCAGGAATGCTAGGGAAATCTGAAGCCTGGGGCTGAAGGCCTAACCCCTGCAAAGAGATCGCCAGAGCTGTAGAGCAGGGGTGGCCAATGCAGTGCCCTTCAGATGTTGTTGGGACTACAACTCTCATCAGCCCCAGCCAAGAGGGCCAACAGTCGGGGCAGATGGGAGCTGCAGTCCAACAGTATCTGGAGGGCAGCACATTAGCTACCCCTGCTAAAGAATGTTATGTGCCACTAGGACAGCAAAAAGAACAGCTACGGTATCAAAGTTGAGCTGCCTCATTATCAGGAGATGCTGGGGGAGTTAACAGCAAAGCAAGGGATGGATCTCACGGTCTGCCTAGAAATTCCCAGGGGCATCTGCAGGACAGTGCAATGTCAAGAATGCAGGGCAAGATCGTTCTTTCCCCACCTACAGTTGGGTAGTAGCCCTGGGCTTGCCTAAGGACAGATGGGATCATGCAAAAACAGAAAGAAGACAAAAGCACACACACACTCAAAGCCTCATGTGAGCAAGAGGCTCTGTCTGCCAGGGTTGGGAACGGCCTAGAGAAGGACCAGTTTGGACGCCAGGAAGGCGAGCCAAGAGATGGGAGGCACGTTTCAGCTGCTCGACGGAACAGACCTGAGGACGGCTTGGCTGTCTGACTACGGGACTCTCCTGTGAAGGAAACCTCCAAGCTGAAGCGATGAAGAATGGTTGCGTGGGTGGTGGCGGCAGAACTCCTTTTCCTTTTAAGACAGACTTCTGAGGGCCACATGCTGGTAGTGAGCATAGGGCAAAGCAGGCGGAACAACGAGTATAAATGTTACCTCTGTACAGGATGGCTAGTTTCTACACATGCAGACAGTCCCACAACCCTCTCTTATTTTCCATCCAGGCATTAAGGGAGTTGGAAAAGACACACGTTCCATAGGACAGCGGTTATCACGCCTGCCTAACATGGAAAAGGTCCAAGGTTTGAGCAGCAGTAGAATCAGTACCGTACCTTTTGGGGAAGGGCCGCAGCTCAGTGCAGAAGATCCCAGGGTCAATCCCCGGCATTTCCAGGGTGGGCTGGGAGAGATTCCTAAACCCTAAAGAGCTGCTGCCAGTCAGCGTAGACAAGACTGAGCTAGATGGACTCGGTATAAGGCAGCTTCCTAGGCTCCTGGCCAGCCCAAAAGACTCGAGGAAGGTACACAACAGGACTGGTGGCCTGGGCAAAAGGGTGCGTGTCTAGGTAGGAGGTGTGGCCTGGAAAGCATTCCAAGGGCCAGGCAGAGAGGCCTGGAGAGCCACATTCAGCCCCTAGACCCAAGATTCCCCATCCTTGTTTTCAGGAGATCCTTCTCTCAGGGGCATTATGCTGCTCAGTCCTTCCCACCACTAAGCAATTCTGAAGTTCTCACGATGCACAGCAACCATCTGATAGAGAAGCAGCGCTCCCCAGAAACATTTGCTGAGCAAATTCTAGAAACAGATTCTGGGCTAGACTGATCTGATCCAGCAAGGCCTGTTCAGTTCTTCCGAGCCCCATCAGGCAACCAGGTTTCCTAGAGACGCTACCTTTGCCGATTCGCTGGCAGGACACCTGCCTCCCCCTCTATCGGGGCCTGCAAGCAAGTCCCTTGCACAACTGCCACTTCTCACTTGTACTGTTATTTGCATGCTCCATCCCCATAGAATTTGGGAGAGCCCATATAATGGTAGGGTGGGATGGGGAAAAAGAGATGCTTTGCTTGGGTCTTGGCTAGAAATGGGGCGCAAGAAGAGAAGATGCATAGTTAAAACTATGGAATTTCCTTTGACAAGATGTAGCCAAGGCCATCACACTGGATGGCTCTAAAAGAGGATTAGATGGTGATAAATATTTATTGCTTACAGGCATAGGTCACTGCCAAGTATAATGAAATACACAAACGTAAGTAAATATAGTCCCCACTTAAATTGAGAGCAAACTCCAAAATCAACCTTTAAATGTCCTGGGGGTGCTCTTAATTTTAGCTTGCTGAAATTAGCAAGTCACCTTTGGAAACTACTGACATTTGGTTCAAAATTCTCACTCCGATTTTCTTTGCTGCAATTGCAAACAGTGCAACTGGATAGAATAAACAAATTCATGGAGGATTAGGCAACCAATGACTACTACCCATGATGGCTATGTTTTTACCTCTTCTTTTGGGGGCAATATGCCTCTGAATAGTAGTTCCTGGGAATCGCAAGTGGAGAGAGTGCTCTTGCACTCATGTCCTGTTTGCGGGCTTCCGATGGGCTTCTGGTTGGCCACTGTGAGAACCGGATTCTGGGCAGAGCAAGCCTTTGGCCAGATCCATGAGGGCTCTTCTTACGTTCCTAAGGTGATGAAGACGTTAGGCCTGAAAACTTTGACTGCCTCCCCCTCCGTTCCCCACCACTGGCATAATGGTGATAGCAAATGCCAACAATTATCTCCAAATTATATTTTTATTTTATATTTTTCATTATAGGTTATCTCAGCACAGAAGTTGAGGGTTTAATAATGCACAATATCAGCAGCTGTTCCTGCTGGTAGTGGTCTTTTCCCAAAAAAAGCAGCTACAGACAGTGATTGGCACCCAGACTATGAACCAGTCCCTGTATTCTAAGCTCCTAAATGTCTTTTGAAGAAAGCATTCTCTGAGGTGGCTGTGGTGCTAACTCTGGAGCAAATACCTTGGGATCTCATTAACTCCAATTGGAAGTTTCAATGTGGGTTTCTCTCCGCCTCCTCCCACTGCACAGATGCGTTCAGGAACACTTCTCAGCCATTAAGCATTGGCTAAAGTTGTTGATATGGAACAGCACGAGAATGGATTTCACCACTCTTTTGCAAAACCCTGCAGTCAGCTACTCAGTGCCAACTAGGCTGGCATACTGTTTACAGTATTTCTTTTATTCCAGTTGTGTAAAGATCAGTCTTGGGAGGGAACTTGGGGTTAGTAGGCCCATAGCAGTGGTTGTTGGCATGCAAACTATCTGCTGCAACCGTGAGGACTAGAGTAATCACCCTCCTCTAGTCCTCATGGTTACAGAAGATAGCTTGCTGCATAACAACAGACACTGCTAAAGGCCTGCACAGTTAGAAGGCAGAGGATGCTGTAACCTTGCTGAAGTTAAACGGGTCTAGATCTGGCCAGTGTTTAGATGGGACACTGCCTGGGAATCTTATGTATATACCATTGAGATCCATGATGGAAGAGAGGTGATACAGTCCTACTGGATGAGGCCAGAAGTCCATCTAGTCCAGCATCCTGAGGTGCTTAGGACACCAGATGAGTTGGGTTTTTTCTTGGGAACCTTTCTCAGTCACAGGGCCACATTCCCTCCTGGGAAATCTTCTGAGGGCCATATAAGATGAGCCCTGCTGGATCAGGCCAAAGGCCCATCTAGTTCAGCATCCTGCTCCCACAGTTGCCAACCAGATGCCCATTATGGGAAGGCCCAAAGCAGGACCTGAGCGCAACAGCACTCTCCCCACCCAAGACTCCCAGCAACTGGCATTCAGAGACACGTACAGTGGCAGTAGAAAAACCGCCTTATCCTCCATGAATTTGTCCGATCCTCTTTTAAAGCCATCCAAGCTGGTCGCTATTGCTACGTCTTGCAAGAGCAAATTCCACGGTTTTAATGATGCGCTGTGCAAGAATTAGTTTTCTGTTGTCCAACATTCAGTATCACTAGATGGTCCCAGGTTCTAATATTACAAGAGAGGGAGAAAAACCTTCTCCCTGTCTACTTCTCCACACCTTGTTGGATCCTGCCCAATACACACAAGACAGGGGTGATCTAATCAGCACTCAGGTGGCCCAACGATGCAGATGGACAGAATGACTGGCCCCACCACCATCACCAACCAAGTCAGCTGGGGAGGCATGGTTAGGAAGCAACCATCTGTGGACATTGTTACACTCACGGATAGGGACATAGCAAGACACTGCACAGCCATGTTGACACGGGTTGCATGGGAGAGGAGTGGCCTTGGCCTAGAGCAAGGGTGGGGAACCTATGGCCCTTCAGATGTTATTAGGCTCCAAACACTTTTGGCCTAGTCAGCATGCCCCAATGGCTGAGTAGATGTAAAGTAGTTCAGGAGCATATGGAGGGGGACAGGCACGAGAGAAAGAGACCTCCTTCAGAGTTGCTAGGCAACAGCACACCGGCCACATCTCCTCAGCTGCCACAAGGCAGGAAAAAGACGGAGAAAGAACAGCCAAAGGAAGACACCAAGTGGCGCCTTGACACACACACAGTGGAAGTGAAAACATGCAAGTCTACTGATCACAGGACAATCTTTACATCTTTGAAGTGACGTTTCAGGGCTGCCACTTACTTGTCAGGGTCTTCAAGGGGGAAAGGAGTTAAGCCACACAAACTGGGGCAGCCATGACTCAGCGTAAGGCAGCTTCACCTACATTCACTGCCCTCTTTGTTACCATCAATCTACTTGGCCTCTCTAAGGGTGGAAGTGGCAGACGAGTCTGCCAACTTTCCCGAGAAGGGAAAGAAGCTGAACGAGAAGACATGTGTGGCACATGTTTCCCTAAAAAAGGTTGCGGGGATGTCAAGGGCCTTTTAAAATTCCATGACAGGAATTCTTAGGAAAGGGGCTGAAGACTTGACTGTTTCATATTCCCCCACCTGTCAGTAGAATATGTGCAGTTCTATATACACATACCCTTCATAAAAAAAGGACATTGGAGAGATGGAAAATGTACAGCAAAGGTAGGAAGCCTTTTTCAGCCTGAGGGCCACATTCCCTCATGGGCAACCTTCTGAGGGCCACATGCCAGTAGTGGGCAGGGCCAGAGGGATAAGTGGGTGGAGCAACAGGTGTGACTCTTATTATGGATAAGAGTTGGGTGACTGTATGCAGTAACCTCTGGCTCTCATTACACAGAGTCAGTGGTTTCTATGTACAGTCACCCGACCTGCCTCCCCTCCCCAACTCTATATCCTCCATCCAGGCAAGCAGGAGGCACAATCATGGTTTAAGAACACTCTCCAACTAGGAAAGAAGCACTCAAGGAACATGTAAGAGCAGGCCCAGTAAGGGGCGTAGCCTTAGAAAGTCCCATGGGCCACATAAAGAGGACTGAAGAGCTACATTTGACCTCCGTGCCTGAGATTCTGCACCTCTGATAAACAGGAAAGGACAAAAAAAAACATTGGGAGCTGAAGAATTTCCTATATTGGGAGGCTGAAATGATAGAGCACTTTCTTAGAAAAAAGATGAGTGGGGAACACCTAGATTTGCAAACTCATGTAAGGTGCGGAGAGAGAACCTCTCACACATAGTACTAGAACTCAAGATCATCCTACAAAAGTGATCTGCAGTAGATTCACAGGTATGAACATATCCTCTTACAACACCCGATTTATGGAATTCGCTGCTAGATGCCACTAGCTTAGATGGCGTCAGAGGGATGTTTAAAGTCGTGGGTAGGGTCTATGAATTGCCATCTTGAAGGAAGGTGCAGGACATAAAAATAATACTGGCCAGGGCAGCTATATATAGAACCTCCAGATTCAGAGGCTGTATGACTACAAGTATTTTGATACAGCAGAACTGCAGGAGACCGTTATTACCCACCAGACACTGTTTCTAGGCTTCCTGGCATATATGAAGCCAGACAATTGGTCCATCTCGCTCACTATTGTGTACAGTGACCAGCAGCCGCTCCCCAGGGTTTCAGACAGGGAATCTTTCCCAGCCTTAGGACCTGAGAATTTCTGCATGCAAAGCATGTGCTCTACCACTGAGTGGCCCTTCCTAGCAGCATCTGGTTGGCCAGGGAAGGAATCTAGGTGCTGGACTAGAAAACCTCCAGTCTCATCCAACAGAGCTTATGCCAGTCTTCTTCCAACCTCTTGGACTACAGCTCCCATCAGCCCCAGGAAGCACGGCCCATGGTCAAGCATGACTTGAGTTGTATCCCAACAATATCCAGAGAGTGCCCGGCTGGGAAAGGCTGGCTTATGCTATTGTAAATCAAGAGCTGTGGAACAACTGAGGGTCAGATTTGGCCCCAGGTCGACAATTCTGCTTTGGATTCCTTGAAGCCGTGGCAATTGTAGCAGAAGAACAAAAGGACCAAACCTCAGGCATTGTTTTCCAGCCTGTGGTTGTTCACTCTCAAGACTTCTCAAGAGCCTTGCAACATCAAGAGCGTTTAATTGGGCTCCGCAGCGGCTCTTTGGGTCTCGGAGGGCCACGCAGGTGCAGTTGCTAAATGCAGCTCCTATTTTTGTAATCAGTGGGAGTTGCCGTTTCCCCCTTGAATTGACAGAGAGAGAGAGAGAGAAAGAGTACTGCAAAAAAGAAAAAAGGGGCAGGGGGACGCAGGGAACAAAGCTTTATTTGCCTTAACGCATTTGCAGGCATATGTAGGGTCATGCACTTTGTATTCTGCATATTATCAACCACAAGTTATACCCCAGCACTAGCCAGAAATCAATCCTGTCACCCATAAGCATGCGACTCTTTGTGTATCTGTACAGCAGAGCTGCTGAAGCAGGAGCAGGCAGCCAGCAGCCTGAGGGGGCACACGTGACCTCTGGCATAACACCATGCAAGCAGAAAGAAGAGGCAGAGAGAGCCAAGAAATGAAAAAGTTCTTCCTTCAGGCAAAGGGTGAGAGCATCTGCTTTACATGCAGAAGGCCCCACGTTCAATCCACGGCATGTCCTGGTAGTGCAGAGAAAGGCTCCTTCCCTGAAATTCTGCAGACCCACTGCCAGTCAGTGCAGGTCAACGGTTCCAAACTTTTTCCCCCCTCCACAAACCACGTGGAAATAGCTGATGGTCTTGGCGGAACACAATGATTTCTCCGCCTGCTGCAGCGGTCGTACCAATGTGCTGCACTAGAAGCATTATGATTTTTAATCTGTACTGCTGTTTTTCTTACATTGTATTACAATCTGCACCCCATAGAATTCAAATTGTAATAAAGTAAAATGCAATGTAAGAAACGAAAGAATAAAAAAACACCATTAAACATCAATATGAATATTTAATCCATGCGTGCCATGCACCACCTGAATGAAGCTCACGGACCTCTAGTGGTCCATGACCCAGTCTGGAAACCCTTGGTGAAGACAATACTGAGTTATGGACCAACTGCCCGACTCAACGTAAGCCAACTTCCGATGTTCTTGGAAAAGGGGTGTCCCTCCCCCTTTGGAGTTCGATTCCCCATCAGTGCTGACATGCTCTCCCAAGAGATAAAACCCAAGGGAATGCACCCTTGGTGGAAAAGAAGATCCCCCTCCACCCATGTTAAAAGGTGTTGAGGGTCATGGCCTGAAAGCACCAGAGGCTCCAACCTTGCAGAAAGGCAGCTAGCATTCACACCGTGCCACCCAGGGGTCCTCTATGTACACCGCCTTTTGAGTTCAATGCTCAAGGTATATACACTCACATACATGCTAACTGTACTACAGTCCATTGTCCACTGGGAGTTGCACAACGAGTGTGGCCCAAATCTGACAGTATTCAGACCAAGATATGACTGTCATAGATGGGTCTTGGTGTTATGTGCAACACCCAGTCCTCCTTCCATCAGGGATGGGGAACCTGTGGCCCTTGGGATGTTGCTGGACTCCAAGTGCCACCTGTCCCTGCCACTATGGCCAAGGGATAGGGAAGATGGGAGCTGGGGTCCATCATCTGGAGGGCCACAGGTTCCCTTCCTATGGCTTGAGGAAGCCATAGTTCAAGCACTAGTTTCCTAGATTTAGAGGCAAACTGCGGCTCTAACAGGGACGGGGAGGAGAACAGGAACATGGTTGCCCAACGCTTTCTTGTTCCAGGTGGCCAAACAGAAGCTTAGGTATTATTTCTGAACACAGGCAGCATTTGAAATTATTGAATTCAAAGCCTCAAGTAGCTCCTGAGGATGTAAGCCAGTAAAGATACCTGCTAAACCGTAGCTATCTACTACCCTGTTTAGCTAGGATTGCAAATATCCATTTGTACCTAGGGCTAAACAGAGAAACTTTTATGAACTGGGAGTGGATTCGTTCTTCCACCTCCTTTGTGGACAAAAGAAGCAGACACACATACTTGCAAGGCTACTGGTTAGCTGCTACTGCTTTGACAAACAAACCTGAAATTTGAAGGTGCAGAGAAATGTTGGTAGAGATTCCAAACTTTCCCTCCTAGGGTCATTTCCCAGGGTTCTTTGGTGAGAAAGGGTAACAACAGCCAAGCAGGTTTTTCCATATGGGATAGGGATACTCTCAGGCTAACAGCTCTGACACAGGGCAACACCGGTAAGTTAAGTGTGCCCCCTTCATTCCAAGAGGGTAATGCAGCAGGAACTGCACCTGTGGAACCTCTGCATTTGCTAGAGCTCTTGAAATGCATGGTCTCAGGGTATGGTCTGAAGGCACATGAAGCCACCACCTCAATGAAGCTAAGCAGGTCTAATCACTGTTTGGATGGGAGACCACCTTGGAACCACATGTCTAGCACCCGAAGGAAGGTCAACAAAGGTTAGGTCAGAAAAACACTCCAGGAAGCATGTAGGTTCTCCTTTCTATCTACTCTTCCACATGCAAACCCACCAGCATGCTGAGTGGCATCCAAACACTTCCCACACACCAAACCATGGTTTGCCACTACCTTTTCAATGACACTGGGGGGCAGGGGAACTGGCAACCAGGACTTTCTGAATGGGGCCCTACATGGCTTAGAAATCTGAACAGAGAAAGTATAATGCTGTGGTTGACTCTTGTGCATTGTCTCTCATAGTTGTTACTTAGATTTACATTTTTTTTGCCCCTCGGCAAATGTAATTTGGTGACACATCTACCGCCCACAGCCCCGCTACATCAGGTGAACACTTCTCCCCTGAGAAGATGTGACATCTAAACCAATATTTGTATTGTGATTTGTGTGCTGCCAAGTAAAAAGAAAAAATCACTTGATGTTTCTGCACACATTATAAGCCAGAAACTTTCAGATGTTCCAAAGCTACACCAAGTAGAAGCAACTGGCACTGCTGACAGATTGGGAGGCCAGAAGGAACTAGGATGCAAATACAAATCCCTACCCCAAGAAAATGGGAGGTATAAGCCAGCAAGGGGGGAGGGGGGAGGGAGAGGGGGGGAGGGAGGGAGAGAGACAGACAAGACACACACACACACCAGGCAATTTTGGGGGTAAACAAATAGGAAGCTGAAGCAACAGCTTTTGC
The DNA here is from genome assembly GCF_030035675.1 of Rhineura floridana. Classification (NCBI taxonomy): domain Eukaryota; kingdom Metazoa; phylum Chordata; class Lepidosauria; order Squamata; family Rhineuridae; genus Rhineura; species Rhineura floridana. The sequence continues at coordinate 8,922,757 of NC_084490.1, forward strand.
TGTGTGCTTTGTGGATCTGAGATATTACATTCTGTATGCAATGTTAAAGGAGCTCTGCCATGCCGATGGCCATTCTGCAACATGGTAGGCACAGCTAGCCTTGACAGCAGGGGCTGACAGCTTGGCTGGACAGTAACTGAAAGGCCGAAAGCCTCAGCTACTACTGCCTATATCACCGATTGCCAAGCTATTTGAGAAAACTCTATACAGAGTAATTCAGAAGCTCATCCACGCTTCCTCAATGAGATAACCAGTAATGGCCAAGAAACATTCCTGGGAAAAAGAGAATCTACGACCAGCTATCTTCCCCTGCAATGTACATTCTTCAGGGTGGAAGAAGAACACTGGCATCTAGGATGCACTTTGCACTCCAGCAATGGGACACACTGATGGTAGTGTTCAAGACAAGGGAGACATGAGGAACACCCAGGTTGGGCCAGCGACAGCCCAAAGGTCTAACAGGTGCTTTGCATGAACTCTGTGCCCTAAAATACCCCCAGCATCCTCTTCAGGAGGAAGGGGCTCTGTGGCTAATGTGCAGAGAAGTTCCAGCTTCCTCTGCCGATGGAAGGTTCACTCAAGAGAGATAGAAAGCCTTTAGAAACACTGGCACAGATTCTGCTCCCCCATACGCCACTGCTGCCAGCTTCAAGCTCAATACACTGGAGGCAAAAACCATGCCAGGCCCCAAGGGCATGTGCTATGCACTGCAGCGCACATTAGACCTTTTACTGATCACTTGTTTGCATTTTGTGTCATGTCGTTTAAGATACTTGGGGGGTAAAGCTACACATGCATATAAAAAGGATTTTAACCCATTGCACGACATTGTTTTCAAGATTAATACCCATCCCGTATGCATTTGACAGTTGAGGAACTTCTGCAGTTCTCTGGGAAGTGTTGCATGGCAGGTGTGAGGGAACCTTTGGCCCTCCAGGTATTGCTGAACTACACAACCCATCAGCCCCAGCAAGCACGTCCAATGGCCTGGGATGACGCAAACTGCAGTTCTGCAACATCTGTTTTAGAGCATAAATGGGGAACCACAGGCCCAGGGCCCAAATGCAGTTCCCCATGCCTCTCTGTCTGGTGCTCACGGCTCTCTTGAGGCCACACCCTTCATCTGCACCCTCCTGGAGAGAGTTGTGCTCTGGCCAGAAGGCATCCTTGAACCATAACAATACCTACTGTTTGCCTGGATGGAGAGATGTACGTATGAGAAGCTTTGATTTCAGTGTGGCTAGACCAGCCTTTCCCAACCAGTGTGCCTCCAGATGTTGTTGGACCACAACTCCCATCAGCCTCAGCCATTGGCAATGCTGGCTGACGCTGATGGGAGTTGTGGTCCAACAACGTCTGGAGGCACACTGGTTGGGAAAGGCTGGGCTAGACTGTGCCCTACTCAGGGCTGTGGAGCCAGTACGCCAAACCTTGGACTCTGACTCCGACTCCTCTATTTTTCTACTGTCCAACTCCGACTCCTTCATAAATGGCAAATGTATATTAACTAGTAATAACAAATTTACTATAGTACAATGGTAGCACAAGGCATTTCATCACCACCATGTGAATCATCAGGCTAGATCAACAGAACATAAAATATATTTATTTGATTAAAATTTCTGAACAAGAAAACTTTCCTAAATTCCTATGAAAGTTTTTATTTTGACGTCGGAGTCGGTACATTTCTACTGACTCCAACTCCACCCCAAATTGCTTCCAACTCCCGACTCCACAGCTCTGTCCCTACTATACAAACATCAGAGCCGTATCTGCTGCCCCACCTACCAATGGCATGAAGTCCCAAGAAGATTGCCCATGAAAGAAATGTAGCTCTCTATAGCGAGGAAGCTCCCCCAGGCCTCCCCTTTTGCTCCTTGGAGGCCTTTTTGGGAAAGCCACACAACACCACCCTATGCCCGACATTCTTCATGACATCAGGTGTGGGGCAGGTAAGGGCAGGGCTTCAAAAGAACAATCAGAAGCTCCCGATTGCTCCTTGGCTAGAACAAGGCACGCTCCTAACGGACGGTATGAGTGCGCCTTGCTAAAGGCTCCACCACTTCTGCTGGGGTGAGCGTGCTGGGAGGGAGGGAAGGAGAAGCTGTTTCCATTGAATGAATTCTGGCAAAGGAGCCGCTGGGGCAGCAGCGAAGGCAGCAAGGGATGGGGTGGAACGAAGGAGAGAAAGAATTCTTCCCTTCGTGTGTGACCCCCTTGTAAGGGAGAGGAGGATACCTTCATTAAAATGCAGGGATCCTTCTCTCCCTTGCAAGGGGGTCACGCAAGAAGGAAAGAATTTTTTCTTCCCTTGGCCCCTGCCAATCACGTAATGTCAAAACAACAATATGCAATTTACAGGTGAACAGCCTCATCCACCTGTCAAATTTGGCCTGCGATCTTTATACAGTTCTGGCCCATGGAGCCAAGATGGTTCACCACCCCTATTTTAGGGCATGCCCACTCTTAAAATGGGGTGCCTTGCCAGGTCTCTGAAGTCTTGCTATCACCCCACATTTAAGAACATTTATAGGTGGCTATTCCTGAGGACAAGCAGTTAATTGGATGCAGTGACTCAGAAACTTTGCATTCCCCCAAAACACTCCTTGTTGTTCAAGCTGCATCTGAGTGCAAGTCTTAAAATCGTCAGGATGCCGACTCACAATGGGCTGAAAAAAAGATGCCAGCAGTTAGCTGGCAGGTGCCAACACTGCCAAAAGAATCCATTTATCCAAACCCTAAAAACAGTTCTCTACACACTAGCTCATCACCGACTGGTTTAAGCTGTTGAACCACCATATGCCTCCACATCACCCTTTCCAAATTAAAAAAAGTTGTAATTTACTCCACACGTTAACAGCAGTAAAATACTTCATTTTGGGACTGTTTGCACAGCTGCTTTGCAAAGCATTCAAGCCTGGCTATTCCCTCTTTGTTTTGGCCTCCTACCAAGGTGAGAAAAAAGCAGTGGCTGCTCCACATTCAAGCCGTTAGTTTCTTACATTTATAGCCCACTTTTTTCCATGACGGAAAGCCAAAGTAATGAGTACATGCGGCTCGTGGAAGACACCCATCCACTGATCAGACCCAGCCCTGGTTAGCTTCAACAAGATGGTGGCTTTATGTGCCTTCAGACCATACCTTGAGGCCTCTCCGTAGAGGGGCTTGGCTCTCAGCTTACATTAAGGAACAAAATCCAAGTTCCTAGTCCACATGGATACAGAACTTAAGCGTGAAATTGTGGGGGCAGATTGGTAAAATTCAAGGGGTAAAGACTAGTTAGAATTATAACATTTATGGGGGGTCCAGTGCACCAGAACTAGGAAAAACAGGATTTTTATGCAAGAGTGCTTTCAAATGAGCCTACTGTATGCAGCATACAGAAGATACACAGCTGTAAACATGGAGGATGCATCTTTGGGAAAGGGTACTCAACCCGCTGCAACAACGCTACATCCCAAATGTTGGAACCACTAGGGGTTGAGGAGAAACCATAGTCTAAAGCTTTAGGGGTGAGACTATACCAAGACCATCGAGGGGCAAATTTTTCCACCTGCCTTGCTCCACCCCTCTGCTCTCCCTCACATCTTTCTGTGGATTGCTCTTTGCCATGAAGATGGATGCATTTGGCTTTTATTTATTTAATTATTTGTTGCATTTATATTCCCTCCCTTCCACCCAGGAGCCCAGTCTCTAACTTACCGTTCTTGGGCAAGGTGATTGAGCGTGTGGTGGCAAAGCAGTTACAGACACACTTGGAGGAAGCAGATTATTTAGATCCTTTCCAGTCGGGCTTCAGGACTGGACACGGAACTGAAACAGCCTTGGTCGCTCTGGTGGATGATATGAGGAGGGCGTTGGATAGGGGAGAACATACCTTCCTCGTCCTCCTGGACCTCTCAGCGGCTTTCAATACCGTCGACCACGGTATCCTGTTGAGTCACCTGGAGGGATTGGGAATTCCTATCTCTCCGGTAGATATCAACGGGTAGTGTTGGGGGATGAGGTTTCAGACCCTTGGCCCCTAAACTGTGGTGTGCCACAGGGTTCTATCCTCTCCCCCATGCTATTTAACATTTATATGAAACCGCTGGGAGCCATCATCAGGAGTTTTGGGCTGCAGTGTCACCAATATGCGGATGACACTCAGCTCTATCTCTCATTTAAATCCTCACCAGAGTTGGCTGTGGATACCTTGTCCAAGTGCCTGGAGTCAGTAAGTGGATGGATGGGAGTGAACAGGCTGAAACTGAACCCCGACAAGACCGAGGTGTTGCTGGTGGGGAACAAGAGAAGGTGGGGTGAGTTTGCCCCTGAAGGACCAGGTCCGCAGTCTCGGAGTTATCCTGGACTCCCAGCTGACTATGGAGGCTCAGGTTTCTGCAGTTAGCCGGGCAGCCTGGTACCAACTTCATCTAGTACAGAGGCTGCGACCCTATCTTCCCATACATCTGCTCCCACGAGTAATACATGCCCTGATCTCCTCTCGATTAGACTACTGTAATGCGCTCTACGTGGGGTTACCCTTGAAGACGGTCCGGAAACTCCAGCTGGTACAAAATGCGGTGGCGCGCTTAATAAAGCAGACCCGCCGCCGCGATCATATCACCCCAGTGCTGATTGAATTACACTGGTTGCCAGTTGTATACCGGGCCCAATTCAAGGTGTTGGTATTAACCTTTAAAACCCTATACGGTTCCGGCCCAGTGTATCTGAAGGAACGCCTCCAGTATCACCAAATATGCCGCCAAACAAGATCAACCTCACAGGACCTTCTCTCGGTCCCACCGGCAAAGACAACTAGGCTGGTGCGGACCAGGGAGAGGGCTTTTTTGATCGTGGCCCCCACCCTCTGGAACTTACTTCCCTTTGACCTTCGGCATGCCCCCTCCCTGTTGACTTTTCGCCGAGCCTTGAAGACCTGGCTCTTCAGGCAGGCCTATGGGATCTCTGGGGTGGGTTAGGTTTCATACTATGTTAACGTAGGATGGTTCTGTTAGACGAGATGCTATGATATTAATACTGTGATGATGATTATGTATATATTGAGTGTATTTTATATTGTACGTCGCCCAGAGTGTCTGTTCAGTCGGACAGATGGACGTCTGATAAATAAAATTTTATTATTATTATTATTTATTATAGTTGCTTTTAAAAAAATGTTAAGATTTTGTTGTCTTAAATTTTTGTGAATTGTATTGTTCCATTATTACTACTATTTATTTGTGTGTATTCTTTTGTGAGCTGCTTAGGGGCCTTTCCGGCCAAAAGAAGGCATGGAAATAAACTAGAACGCAACACGCAGCAGCTTCTTGTATTCAGCCCATCTTTTCCAACATTGTATACTCCAGACCTTCTCCAACTTGGTGCGCTCCAGATGTTTTGGGCTGCAACCCGCATTAACCACAGCCAGCACAGACCTATTCGCTGGGGCTGATGGGAGCTGTAGTCCAAAATATCTGGAGGGCACCAGGTTGGGGAAGGTTAGTCTACTCTGACCAGCAGCAAGGTTTTGCCCTGCCCAGATGGCTACCCTAGACCCCCTTTAAGGAAAGGCAATAGAAGCTCTGCCACTGAGCTTATGGTTTCTATACACATACAAAAAGACAACATCCCCTTAATAAGATAATTGAAATTCCCATCAAGGAATTGCAAGGACACTATCACACTGGGAATGAGACAAAAATGGGGAAAAAGCAAACACAAACCAGCAATAAACCACTTCTGGATCTTTAAGGAGCTTGACCCAAAGATGGTAAAAGTCTGTTGGCAAACCAGCTATATACTGCCACAGCAAGTACATTGCCCCCCCCCATATCATAACCCGCGAAAGGACAGTTTGTAAGAGATGCCCATGCATACGAAACGTAAGAGCAGCCTTTTGGATCAGGCCAAAGGCCCATCTAGTTCAGCATCCATTTGCCACAGTAGAAACCAGATGCCATTTATGGAAAGCCTGCAAGAAGAACATGAGCGTAACACCGCTCCCCTGCTGTTGTCCTCCATCAACTGGTATTCATTATCACAACGTCTCTGATCCTGGAGGTTGCATGACTAGTCGCCACTGACAGCATAATACTCTATGAATTTGGTTCTACCTCTACTATCACAGGCTGTACACTCCATGAATTTTAAAGTGATTGGTGGGCATCACGACCTCTTTGTGGGAGTGAATTCCATAGCTTCACTAGGTGCTATGTGAAGCACTTCTGTCCTGGATCTTCCAAAATTCAGATTCGTAGGATGTCCCTGAGCCCTAGTGATGTGAGAGAGGAAGAAAAATGTCTGTGTCCACTTTTTCCAAACCTTGCATAATTTTATATACTTGTCCCCACCCCTTACCTGCCTTTTTTCTAGACTAAAAAGCCCCAAATGTTGTGCATCCTTTCCTCCATTGCAGAGCTGCTCCAACCCCTTGATCGTTTCAGCTTCCCTTTCCTGAACCTTCTCCAGCTCCTTTTTGATGTGCGGTGACCAAAAGCATACACAGAATTCCATATGTAGCCTCACTATTATTAATAAATGTATATCCCGTCCTTCCTTCCAGTAGGAGCCCACTACAGATATGTAAAGAGGCATTATGATTGATAATATGGAATTTGCCATTCCCACAGCAGCCACACACTGGGTTGACGTTTTCCGGCTATCCACTATGACCTCCCCAAGATCCCCTTCCTAGTCAGTCACTGCCAGCTCAGACCCCACTGTGCATTTGTGAATGAGATGGGGAAACCAGACAACACAAATCGGGGAGTTTTATACTTTCAGACAGGTAACGTTTCCCCAAAACAATAATTCAAGAACATGGTTCAAGATTCTAATGAACACCTTTCTTAATTCCATGCCTAGAGACAAAGTTCCTGTCCATGAAGCCCAGGGCTCAGAAGCTTTTGACCCGGTACCAGAGTACACTGTTCTGCTCCAGCCCTTAAAAGTTACAATCTCTCTGCAATTTAAGAGAAGTGGGAGTATTTGCCCTTCCTCTCTCCTTTGCTTGTTTTTCCACTACTGCATCTCAGGGGAGGATTCTGCTAGTTCCAGCCACCCATTAGACTAAGCTGGTGAGTCTCCTACAATTCTAGCATCGCCCCTCAAGTGGTTTCTATCTCTACAGCTTCCCTTTATCCCAGAGGCAAAGGGGGGGGAGGTTTGGCACAACATACCAGGAGGCTTTAACATCTCACTTGCAAATCCCATTACAGACTATCCTAGTCATCCTCAGATCACTAGGTACTTCTAGGGAACAATGAGCTTTGGACACCCCTGTATATTTGAGCCCTCTTCCTGTTCTAGGGTTACACTCATCCTGTAACCAACGAGCTCAGTTGTCTGTACAGCCTCCCATCCAATCTCAATTGGAACAAAAAAAAAATCAACTTCAGCTTCACACTTTGCAATAGTTTAAAAGATTAGAAAGCAAGATTTATAGCACAATGAGGGATAAGCACTCTGCACACAACTCAGGTCTTTTCTGTGGGGTGGTGTAACGGTTAGAGTGCTGGGCTAGTAATGGGGAGAACCAGGTTCAAATGCCTGCTTGGCCTTAAAGCTCACTTGGTGGCCGTGGTCCTGTCACATTCTCTCAGCCCAATCTACTTCACAAGGTTGTTGTGAGGATAAAATTAGGGCAGGCGGAGAGCCGCATGCATCACGGCTTGAGCTACTTGGAAGAAATGCAAAATATAAATATAATAAATACACATGCAGAGAAAAAGTACTTTATAATGAAACAAGGCAACTAACTGTGGAAACCTGAAAAATATTAAGCTGATGCCGCTATGAGTTACTGGGAATGAAGACACCCTCAGATGGTAGAGCACCCTCACTCAAAGACCCCACACACAGCATAAGCGAGAACTGACTTGAGGAACCAGTACTGCATGTTACAGAACTCAAGCTTTTCTTAACAGCCTTTCCATCTCTAGCATTTTGCAAGTCCCTCAACACTCAGGTGAACTTCTAGCTACAACCAAGATTTTTATTTCCATGTACTCCGGCTTTTGCCCAAGAGAGCTGGACAACTTATAGCTGCATACAAAATTGGGGGAAGAATTATACCAATGTATAATTATACCAATGTATAATGTATAATCAAAACTTGTCTCTCAGAAGAGCGGAGCAAAGAGGTTACCACCCACCTGCTCTTCCTGGCTCAGTTTTTTTTTTTTTTTGCTCATGGCAATCTTGACCTGAATACAGATAGACTTACCACCACCGAGTGTAGGCCGAAGCCATCCTGGCAGTAACGGTGATCTGCCTGCAAAGATCACTGCGGAACTGTTAACGCAAGTGCTACTATTTCCTCATGCATCAAATATAGTAGTTCCTGCCACACCAGTCAAAGCAACAGTACCCCCATCTACACTATACATTTAAGGCAGTAACACATGACTTTAATCAGTCATGGCTTCCCACAAAGAATCCTGGGAACTGTAGTTTGCTAAAGGTGCTGAGAGTTGAAAGAATACAGTAGGGCCCCGCTTTACGGCATTCCGCTTTACAGCGCTTCGTTCATGCGGCGGTTTTCAATTAGGGAAAGGCCCCACTCTTACAGCGCTTGTTCCACTAATACGGTGGGTTTTTTCCATCGCGCGCCATTTTGACGTTAATTTTGCGTGACACGGCCCATTACAGTCTATGGGGCCCTGCTTTACAGCGATTTCCGCTTTACGGCAGGGGCCTGGTCCCTAACCCGCCGTATTAGCAGGGCCCTACTGTACCCCTATTCTCCTCTCACAGTGACATTTCCCAGAGTTGTTTAACAAACAATTCCTCTTCCTAGAGAATTTTGGGAATTGTACCTGAAGGGGGGGGGGGGGAGAACAGGGTCTCCTAACAACCATCAGTGCCCTTAATAAGCTACAACTCCCAGGATTCTTTGGGGAAGCCATGACTGCTTAAAGTGTCATAATAGTGCTTTGAATGTATAATACAGATGGGACCGGTGCTTGGTTTAGCTACTATGTGTTGTCCAAGACTGTTTATTTCCCCATTTTTCTAGCCCTCATGGTGGAAGCAAAGTTACCACCCATGATCAAGCAAGCCCTCCACGGCTTGGGCCCTGTCTATTTGTCCGATCGGTTGTCCTTTTATGAACCTCCCCGTCCCTTGAGGTCATCTGATGACTTCCTTCTTGAGATCCCCTCTGCTACAGAAGTTTGTTTATCTAGGACCAGAGATAGGGCGTTCTCTGTTATCGCCCCTAGTCTCTGGTATGCTTTACCTTTGGAGATACGATCTGCCTCTTCGCTTTTTGCATTTCGCCACCTGGTTAAGACGTTTTTATTTCGGGTTGCGTTTAAATCGAATACGGAATAAGATTTTTTAACTTGATTGTTTTTGATAGTAAATATAAGTTTATTGACTGTAACTTATAGTATATTAATTATTTATAGAGATTGTAAATTGCATTGTGTTTTATTTTTCTATGTCTTTTTATTGTCAGATTGTTCGCCGCTCTGAGTTTCCCAGGAAAATAGAGCGGGTTAGAAATGTTTTAAATAAATAAATAAGTATGAGGAAACTCAAGTCCAGGGGCTGAATGCAGCCCTTGAGGCATTTATCTGGCCCTCAGGCCACTCTGCAACCAACACCCACTGACCAGGCCACGACCCTCTTCCTGCATCTTCCTTGTGTGTTTCTGCCTGGATGGAATGTATCCTTGAACTGCAATAATGCCTCTTGCTTGCTTGGAGAGATATATGCAAGCATAGAAATCACTGGTTTTTGCATGGCTTTGAATGTGCCTTATTGTACCGAGGGAAGAGTTGCATCCATTGCTCTGCCCACTTCTGCCTCTGTCCCACCACTGGCAAAAGGCCCCTGGAAAAACTGCCCATGACAGAATGTGGCCCTCAGATTGGGGAAAAAAAAGGTTCCCACCCTTGTGATAAAGTATAAGGAACAAGGTCACAAAAAAAAAAGCTTATTCATACCCTTAATTGAAGTCCCACACTCCAACGATGCTGGCAGTATCTTACCTCTCATTTTATCTATTACTTTTTCAAAGCCAAATGCCCACAACAGCTTTCAAAGAATACCTCACTACTTCAAAGGCCCTTGCCACCATTTTCACCCGCCCTACCTGAAATCCCCAATCTCTCCCCATCATACCTCTCAATTCCCACAACCCTTTTCCTAAACAACAAAAATCTCCTTTGCCCACAAGTCAACCAACACCCACATCCTTTCCCCATCTTCCCAATGATGCCCGGCCTAAACACTCCCCTGTTTGCCTCTTGCCATCACTTACATACACCTCTCTCAAGACCCCCACCCTTTCGCTCTCTAACTGCTGTTAACACTGTCTGGTGAAGACCCTCCTCAAAAAAGATGTCTTAATATCACTGCCCACACCTTCCATCAGCCTCTTCTCCACTTACCTCCAAAAGACCCCCAGATCAAATACTCCACATCAGACCTGCCCATTTAACCATAAGAAATTCCCTATCCAGTTTCCCCCATGGGCATATGCAGGATTTTTTTCTGGTAGGAGGCAAAGGGGGGAGGCTAGTTTCTCAAAAAAATGAGAATTCATTAGGTTCTACAAATGCTAGAACATTACTCTTTTTAAAAAACGAACACTGGGAATCATGGCACTGGGACCGCCCTCCTGTGCTTACACCCCTGTGCATTTTTTTGCTCTCTCTCCTTAACAGCCCCCATACCAGTATCCACAATTTCTCTGTAAGCACCCCACAGACGCTCCCCATTTTCCTCTGCTTGCCCCCCACACCCCCATTTTCTCCTAATCCTCTCTACAAACCCCACCAGAAACCCCACACAAACCACCTACCTACGACCTCCACACACAAAGCATCCTATATCCCTTTAACCCCCTTCTCTTAGAAAAGTACTTACCCTTTGTATCATTTTAACCCCCCTATGCTAAAACCCCACTTCAGCCCTATCTGGTGAGCACCCCTAGACTCCCCCCACAATTTCTCTTTAATGCTGTCTGTTGCAGACCCCCCAAATCAGAGCTCCCCCTGAGAAACAACCCCATCAGAGCCCTCTACAACCCTTTAACCATATCCCTTTGACAACCCCACACGCCTTACACCCCAACCCCTTTCAGCATCTCCAGCTAACATCCCTACATCAGACCCTCACATAACATCCTGGCCCCCCCAAAAACTTACAATTTCCCTTTAACCTCTTCTGCTGAAGAAGCACCAAATACAAGCACCTCTATCGTTATAGGGGTGCAAGAACCTGCTTCACACCGAGTCAGGCCCTTGGTCCTTCTACCACAACCTTGTCTACACTGACTGGCAGCAGCTGTGTAGGGCTTCATGCAGGGCTCCTCTCCCAGACCCCACATGGAGGTGCCAGGGATCGAACCAGGAACCTTCTGCGCGCCAAGGCAGATGGTTCTACCACTGAGGTACGGCCCTTCCCGATCTTTGCAACGAGACCACCACCACCCCGCTCCAAATTGGCTGCTATGCTTGCTACCGCCATCCTCACTCCCATCATCCCATTGCATCCCTTCGCTTCCCGGGGCCAGGCCCTGGTGCTGTTGCGGCTAGGTAGGAGGCCCGCCCGCCCGCCGACCCTCCTTCCAGTGGAAGCAGCACGGAGGACGAAGCTCTTCCGTCGGTCACTCTCACCTCACCTGCGCTGCTGCTGCTGCTAGTTCCGCGGCTGGAGGCTCAGCGTGGCGGTAGCTGCGGCGGCCTCCGCCGCTGGAGTCCGGAGGAGAAAGAGAAGAAGCCGCGAGGGGGAGGCTGCTCCGACTCCTCCGCTGCCGGCGCTGCTGCTGCTGCTGCTGCTGCTGCTGCACCTCTTGCTCTTGCCGCAGCCTCCGCCCCCTGCCGCTTACCAGCGCCGACTGACAAGAAACGCCGCTCGGACACGCCTCCTTCCCCCCCGCCTCCAAATGCCTCTTAAGTAGGGCACGCCTCCTCTCCCCGCCCCTTTCCCACCCAAGGCCAATCAGCACGCTCAAGAAAACGAGGCACGCCCCCTCCCCCCCCTCCCCCCTCCCCCTCCCTCGCTCCCCCTCCCCCTCCCCCGCACCTCAGCTCCACAACGCACGCGCGGGTGGTTCTGGTTGAATTTACGCATGCGCCAGGTATAAACCGGAGCACGCTCTCGGACCTTTTTTTTAATCCCGCCCTCGCGCCCATAGAGGTACGGAGCAGGGAGGAAAGTTCACACGTAGACTTCACTTCCGGTGTTTTGTGGTTTAAAATGCTGCCATGTGCGGGGCAGGAGCCACGTTTGGGCAGCTGTATAGATCGAATCAGACTGTGTATAAAGGATTAACAGCGATAAAATCAATGCGCGTGAAGAGATTCTGAGGGGAAGAATGCAATGGGGAAAGTCGCTTGGCTTTTAAAAGCCAACGAAGGGGGAGCCGCTCCATCTCGACTTTTCTATGGTGCTCCGTCATAGGGTTTTCCACCGGTAGCCCCGCTTGTTCAACTGGGAACCAGAAGTGGTGAGGAGTAGCCATGTTTCCATTGAGCCCGTCACACACATAACACTTGCGTCAAGGTGCATTTCGCGCTGTGTTGTGAGCCGCGTTCAACGCAAATTTATTTTGTGGAAAGGGGGTGTACAAATTTAAGCCTGTTATCTCATCACTGCCTCTGGAGTGGCCGGCCCTAACATTATTTATATTTGTTTATTTGTAAAAGCATTTGTATACCGCATTATTGCAAAACCTCAGGGCAGTCTACAGCAACATAAAAACAATACAAATACATTAGGCAGAGTGAAGTGGCTGAAAGGGCAGCAAACCATTTTATTATATTATCATCATCATCATCAGTATTATTATTTCTGACACAGAGGAGGAGAGATGATCCTGGGACTTTCTGCCAGAGTCAAAAAACGTGGTTAGCTTCGAGAACTACCTCCAGTGTGCAGGACCACAGGCGGGCTTCTCCTGACTGAGGTGGAACAGAGAGAGCTGGGTGTGGTCTGGTGACACTTCACCCCACACCACTGACGACAGTTCCCAGCGGCTCCGTGTAGATGTTAAAGAGCATAGGGGACAAGATGCAACCCTGTGGAACACCACAAAGCTTCCCTGTGAAGAGTACCCTCCCTTAACTACTTTCTAGAAGCAGGAGCCCCCTTTTTAAATCTTCTCTTTTATTAAGAATTTTATCAGTCACAAAGATAAACAATCCAGGAGACTGGAACAAGCCATGGGGGGGGCAAAATAATAGGGCATCTGGGCAAAATAATGGGGCATTCATTGAACTCACAGCTGGAGAAGTGGCCACAGGTGCATTGGCAGCTGGAGGCGCGTCCACACAGGCCCAAGCTCCCACACACACATGTGATTATAATTTGTAAGATTTATCTGAAGCGCCTATCATTGGGTGACAACAGAACACTGATGAGATCTCACCCCCAAAAGGAACTCTCACAGTCTCCCCCACTAACTTCGTGTGGATGTCAAACAGTATTGGGGATAAGATGGATCCCTGAGTGGACCACCATAGGAAGCTGCTTCATCATGAGTCAGACCCTGGGTCCATCTAGCTCAATATTGTCTACAGGCTTTTCAGAAAGGTCATCTTCCAGCCCTATCTGGAGATGCTAGGGATTGAACCTGGGACCTTCTGCATGCAGAACAGATGATCTACACCTGAGAAGCCGCCCTTCCCTTCCCCAAATTCCCATAGGGTAGACCCATTGTGCCTCTATAATATCTCATGTGTCATGCCTGACATTTGGGACCAAAACCATTGCAAAGCACTGCTTCTTAATCTTAACCCTGTTAATGCAGGAGTGGATGGTGCCAAATGGTACTCAGAAGTACATGGGAATCAACAGGGACACGCTCCTGTCTGGAGAAAACTTTCTAACCAAGGCTGTGTTTGTCTCACCACACATTCTATTGCCTTGCACAAGTATGGCAGATTATAGAGAGGCCTCTAATTCCCTGAATCCAATTAGGTACAGGCCACAGTGGAGTAGTCCATTAGGGGAAGTGGGGCATTGCCCCACCAAGCCCACATCTGCCTACCTCTTTAGTTACCAGTCAGGGGTGTGATGCTAGCTCCCAGCCTCCTCCTCCTTAGCCTCAGTTTTGCCTTTATAGAACTCAGGAAGAGGAGGAGAAAACCAGAATTAATTGGCTCTGCCTCTCATTGGCTCTAGCTCTGCCAGCTATGTGCTTTGGCACCACCTTCTGGCCGCCTGCCTTCTGCCCAGGCTACAAGTCCTAAATAGGCACCCAGATGCCACTGGTCAGGGAGTTTTTCTTTTAATTCCTGTCCTCCCCTTTGAATAAAGAGACAGAAACTTTTTCTCTCTGAAAAACTGTGTACAACCAGGTTATCCAAAGGACTGTTTGCGCTCGTACAAACCTACTTGATCCCTTAGATCAGTATCAGAGGCCTTGTTTCTGGTCTGTCATTTGTTCAGATCAGATTGGCCTGACTTTTTGGTGGTGGCACCTCCATTGTGAAATGCTGTCCTCTGCAAAATCCACCACATACCCCAAATCTCCCATTTTTATACAAGTTTTGGGGGAAAACTTTTTTATTTCCTCAGGACTTTGATGATTGATTTTATTCTTTTTGTTTGCTCTTAGATATTCACGCCAATGTGCTTTTAAAACTGTTTCATCCTGTGTGATTTTAAATTTTCATTTTCCCCTTTTATGTGAGTGGGAAATTGTTTTTAGTAAAATAAATACTTTGCGCTATACTCAGAAGTAAGTCCCACCAAGTACAACTGTGACATTCTCCCAAGTGTGTATTAAGCATGGTATTTAGTTTCTAAGTGTGTAACGTTACTCATACTCACAATAGACCCATTGAAATTAATAGGTATGACTGTAATAATAGATCAACATTAATTTAAATAGGTCTACTCTGACTAGAGTTTAGTTGGATATAACCCTAAAATTGGACATTACAAGAATTATGCAAACAAGTCCAACCTCTTAAACTTAATCCAATAATTGTCTTGTTGGTTTAGGCTACAGGTTCAGTTATGGTGGATTTTCATGCTGGCTAGCCACATACCCTGAGGAAGCTCATAAACTGACCAAAATGGTGCTAGCAGCCATCATTAATCCTATGGCAGTGAGTTTCACAAAGTCTGTGCTGGATGACAGGGTCATCCTGTGATGTAATCAAGAAAAAGATAACGCCCAGAGATTGGACAGGGTGATGCATACAGTGTGATGCCTTCATATCATCCACACTTTTTGCACAGTCTTGAAGCATCTATTGCGCTCCAGACATTTTTCTTGTGATTCACATTTCATGGTGTATTGTTTTTTTAATGGAATACAGTGACACCTAGAGGCTCTACTCCTATATTGCAGCCAGTGTGGGGAATCAACCACTGAACTAGATGCCAAGCTGTGCAAGAGAAAAAAAGAACCACCTAGTATGTATGGATGTGAAAGTTGGATAGTGAAAAAAGCAGATAACAGAAATATCAACTCATCTGAAATGTGGTGTTGGAGGAGATCTTTACGCATACCATGGAGTGCAAAAAAGACAAATAATTGGGTGTTACAATAAATCAAACCAGAATTATCATTAGAAACTAAAATTATGAAACTGAGGTTATCATACTTTGGACACATCATGAGAAGACATGATTCACTAGAAAAGACAGTAATGCTGGGAAAAACAGAAGGGAGTAGAAAAAGAGGAAGGCCAAACAAGAGATGGATTGATTCCCTCAGACCTGAACTTACAAGATCTGAACAGGGTGGTTCATGACAGATGCTCTTGGAGGTCACTGGTTCATAGGGTTGCCATAAGTCATAATCGACTTGAAGGCATATAACAACAACAAAGTGAAATGATTAGTCTCAGAGCAGTTTTTACATAAAGCATGCAAAGTAATGCATCAGTGGCTCCCTAGGGGCATATGAGGCCACTAGTCACCATGTTTACATTTTGGAAACTAGGAAAACAGGAACTGTCTTCCTTTCCTGGAGATTAAGGAAAGGAAAAGGAGGAACTTTGAGGGTTCCTTCAAGGAAGAGTATTAATGTAAATAGGGACAGTCTGCCAGACACACTTTTCCCTAGCAAATATAAACTCAGCTGTTTAAGTTGGGCCAGGAAAGAACCATTCCAACTTTATCATTTATGAATCACATCCCATAAAACAACAAATTCAAAGTAAAAACACCTAGAACAAAAACAATTCCGTATGTACAGTTAACACAATTCCATATACAATCTCAAATCCAATATGGATACATAGTGGGTTAAAGATTGCCAAAGTCTTGTTGAAAAAGGAAGGTCTTCAATAGGTGCCAAAAAGGCAATAAAGATGGTGCTTGTCCTATATGTAACGGGAGGTAGTTCCAAAGGGTAGGTGCTACTACACTAAATACCTTGTTCTTATAGCATATGGAACAGACATCCTGATGATATGCTTTCTGCAGGAGGCCCTCTCCTACAGAGCACAGTGACTGGTTGAGTATATAAGGGCTGAGGTGATCTTTTAGGTATCCTGGAAAGGCCCCTCAACGGGAGCACAAGCAACCAGGAACCTGAGTTGTTTTCAGCTACTAGAAGACTCGAAAGCGAGGCCTTCTATGTTCTGGCCTCCTAAACTATACATTAACCACAGCTGCCGGCTGTGAAGGAGTATCAGGGATTGCTTACTCATGTGTAGAACCCTTACTCATGAGTAGACCAACAACTCTGGGTTTGAAAACCCATCCTCTGTCATCACTCTTCATCCTGGACCCAAAGCTTTTGATGCTGGCAGTCTTAAGGACTGGGAGTTTCAGTTCAGTCAGTTTCAATTGCTCTCAGTTCCTAATTTTTCCCATCTTAAATTCAGTTTGTCCTACTTAAAAATTAAATTAAAAAAAATCCACACAAAAATGTGCAATCACTTTCATTCTCATTTCTCCCTATATACATATATCTAAAGTTTTGCCTAATATTCACATTTTCTTTTTTTTTTTTTTTCAATAATTTTTATTCAAATTTTCATAAAACATACAAGACGAAATCATAAAACATTCAAAGACAAAAAACAAAATCAAAAATAGTTAAACAAAACAAAAAAAAAAAGAAAAAAAAAATAAAAAATAAAGAGTAAAATATTGACTTCCCATTTGTCAAAGATCAAATCAGTTATAAGTCTATAATATATAACAATCCTGTCTCTTAAGTCATATTATAAAATCACTTTCCTCCAGTAGTTATCTTACTTAATCATCAAATCTCATAAACATTACTTTATTCTTTCCACAAAAAGTCAAAGAGAGGTTTCAATTCTTTAAGAAATATATCTATCAATTTTTTTTCCAGATAAGCATATCGATTAATCCATCTCATTACTAATTATGATAATCTTATTGTCATAACCATAGTCAAAATAAACATTTCAATTAATCCATCACATCAGAATCTGTTAGGTTCAGTAATTTCAGTAGCCATTGTTCTATTATCCCTATTAGTTCCATTTTCCATCTTCCATCTTCAGTAGTCTTGTTAAGTCCAGTAATTTCAGTATCCAATCTTCCATTATCAGTATTCCATAATAATCTTGCTGTCAAAACCATAGTCATATAGTAAGAGTCTGATGGGAATTACCTCTATCCCAAATATTTTCTTGCCATCCATTCTGAATAGGTTGCTGAAATACTGCTGTAAAATCATATCTCTGTTCTTTTTTTCAAAATACACTGGGTCATCTCTTGAAAGTTTTTCCATTGTCACATGGCTGCAGTTAATTCCATAGATTTTCTCTATATTGGGCTCCATCACATCAATCCAGTCCAGAAGATTATCCATGCCGTTGATAACTTTATCTCTAGAATCTTCATTAATTTCTTCAGAGATAACATTGAGTTCCAAACAATAGATTTTATTTCTAAAGTCCATAGACTCCAAATCTTGTTCCTGTTCCACGTTTGTTCCAATCTCCGGGATCTCCTCTCTCACAGGGACCCCTGTTCCAGTCTCCAGGGTCTCCTCTCTCACAGGGACCCCTGTTCCAGTCTCCAGGGTCTCCTCTCTCACAAGGACCCCTATGTCTTTAATCTCCTGTGTCTCCAAACAATAGATTTTGTTTCTAAAGTCCATAGACTCCAAATCTTTTTCCTGTTCCACGTTTGTTCCAATCTCCGGGGTCTCCTCTCTCACAGGGACCCCTTCCAGGGTCACCTCTCTCACAGGGACCCCTATATCTTTAATCTCCTGCTTCATTTTACTCAATTCAATTTTCAGCTCCTTACAACCCTGTCGCAGGTTTTGTTTCGTTATCTCAATCTCATCCATTATTTTCTGAAACATAGTTATTTCCAGATTCTCAGCCACTTTCTTAATTGCCATTTTAAAAGAAAAATATAGGAAAACCACTTCTTATTTCAGCAACAATTGGGTTAATACTCCAAACTTGGTGACATCACAGTATAAACAGAGCAGACAGCCTTATCTCTCCATGCTTAAGTAAACAAAATGCAGTTCCCAGGATCGAAACAATTAATGGCGGTCGTCAGGAAACAGATTCGTCAAAATAAAATAGACCAAAAAGAGAGTAGTCTCAGACAATATAATATTCTTCAAAATAAAAATCTGGAATAGAAATCCCTCTTCTGTGTATATCTTTAGAATGCAAATCCAGGACAGCTTTTTGCAACAAAAACAGAGATAAGCTATTAATTAGTGAGTAGCAGAGAGAAGTTATGGCTCCCCAGTGAGATGTCAAAAACCGATCAATCTGGCAAATCTCTTTTAAACAGCAACAATTTAAGTCAAGTAAAAGAAAAATATAGAAAGAAGGGTGCTTGCCTGTTAGTGCGTTCTCTCTTAGAAGATAAGATGAACGTTCGCTTTATCAGATAGAGCTTGTTGTTGAAAATCCGTCCCACCTTCGTCGGCTGGACCTCGTCCCATAAATTAATGAGATCTGGTCGTCCCAACAAAAATAGGCTTTGAGGTTAATCTCTTCGTTTCTCCCTACCCGGGAGAAGTTTAATCAGTCAAAAAAAAAAAAATCTGACTGATATATCTGAATAAGCTTCTTTTGAGGCAGGAGCCCGTCTCAAAAGCAGGCACAGGCTAAGTCACCCTTCCCGGAAGTCCCTAATATTCACATTTTCTATGAATATATTGCATTTTAATATGTTGTTTTCATTCACATATTCATTTTAGTGCAGGCTTTTCACTAAGATTCGGATTTTTGTGCTCGCTTTTTGGTTGAAGAAAAGCATCGCAAAATTTGGAGCAGTGTGTGAATTTTGAAGGATAGCGGTGTTTTAGTTTGTGTGTTGGTTCAAGAAGTGCGGATTCAATAGGTTCATATTAAAACGCAAACCAAAAAATGTCTTCCCTATCCTTAATTGGAGATGTGTGGGTTCGAACCTGGGTACTCCTGTATGCAAAACACAGACTCTACCACTGAACTATGGCCTCTTCCTTCCAGAGATGCTGACAGTTACTACAAGTTCATACTAAGGCAACAAGATCTCTGGATAAATATCTCCTCCCAGGATCTCTGGGAAGGAAGCCAGGCACCATTCGTGGAACAAACATATCAGAGAAGGTTGATCAATCCAGTTCCGACATTGTTTTTTGTCCCATAAACCTAGGGGGTAGGAAAACCAGAATGAATCAAAATGCTCTAGGTCAAAAGCTAACATGTTATCTTCTGGAAAGAGGACTAGCAAATAAGAAGCAACCTTATATTGAGTGAGGACATTGGTCCACCTAATACACTATTGTCCACACCAAAAATGGACAACTTGAGACCTTTCAGATTCTTGCCTTGCTGATTTCTTCTTTACGTAACTACTTGTTGTTTGTTTTTCTCAGGCTTAACTTGCTTCCTTCCTTTTTCTGGTTAGACAGTTAGTATATACGAGTGCTAGCCTCATGACTCTATAATGGCCATATGTAAGTTTGTATTCAGAATGCCTTTATTTCCCAGTAATAATGTTAAATTTCTTTATTCTTTCAACAACCAGTCTAACCACCAGACTACTCATTTATGCACTCCACTGCAACATATACCATTTCCAACAGAGACAAGGAAGAGCTAGATCCTCCAAGCAGGGCCTTGGAAGCAGCTGTTATCAATTACACACTGCCCTTGGAGCCTGCTAAATGTAGTTACTCCAAGCCCATCATATGAACTAGGAACTTGAAGAATTTGGGCACAGCAACATCCGTGGCCTCCACATCAACTCTATACTTTCCAGGCTGCAGTTTATTTATTTATATTTGCAGCCAACATTCTCAACCTTCTAATTCAGATGTTAACATGCTCATCTTAAGAATCTGAGTGAGGGAAGCAGTCTAAAGTAGCGTATGAACCAATCCTGATCCCATTTCTCTCAAAGCATTCGATGCTCTCTGTAGCAGAACTGAAGAACCCACCTGTGTTTTCCCAGGATACAAAAGCGGGCTTGTGGTCCTGGCTTTTGGGTACTTTAATCACAGAGAAAACAACCAGTGTCTTATAGCACCGTGTCTTGTGGCACCCTAACAAATGTATTATAGCATCAGTTTTCACAGACTGGAGTCCGCTAGTGGAGGTCAAAAACACACAGGAGCTTATGTTGACATTTTAAAAATTCACGCTCAAAATCCACAGACACTCCATGATTGTGGGTGCCTGTGTTCTGGTGCTGATGGTAGTTCCTGAAATTGAGGACATGCTTAACAGCTTTTGGGTCTTTGCTTCCTGCATTTTTGAGATTTATTCTGAAGCATGTGGAGAGCTTGACTCAGCCCCATCTGGTCTCCATCATGGAAAGACTAAAGCCAAGGCTTGACAGTCTCCAGATGGAATTCAGTTTGGTCCTCCCGCCATCTCACGCGTAGCTTGGTCACCTAAAAGGGCTTGTAATTAGACTTCAGCCCTGAGGGGAGGTGGAAGCTGCCTGAGAGACGCCTATTATGTAACCCAGCAAGGCCTGGGAATCAGAGCCAGGAATGAGATAATAACTCTGACACTGCTGTTGCCTAAATAGGCCTAGAACAGAATAGCATGGATTCAAATGCAGGGGGAAATGCATATACACATGTCCTACACTAACACCCTGTTGTTAACTGTCTATTAGAGCCTGAGGTGACTTTTCTAACTTTCATTTCATTAGAGGTATTATTATAATCAAGTGGTATTTACATTTTGTTACAATAAATAAATACATTTATTTCAGCCTAACCAACCTGGGTTGTTGTGAGGATAAAATCAGGAGAGCCATGTTTCTATACCACCTTGAGCTCCTTGGAGGAAAGGTAGGATATAAATCTACTACTACTACTACTACTACTACTACATAATGCAGTATTATACCACTTTAAACAGTCATAGTTTCCCCCAAACCAAAGAATGCCGGGAACTATAGTTTGTTAATGATACTGAGAGTTGCTAGGAGACCCCTGTTCCTCTCAGAGGGTTATAATTACCAGAGTTCCTTGGGAAGAAGGATCGATTGTTAAACCACTCTGGGAATTGTAGCTCTGTGAAGGGAATAGGGGTCTCCTAACAACTCTCCTTGAGATCTCTTACTGGCTAGAATGTGTTCATGAACTATTATAATGCCTCATGCTTGCCCAGATAGAGAGGTGTGGGTGAAGAAACCTCTGAACTTTGTATGGCTGGAATGGAGCCTACTCTGCAAGGTTAGAGTCACATCCTTTCCTCTGCCCATTTTTGTTCTCTGGTTCCACCAGTAGTGTAGTGTAGTGTAGTGGCAAATTCAGAAGTGCAGAGTCCCTGGTAGTCACAC
Source organism: Rhineura floridana (assembly GCF_030035675.1). Classification (NCBI taxonomy): domain Eukaryota; kingdom Metazoa; phylum Chordata; class Lepidosauria; order Squamata; family Rhineuridae; genus Rhineura; species Rhineura floridana. Next base: position 8,944,447 of record NC_084490.1, read on the forward strand.
CCCTTTCGTGCTGCAGGGTTGAGAATGAGATCCTCGTTAATGCCTTCTCCCACAACAAGAGACATCCCTAGCAGCCAATGAGCATCAAATGAGAGAGCGTTAGCAACTGAGAAGAGTCTTCTCAGTGGCTGATTCACTTTCTTTTACTCAGATTGGCTCCAAACAGCAGGAGAGAACAAAGGGGCATGTTAGAAGACTCTTTTTAGTGACTAACACACTTCCCTTTCATGCTGATGCGCTCATAGGATGCTGGAGACATAGAGACACTGCTCCCAAAAAGGAAGGGATCTAAGACCCCCTGAGACCCTGGACAACTACACCACTGGGTACCACTTACCGCTGGTATGCATCCCCTAGAAGGTTGCCCACAAAGAATGCATCCCTTGGGCTAAGATTCCACTTCCTTTGTGTAGGTGAAGATGTAGCAACAACAGGAAAGGGCAGCATCAGAGCCAGGAAGATCCAGTCCTTGGAAGTGGAATCCCTACTGGCTCATGGGCATTAGGAGATGCTTTCCACTGTTGGAAACAGGATACTGGACTACATGGACCTTTTGTCTGATCTAGCAAGGCAATTCTTATATACTTCCAATGATTATTAGATGGATACATCCATGGTTGGTAGGGCTGTCGGCAGGTCTTAACTATTAGAGCTAAGAATGGAGCTTCCATGTTAAGAAGCAATATATCTTTGAATACCAAGCAGTCAGAACAAATACTAATGGAAAGTAATAACTATTATTTCCATGCTCCAGGATTTCTCAAGAGGCACCTGGTTAGCCGCTCTTAGAAGCAGAATGTTGGATGAGATGGATGCCCATCTTGATCTGATTTAGCAGCTAGGCTCTCCTTACGCTCATTAAGCACTGGAGATACTGCCCCTATGGAACACTCAAGATTCTCCCTGTAATAATTCTTTCTGCCTCACCTGAATTTTGTGCACTTATGGGAATGCTGAAGAGGCATTTTTGTTTGGTTTTTGCCATTGGAATTGGACAAAAGAGAGAAGGTGGTTTGGAAGGGCCCTGGGGATATGTGTGTAATCAGAGCTAGCCATAAGCAAAATGGTGCCCCAAGCAAGGAGCATCTTTAGCTAGGTGTTAGGAAGAAAAAAACCCTTTGGGTCCACAATGGGTTTGGAGGCACTTGTCAGGCTTTGTGAAGCAACGTTGCAAAGCACGATGGAACACTGAGGGAGGGGGAGCACAACTGCTCTAGATTTCGTTTCCTCACCTGTGGGAACTTAGCCATGAAGATGCCTCTCAGTCCACAACAATGTTTTGAAAAGATAAGCACTCTGCTGTCTTCGATTGTTTTCTTTTCTTAACTGTCTTGTACTTTATTATCAGCCTTGTAAATAATCAGAGGCTTGCACTGGTTTCTGAATTCTCTTCGTATACTCCCTTTAAAAAGTGCCGTTGGAATTGGACAAAAGAGAGAAGGTGGTTTGGAAGGGCCTTGGGGATATGTGTGTAATCAGAGCTAGCCATAAGCAAAATGGTGCCCCAAGCAAGGAGCATCTTTAGCTAGGGGTAGGGGAGAAATTCATTCAGTTCACATTTTAATGCAAACCTAACAAATTAACATTTCCTAAACCAATATGCAAATCAAAACATAGCTCTCCTTCAACGTTCACGCTTCTACAAATTTTGTTCTGCAACTTTGGGGCCCAATGGAAGTCCCTGGTGCAGGATCAATTTGTTCTGGGTTGCCGAGATGGCCATGCCAGGCATTTGTTTGACTTTGGAACATCTCATTTTTTGCATGTGTTTAGAGCTCACTTTGTGATTCTGATGCACCACTTGCATTCATTATTTATCCCTGTTGCACAAGAAGTTAAGTTTGCATGCATGAATCCGATTGCCCTCATTCACCCACACGGGCACACCCTGTTTGTTTAATGGACATTGATGATGCCAATTTTTGCATGCATTAAAAAATAAAAGAAAATATGGTTGGCCATGCAGGTCAAGTTACTAGCAATTATGAATTGTTTGTACAATTTGTTTTGACTTGTTGAGTAGGCAGTTAAATAAAAAAGCCCGTAGCAGGTGCATTCGCCATCCCACTAATCCTGGCACCCCACATAACTGCCTAAGGCATGTGACTTCCCCCAAATAATCCTGGGAACTATAGTTCATAAACGGTGCTGGGAATGGTAGCTCTGTGAGGGGTAAACTACAGTTCCCAGGGTTTGTGGATTGGGGAGCCATGTGCTTTAAATGTCCCTTAGATGTATGGTGTGGATATGACTACCACTGAGACTTACATCGGAGGCTGCATACACACCCTAAATTTAAAGCACATGACTTCCCTCAAATAATTCTGGGAACTGTGGTTTGTTAAGGGTGCTGGGATTGTAGCTCTGTGAAGGGTAAACTACAGGTCCCAGGATTCTTTGGGGGAAGTGATGTGCTTTAAATATACAGTGTGTACACAGCCTGGCCCTAAATCCATCCTTGTGTGCAGCTTGCAAATATTGCTGACCCTGGAGGTACATTTGCACGTCCTTGGGAATCCTGCCATTGCTCCAGGCTGCAGTAAGAGAATGTGGTGGTGGAGAGCTGTCATGTAATGGCCCATAAGTGGCGGCTTATGTAAAGCCTTGGTTGGTGACTCCCTTCCTTCCCCAGACGGGCACATTCAGTCCCATCACCTCCTGCCCTGGAGCAACAGAGCTGGGAAGAGAACCAGGGTAGCAAGTGGCTGCCTGTCCTGCATGGTTCCCGTGTGATTCATCACTTCAGGCCCGACGAGATGTACAAATAGGAGCTCAATGCCAGTGTAGAAGGTATTGTACCAGCAGTCTTCTTACTTTGGACGCGAGGGAGCAACGTCCAAGGGATATACAGACATCTCTCTAACGTAGGATCTATCCAATCCCCATCCAAAAATGGCTTTGTTGGTGCCTCCTGAAGAACTAAAGATGAATGGGAACTTGGAAGAAAAATGGCCACTCTTCAGACAACGTTTCCTGCTCTACTTGAAAGCAGCAGGGGCAGCCCAGTGGCCAAGCGATCAAAAGGTGGCTCTCTTCTTGACAGTGGCTGGGCCGGAGGCCTTGGAGGTCTACAACTCCTTCCAGCTGCACTGTGAGGAAGAGGAAGACTTTGAGGCAGTGCTGGCCCACTTCGAAGGCCATTGCGTGCCCCGCCACAATGAGACGTACGAACGCTTCCTCTTCCGCACCCGCTTCCAGGAAACCCACGAGCTACTGGAGGATTTTGTCGCTGACCTGCAGCACATGAGCCGTTTCTGCAACTTTGGGGCCCAACGGGAGTCTCTGGTGCGGGATCAAGTTGTTCTGGGTTGCCAAGATGGCTATGCCAGGCAGCAGCTCCTCCAAGAGGATGAGCTAACCCTGGAGGACGCTCTGCGGATCTGCCATTTGGCCGAGGCAAAGGAGAGGACGGAGACTTGCCATGTCACAGATCTTTGCCGACAGCCGGAGCTGAGGTTGGCTGAGAAGCAAATTGGGCTCCAGGTAGGAGACATCAAGGAGAGCAAATGCCAGACCTCCAGACGGAAGGTGCGTCATGTCCAGAGTTTTGGCAACAGGGTGGACTATTGGCGGCGGCAGCAGCAAAGTGACAAGTGCATTAGAAAGGAGACATTCAAAACATATGTCTGAACCAGACTAGTGGTGGCTGTAATCGGACACTGATGGAATGCTAATAGAAGATCCTCCAGTCCAACAGCTTCGTCTTCTAATATCTTGAATTGGACCATTGGTCCTCTCAGTCAGTCACCATCTCCTGGCAGCTAATAAATTGATACAAACAAGAGAGGCTCATGCTCTGGAAGAAGATGGCCTGTGTCTTACACCACTGGTTCCCAAGCTTTTCCCCCCAACGACCCCTTGAAAATCACAGAGGGTCTAGGTGGACCGCTTAATAATTTTTGTGCCTGTTGTAGGAATTGTAATGCACTGTGCTGGACGCTGTATGATTTTTCATTGCATTGTTATTGCTTCTTTTGCTTCTTATACATTGCATTTTATTGTACTTCAGAATTCAAATTATAATACAATAAAATACAATATAAGAAATAAAAGGAATAGAAATACAATTAAAAACCAATATGAATATTTAACGTGATAAGATGTGCCGTCTCCCATCTTCAGTCACAAATCCACAGACATGCTGAGGACCACCTGAATGAAGCTTGTGGACCACCAGTGGTCTGCAGACCACAGTTTGGGAACCCCTGTCTTAGACATCTAAGAAAGCAGCCAGCATATGTGGTTCAGAGGTTAGAGGCTGCCTACAGCCTTCTGCAACCTCATGCCTTCCAGATGTTTTGGACTATAACTCCCATCATACCAGATGGCTGTCTGACTGGGGTTGTTGGGAGTTGAAGTCTAATGACATCTAGAGGACATGAGATTGGGGAAGGGTGGCCTAGGTTTATTGTGCAGCCTTGGGCAAGTAATTAAAGCTCAATGTTAGTAATGGTTGCCTACCGGTTTTAAAAAGGACAAAGGAAAATATACCTACAGGGTGTGAGAAAAAGCCCAACGAAAATAGCAAAACAATCCCAAACAATTCCCAGCAAAAGGATTATCAATAAAGTTTATCTGGAAATATTTCACTCCCTTGGCTACATTTGAGCTGTTTCAGATTCTCAGATTTGTCTATGCGTATCACTAAATCCAAAGCTCTCAATCAAAACTTTTAAACTTTTGGGAACTTAACTTTTGAGTGACTAGTCAATTTTGGGGGGGAGCGGAGAGAGTTGTGGGTAGAATGTAATTTTTTTAGCGAGGTGCTGTCTGCATCCATGATACTAAGATATTTCAGTGATGTTCACTGTGTTTGTATAGATATGTCTGTATCACCCTAACAGAGCTGAAACAAATTTTGGGGATGGAAACTCTCAGATCTGAAAGCTGAACTTGCAAAATTCACCCCAAATTGAACTGATGCTCAGGTACGTTGCCATTTATCTTTGGGAAAAGCAGTATTTTATACCCACATTAATATCTGCAGTAGAGAACTTCTGTATAATTGGAATGGGGTAGGCCACTGCTGTTCCTCTCCGCATTCCCCATGTGCTGAGAATAAAAGCAAAATATATCTTAAATCCTTTTGTTTAGAACAGAAAAGTGTGAAGGATGGTTCCTTTGCATAGGACACTCTTATCAAAAAATACTCCTGGCTAGAAGACAGAAGAAACTACACTGTGATCCCAAAGTAATCCTGGCTTCTTCAAATGGCAATGGTTTAACATTAGATACAGCTTTGCCAGTGTACACTGTGAACCCCCCTAGTGGAAGTCTAGAGTAAGAAAGAGTCCCCACAAGCCTTTCCCCGTCTTCGAGCTGCTAATTTGCCTTTTAACCCCTTGTTGTCATCCCCCCCCCCCCCCGTTCCAGAGCCAAGGTTCCGAATTTGGTTTCCCATGACCTAGCCTGTAAACTATTCCCTTGTCCGATTCCTGGGCTGTTAAAAGAGTTGTCAACAGTGGGAGTGGATCCCTATTTTTGTACTCTTGTTAAATGTTTTAATTTTGTATTTGCTAAATTATTCAGATGCTTTGGGCCCTCTGTGGCTCTGAACATGTTTATTTATATATTTATTTGTTTATTTATTGTCAACAATAAAGTTTGGCTTTATTCTTCTATCGTGGTTTATTCCTCTTATATTCCTATTTGTTTTTAATGAATAATGGACTAGATCTTAATATAACCTATGGAAGTTTGCACAAGGAAAATTCCCTGGCAACTCCTTCCCCCTTGCAACCACTTGGACCCCCCAAACAATGATGGATGTTGCACATCTTACCCCCAAATCAGGCTTGGATCCTAACATGTTACATTAAGGAACACAAAGCCATGTTGGCCCATAAGAAAAATCCCAAAACCAACTGAAGGATCGTAAGAGCACAAGAAGAGCCTGCTGGATCAGGCCAGTGGTCCCTCTAGTCCAGCATCCTTTTTTCACAGTGGCCAACCAGCAGGGCTGGCCCCAGGCATACCAGGACTCTTGGGCACCAGCCTGCCCTGGGCCCTGGCACACGCATCCACTCATGCCCCACCTACCTACCTACCAGGCGGGCAGAGGACCGGGATGCAAGCGAGCAAGTGGAGTGGGTGGAGTGGGTGGGGGGGCAGGCAAGTGGGTGAGCGTGGGGGGTAGGGGGGGCAAGTGAGTGAGTGAGTGGGGAGAGGGTGAGCGAACAAGCAGGTGGGGGAGGGTGAGTGGGTGAAGGGAGGGCAAGCGAGGGAGCCGTCAGGAGTGGAGGGCGAGTGAGAGATCGAGCAGGCGGGCAGGGAATTGAGCGAGTGGGCACGGGTGGGCCAGTGAGCAGGTGGGCAGCTCCCTCTCTGCAATCTGAAGGGGAGCGCTACCCCCCCATAACTAGGGGCCCTATGGGCCGTGGGGCCCTCAGCCAGGGCCCCACCTGGCTGCCCTTTGGAGCTGGCCCTGCCAATCAGATGCCCCAAAAGGAAGTCCACAAAGTAAGATGAAGGAGAAACTCCATTCAGTTCTTATTTAAAGGTGAATCTACCCGATTTGCGGTTTCCGAAACAGTATGCAAACCGAAACTCCAGCATCCTTCGAAATTCACACTTCTCTGAATTTTCTCATCCGGATGTCCAATCACATGATGTCTGAAAAAATGCATATTCTAGGGTAAATGTGCATAAATATGCATATATTTATTAAAATTCATTCTTAATCAGATGATACACACAACTGGGTGGGGGACGCTGGCTACTTCTGATATTCCGTCTTAAGAATCTTGCAAGATGCAGGCTTGTGGTTTCACCCACCAGCCAGTATCTTTTATCTCATCCCCCTCCCCCATCAAAACAATGTTCCTGAATGCACACCTATATGTCTTTTCCGTAATATATGCATCTTTATGCATACTTTACCTGGGTAAATTTGTCAGTTCCAGATTCTGTCAGTCTCTCCTTCTTCCAGTCTTAAATTCTGTTCTCCACATGTTCAGCTGAGTTTGCAGTTTATTTATTTTTAAAAAGTCCCCATGAAAATTTATCAGCATTTTAGTGGGAATTTCTCCTAATGCACAGATGTTTGTATGCAATTTGGGTAATATATACATTTTCGCAAAGCAAATTTCCCTAATAAAATGCACACTTGTAGGTTCCTTTCACTAATATATGGACACTTATGCGTACTTTACCATTTCTGTATTTATTACGTGGCTGAAGAACTGCATTGCAAAATTTGTAACAGTGCGAATTTTGAAGGATGGCTGTGTTTTAGCTCACGTATTGTTCCAAAAGTATGTATTAGGTAGGCTCATCTTTAAATGTTAACTGAATTTAATGCCTCTTCCATTCCTAGCTGGGGATCAGGGCAGTATGGGGACGCAGAAGGCAGAATACGCTTGGAAGTACAGCCTTGGATTCAAAATGTGTGGGCAAAGCTACCCCAAAGAAATCCGTGCGTGGGAAGCTGGAAATGGTGCTTGTTTAGGCCATTATCATGGCATGAAAAGATTTTGCCTGCAGCCACATTGGGAGAATTAACTACAGCAGCATGATAAGTGATTCCAAGTTGAGTCTGCAGGATGTGCCGTAGCAGCAGCACATGTTTTCTTCAAGATGGCCTCCTGCCCTGACGAGCTGGACCAGCCTAACATGTAGAAGATTCCACAAGTCATTAGCAGCTTTCTAGTCATCATGAAGCCTGGTTGGCAATTAACTCCAGAAAGATGGAGGAAAGATGATCCTCCCTCAGTTTGGCTCCAAGCCATACCCGGAACAACAAAGCCTGGGTAGTGCCCTTTGGTTGTTGGGAGTAGTGATAGTGGAGACATTAGATTCATTTTGCATTTAAATGTGAACCTATGAGATTCACACTTTCTGAAGCAACAGGTGAAGTAAAACACAGCCATCCCTCACAATTTGCATTTCTCAGAATTTTGCATTGGCCAGCCAAGGAATGTGTACCAAGATACATATACTAGGGTATAGTGACATAAAAATACATATATTACTGAAATGAACTTACAAATGTGCATTATATTTGGGGAAATTGTTTCGCAAAACTGCATATTAGGAAAAATTGCATACAAAAATGTGTATATTAGGAGAAATTCACACTACGCTGATGAATTTTTATGAGGGCTTAAAAAATCACAAACTGGTGTGGATTGGAAATATGGAAAACTGAATTTAAGATTGGAAAAATAAGAAAAGGAGAGGTGGGATTCAATGCTAGTGCTACTCAGAGCAGACCCATTGATGTTAATAGGTATTACTAACTTAGGCCCATTAAAGTGGGTCTACTCTGAGTAGGGCTTAGACTATTACAATCCAAAGAAACCAAAATTGACAGATCTGCTCATCCCTACCAAATATTGATATGATGTGTTTCCAATAAAAGAAAGCACTAGCTGCGGAGAAAGGCAGCCCTATATATTTAAAGCAGTGTCATATCACTTTAACAGTCATGGCTTCCCTGAAAGAATCTTGGGAACTGTAGTTTGTAGAGGGTGCTGAGAGTTGTGAGGACACAGCCCCTCGCAGAGCTATAATTTCCAGAGTGGTTTATCAAGCAATCCTTCTTCCCAGGGAATTCTGGGAACTCAGCACCCTTAGTAAACTACAGTTCCCAGGATTCTTTGGGTGAGCCATGACTATTTAAAGTGGTATAATAGTGCTTCAGATGTATGGTGCAGATGGGCCAGAAAGAATGTAGGTGAAGTAAGGCAGAAGGCAGTGCTGGGCTGGCCCCTCCATAGGTGCTTCCAGATGGAGGTTTACGCACTGTCCACATGACATTGTGGCCATAATTTAATCCAGATTACTGTGGGAAAGGAATTATGTAAAAAATGATACATTATACAGTCGCCACTGGTGTGAAAAGAGGATCAGCATATTTTAAGGGGGGAGGGTTGTCACATGTTATGGTGATGCTTCAGTGTGTGGTCTCCATTTGCCACCCACCTACTTCCCTTTGCTCCTCCCACCTAACCAGCACTGGTTAGGCCTCATCTTGATTACTGCATCCAGTTCTGGTCTCCGCACTTCAAGAAGGATGCAGACAAACTGGAACAGGTTCAGAGGAGGGCAACAAGGATGATCAGGGGACTGGAAACAAAGCCCTATAAGGAGAGACTGAAAGAACTGGGCATGTTTAGCTTGGAGAAGAGAAGACTGAGGGGAGATATGATAGCACTCTTCAAGTACATGAAAGGTTGTCACATAGAGGAGGGCCGGGATCTCTTCTCAATCATCCCAGAGTGCAGGACATGGAATAATGGGCTCAAATTGCAGGAAGCCAGATTTCGACTGGACATCAGGAAAAACTTCCTAACTGTTAGAGCCATGTGACAATGGAACCAATTACCTAGAGGCAGTGGGCTCTCCGACACTGGAGGCATTCAAAAGGCAGCTGGACAGCCATCTGTCGGGAATGCTTTGATTTGGATTCCTGCAATGAGCAGGGGATTGGACTCGATGGCCTTATAGGCCCCTTCCAACTCTACTATTCTATGATTCTATGAATACAACTCAGAAATTTTGTTTCCGGCGGGCCATACGATATGAGTGCGCCTATTTCAACTAACTGCCGCATGCTAAAGGCATGTTCATAAGAAGAGCCTTGCTGGACCAGCCGAAGGCCCATCTAGTCCAGCATCCTGTTCTCAAAGGAGCCAACCTTCTGGGAGGAAGGGGAGGGATATAAATTAAACAAACAAATAAATAAACCATGTGCCCATTATGGGAATAAGCCCACGAGCAGGACTTGAGTGCAACAGCACTCTCCCCACTTGTGATTCCCACCAACTGGTTTGAATTTCAGCAATTCAGTTCAGAGAAGCTATTATTTCAAGATCTCAGCACATGTGGGGGGATTATCTTGGGGACTGTAATCACAGTACATGCATCGGGACTTAAAAAAAAAACTAATAGGAACTAGGGATGGGTGAGAATTTGGATTCAGCTCGTATTTCAAGAAGAATTTATCAAACCCGCAATTTCCGAAATAATGTGAGAACTGAAACACAGCCATCCTTCGAAGTTTGCATTTATTAGAATTTTGGGACGCAGTTCGCCAACTAAACATTTACCAAAATGCATACATTAGGGGAAGTGTGCATAAAAATGAATACATGAGTGAACATAAGAACATAAGAAGAGCCTGCTGGATCAGGCCAGTGGCCCATCTAGTCCAGCATCCTGTTCTCACAGTGGCCAACCAGGTGCCTGGGGGAAGCCCGCAAGCAGGACCCGAGTGCAAGAACACTCTCCCCTCCTGAGGCTTCCGGCAACTGGTTTTCAGAAGCATGCTGCCTCTGACTAGGGTGGCACAGCACAGCCATCATGGCTAGTAGCCATTGATAGCCCTGTCCTCCATGAATTTGTCTAATCTTCTTTTAAAGCCGTCCAAGCTGGTGGCCATTACTGCATCTTGTGGGAGCAAATTCCATAGTTTAACTATGCGCTGAGTAAAGAAGTACTTCCTTTTGTCTGTCCTGAATCTTCCAACATTCAGCTTCTTTGAATGTCCACGAGTTCTAGTATTACGAGAGAGGGAGAAGAACTTTTCTCTATCCACTTTCTCAATGCCATGCATAATTTTATACACTTCTATCATGTCTCCTCTGACCCGCCTTTTCTCTAAACTAAAAAGCCCCAAATGCTGCAACCTTTCCTCGTAAGGGAGTCGCTCCATCCCCTTGATCATTCTGGTTGCCCTCTTCTGAACCTTTTCCAACTCTATAATATCCTTTTTGAGATGAGGCGACCAGAACTGTACACAGTATTCCAAATGCGGCCGCACCATCGATTTATACAACGGCATTATGATATCGGCTGTTTTATTTTCAATACCTTTCCTAATTATCGCTAGCATGGAATTTGCCTTTTTCACAGCTGCCGCACACTGGGTCGACATTTTCATCGTGCTGTCCACTACAACCCCGAGGTCTCTCTCCTGGTCGGTCACCGCCAGTTCAGACCCCATGAGCGTATATGTGAAATTAAGATTTTTTGCTCCAATATGCATAATTTTACACTTGTTTATATTGAATTGCATTTGCCATTTTTCTGCCCATTCACTCAGTTTGGAGAGGTCTTTTTGGAGCTCTTCGCAATCCCTTTTTGTTTTAACAACCCTGAACAATTTAGTGTCATCAGCAAACTTGGCCACTTCACTGCTCACTCCTAATTCTAGGTCATTAATGAACAAGTTGAAAAGTACAGGTCCCAATACCGATCCTTGAGGGACTCCACTTTCTACAGCCCTCCATTGGGAGAACTGTCCGTTTATTCCTACTCTCTGCTTTCTGCTTCTTAACCAATTCCTTATCCACAAGAGGACCTCTCCTCTTATTCCATGACTGCTAAGCTTCCTCAGAAGCCTTTGGTGAGGTACCTTGTCAAACGCTTTTTGAAAGTCTAAGTACACTATGTCCACTGGATCACCTCTATCTATATGCTTGTTGACACTCTCAAAGAATTCTAATAGGTTACTGAGACAGGACTTTCCCTTGCAGAAGCCATGCTGGCTCTGCTTCAGCAAGGCTTGTTCTTCTATGTGCTTAGTTAATCTAGCTTTAATAATACTTTCTACCAGTTTTCCAGGGACAGAAGTTAAGCTAACTGGCCTGTAATTTCCGGGATCCCCTCTGGATCCCTTTTTGAAGATTGGCGTTACATTTGCCACTTTCCAGTCCTCAGGCACAGAGGAGGACCCAAGGGACAAGTTACATATTTTAGTTAGCAGATCAGCAATTTCACATTTGAGTTCTTTGAGAACTCTCGGGTGGATGCCATCCGGGCCCGGTGATTTGTCAGTTTTTATATTGTCCATTAAGCTTAGAACTTCCTCTCTCGTTACCACTATTTGTCTCAGTTCCTCAGAATCCCTTCCTGCAAATGTTAGTTCAGGTTCAGGGATCTGCCCTATATCTTCCACTGTGAAGACAGATGCAAAGAATTCATTTAGCTTCTCTGCAATCTCCTTATCGTTCTTTAGTACACCTTTGGCTCCCTTATCATCCAAGGGTCCAATCGTCTCCCTAGATGGTCTCCTGCTTTGAATGTATTTATAGAATTTTTTGTTGTTGGTTTTTATGTTCTTAGCAATGTGCTCCTCAAATTCTTTTTTAGCATCCCTTATTGTCTTCTTGCATTTCTTTTGCCAGAGTTTGTGTTCTTTTTTATTTTCTTCATTTGGACAAGACTTCCATTTTTTGAAGGAAGACTTTTTGCCTCTAAGAGCTTCCTTGACTTTGCTCGTTAACCATGCTGGCATCTTCTTGGCCCTGGCGGTACCTTTTCTGATCTGCGGTATGCACTCCAGTTGAGCTTCTAATATAGTGCTTTTAAACAACTTCCAAGCATTTTCGAGTGATGTAATCCTCTGGACTTTGTTTTTCAGCTTTCTTTTTACCAATCCCCTCATTTTTGTGAAGTTTCCTCTTTTGAAGTCAAATGTGACCGTGTTGGATTTTCTTGGCAATTGGCCATTTACATGTATGTTTAATTTAATAGCACTGTGGTCACTGCTCCCAATCGGTTCAACAACACTTACATCTCGCACCAGGTCCCGGTCCCCACTGAGGATTAAGTCCAGGGTTGCCGTCCCTCTGGTCGGTTCCATGACCAACTGGTCTAGGGAATAGTCATTTAGAATATCTAGAAACTTTGCTTCTTTGTCATGACTGGAACACATATGCAGCCAGTCTATGTCCGGGAAGTTGAAGTCACCCATTACTACCACATTTCCTAGTTTGGATGCTTCCTCAATTTCATATCTCATCTCAAGGTCTCCCTGAGCATTTTGATCAGGGGGACGATAGATTGTTCCCAGTATTAAGTCCCTCCTGGGGCATGGTATCACCACCCACAACGATTCTGTGGAGGAATCTGCCTCTTTTGGGGTTTCGAGCTTGCTGGATTCAATGCCTTCTTTCACATATAGAGCGACTCCGCCACCAATACGTCCTTCCCTGTCCTTCCGATATAGTTTATATCCAGGGATAACCGTATCCCACTGGTTTTCTCCATTCCACCAGGTCTTCGTTATGCTCACTATATCAATGCTCTCCTCTAAGACCAAGCACTCCAGTTCTCCCATCTTGGTTCGCAGGCTCCTAGCATTAGCGTACAGGCACTTGTAAGCAGTGTCTCTCTTCAAGTGTCTTTGGCACTTGTGGTTAGGCCTGTGGTAATTTTGCTCTTCTGAATTTATATCCTGTGCCCCTGCTCTCACAATGCCTACTTCTAGGCCTACCCCTTTTAACATCTCATCATTTCTTTGGTTTTTATCCCAGGGGGGAGGTTTATTCCGAACCGGACCTTTCTCAGCTCCTGTCGGGTTTCCCCCCTCAGTCAGTTTAAAAGCTGCTCTGCCACGTTTTTAATTTTAAGTGCCAGCAGTCTGGTTCCATTCTGGTTCAAGTGGAGCCCGTCCCTTTTGTACAGGCCCGGCTTGTCCCAAAATGTTCCCCAGTGCCTAACAAATCCAAACCCTTCCACCCGACACCATCGTCTCATCCACGCATTGAGACTGCGAAGCTGGGCCTGTCTGGCTGGTCCTGCGCATGGAACCGGTAGCATTTCAGAGAAAGCCACCTTGGAGGTCCTGGCTTTCAGCATCCTACCTAGCAACCTAAATTTTGCTTCCAGGACCTCACAGCTGCATTTCCCCATGTCGTTGGTGCCAACGTGCACCACGACCACTGACTCCTCCCCAGCACTGTCTACCAAACTATCTAAACGACGGGCGATATCCGCAACCTTCGCACCAGGCAGGCAAAACACCTTGCGGTCTACACGCCCATCACACACCTCACTGTCTATGTTCCTAATGATCGAATCACCCACTACAAGGATCCCTCCACCCCCTGGAGATATATCCTCGGCACGAGAGGATAGCTGCTCATCCCCCAAGGAATGGGTCCCTTCTAAGGGATCATTTCCCTCTTCCTCAGCTGGATGCTCTCCTTCCCCGAGACCATCGTTGTCCATGATAGCAGGAGAGCTATCATCGTTGGAGTGGGACACAGCTATAACGTCCCTGAAGACCTCCTCCACACACCTCTCTGCCTCTCTCAGCTTTTCCAGGTCCGCCACCTTGGCCTCAAGGAAATGAAGTAGTTCCCGGAGAGCCAGGAGCTCATTGCACCGAGAGCACACCCACGACTTCTGTCCAACAGGCAGATAGTCGTACATGCTGCAGGCTGTGCAAAACACTGGAAAGCCCCCACACCCCTGCTGGCTTCTTACCTGCATAGTTTTGTTTAAGGCTTATTACGTCAATGGGTTGGAGACTGCGGTTTAGTTGAGGTCACGGAACAGACGGGCAGAGTGGGGGGCCCTGGCCTCCTCGCCCTGCTGCTGAACTCGCTCTGCTGCTTAACTCGCCTTGACGCTTTGTCAGCTGGGGCTCCCTCTAGCTCGTGGAGCAGGCTCATTTCCTTACATAAGGCTTGCATAAACAAAAAAGTTTTTAACATAGGTCAATTATGTATTATCATTATCCTCAATTATATTTCTTACTCATTCTTCACCACAAGGTTCCAGGGCAGGTTACAACCATATTAATTTATTATTAATAATTATTAATTATCAATTATTATTATTATTAACAACAAAATACAGATAATAAATAAATACTCAAGTTATTTAAAGAAAGAAAGCAGGGAAAACTGAAAAAACAAAGAAACAGAAATACATGATATTTTTGTAGTGATCCTAACAATCTGTGGGTCAGCATTCTCCTGTATTTTGTTACACCAATGCATAATAAAAGTGCCCATCTCTCAACAAAATAATTATCCACCTGTCTGCCTTCTCTTAACTCTCATAATATTCATCAGTTTTACCATCTGAACAATTTATATATATCTACACACACACATATAATTGTGATTAACAAAACAGAGGTTTTTATTGTACTACCAAAATGTTTCGGCTTCTGCTTTCATCAGCTGCTAACATACACATGCTGTTACCAATGTGGCAGTTATAGAGCTTTGAGGATGGAATGCTCAGAGCGGCTTCATTTGCAGAAGCTAAATAGTGGTGGTACTGTCCTCCATGTCCAGGCCATGTGGTGCCAATGTGTCCAGAGAGTAAATCCAAAAGTTCTCCCTTTTAGTCAATGCTGCTGGATCTGCTGGCATCTCTATCACTGTTATAGAAAAGTCCAACAGGCTGTGACCCTCAATGTTGAAATGTTTTGCAACTGGTTGCTCCTCTTTTTGTGTTAAGATTGCCAATTGTGGTTTCTGAAGCGTGCAAATAGGTCAGTTGTAGTTTCTCCTACGTATTGGATATGATATCCTGGTTTTGAATATTTATTTTTCTTCAGTGTTAAAATATTAAAATCAATTAAAAACCAATATTCAGTCAGGTAGGTCCTAAACATCTCTCGTTCAGGTGTCAAATGCCAGGGTGAAGAGTTGCATCTTCAGCATATGATGAAAGCTAGAGACTGTGTTCAACTGAGCCCTACTCAGCATAGACTCATTGAAATTAATGGACCTAAGTTGTTGTTACATTTTTATCCTGCCCTTCCTCCCAAAGGGAGCCCAGAGCAGCAAGCAACAGTAATAACATACTAATACCAATACAGTCCATCCATTTATATGGGTCTACTCTGAGTAGGACTAGCATGAATACCATCCTACATATAATGAAGGTGTCAGATGCACTTCTGTAGGGCCAAACACAATTCTAGTGCATAATATAGGGACACCCTCCCGATGGTGTGGATCTATCATTTGGAGGTGACCCAAAGCTTATTGGGGTGTCAGTGTAGAAATCACTAGTGTCTTATTCATAAACGTGGCCTTGGGTCAGCATCCTGCATTAAAGCAAATTGTGCAAAAACAAATACTACTGACTAGAGAATGCTGTACATCTCAGAGGAGATGAGCTGAGATAGCCCAAAAATTATATTGGGGTAGGAGGAGGCAAGGAAATTAAGTGTAGATGCCCTTAACTCGGAATAAGGAGCTGAAGAAACCAACTTCAATCTCGTGGATGATTTTGATCTATGTGGCTCTCAGATTTATGAATCAACCATCCTCCGTCTAAGCACATTACACATAAGTGCATTTACATTACACTAAAACATTAAAGCAAGACGTCTCTTGATGGTAAACAGCTATGAAAAGAGTTAAAGCACTTTTCAAGAGCAGAGAACTGTTAGCATGCGCTCACTGACATTAAAAAGAACACACACATTCTAACCATTTAAAATACTTCAAACTTAAGTCTCATGTGAGTTTGCCCTCTAGCGTTGGAGTGGGGTGGGATAGACACTGCCTGGTGGGTTTAGGGGAAGGGCCATAGCTCAGTGGTAAAACATCTGCTTTGCATTCAGAAGGCCCAAGGTTCAGTCCCCAGGCAGGACTAGGAAGCTGCTGTCAGTCAGTGTAGGCATTACTGAGCTAGATGGACCAGTGGCCTAGACTCAGCATAAAGCAGCTTTGTGCGTTCCTAAGGTGGAGAAAGCAGAGAATCACACCGAGGACCACAAACAAAGCTTTTCCTCCTCTTCCTCGGAATCTTGCAACTTGTCAAAATGAAGGCTGTACACAACATGTAAACAAGGAGAGACTTCATTCTGGGTCTGGTCCAGGAGCTGCTGGTGGGCAGCCAACAGAAGCAGGCGAATTAGCATCAGAGATGGGGAAGGGTCCAGCTGGCACTCTCCTCCTCCATATGGCAGCTCTGCGGAGCATCCCCTTCTGTGACTCGCCAACTTAATTAAGGAAAGAGGAATAATGACGGTCGTTTAGCATCACCCCCAGAATTGGCTCCTGGTGCAGATTTTACAGGCGAGAAAATGTTCTTTGCTGACTCCTAGTGGTTATAAGTAGAATGTCTCAGTTCCATGAGCTACTTCACACCAGCATTTTATTTTTTAAAAAACAAGTCTGCTATTGATGGTTTTTTTTTTTTAAAAAAAAAACTTTATTAATTTCATTATAGATTAGATAGTTGGAGAACGAGCAAGAGAGATATCCTTACAAAGCAAACACAGTGTTACAAAGACATTTGGGTACATCATTCGTTAAGGTTCTGTTTATCAAATTTTCACCAATGTTTTTACTTGATCTGTTTCATGTGTCTGGCACAGTTGAAGGTGTCATTCGTTTTACAGTGTGAACAAATAGTTAAGAGTTCCAAAGATAAGTATACTGTGATACTGTATACTGTGATGGTGGTAGTACAGTAGGGAAGGGCTGTGGCTTAGTGGGAGAACATCTGCTTTGCATGCAGAAGGTCCCAGGTTCAGTCCTTCGCATTTCCACATAGGGCTGGCAATGACCCCTGTCTGAAATCCTGGAGGGCTAATGACAGTCAGTGTAGATGCTAGATGAACCGAATGGTCCGACTCAGCATAAGGAGTTTCCTATGGTCCTATATAAAACAGCTGGTATAGCACAGTGGGGAGGAGAGCCTGGCTGGAAGTCCAGAGTCTGTGAGTTCAAATCCCCACTCGTGTCACCTGGGTGTAAAGGGCCAGCTAAAGATCACCCCACAGTGAGTGGCTCAGAGGTTACATGCCCTGCCAGCTGTACAGCCATGGGAAAGATGCATAGTCCCAAGGAGCCCAGCTGCCCCCCAGCTGGCAGTTGCGGACAAGGAAGGGGCTGGCTTGTGCAGCGGTGGCAAGCTGAGCAGGCCCGAGCCAGCTGGGGAGGCCAAGCCTCAGAAGGAGGCAATGGTAAACCCCCTCTGAATACCGCTTACCATGAAAACCCTATTCATAGGGTCACCATAAGTCGGGATCGACTTGAACCAGTCCATTGCATGGTCCTATATAGTGTTTCATCATTCTGTTTTGTTGACATACATAGCAAAATCAAGCCATTACGAGATACACTTCTCTTTCTCATTTCCCCTGGCCATTCTTAACTTATTTGTCAATCTTACCACTAAACCAAGGCTCCATATTTTGTTGTACCAGGAAGTTTTCGTGGCTCTCATCATAGCGTTCCAGAATCGTGTGATGATCAGTTGGGCTGCCCCTAGCAGATGGCTAATCAGAGTTCTGGTTTTTAAATCTATGTTGTTTAAAAAACACACCAATAGTGCTAGTTGAAAGTCTAGATCTATATGTTGGTTAGTTATCTCTTCTAATTCCTGGAAAATCAGGGACCAGAAGTTTGTACTTGTGGACATACCCACCACATGTGGTGGTATATCCCTTTTATTATCACACAGCTGTACAAGCAATTAGGAGAAAGCTGGGGGGTTAATTTTGGTCAAGGGATGTTTTAATTGAAGTGAGCATTTAAAAATGGAACATGCCAACATTTATTCTTAATTTTACCTGAGACATCTAAGCAACATTTTGGCAACCCTCTGAAAGTGGCATGCAACAGGCTATAAAAACTTTTAATACAATTAAAAAATGATAAAATATATTTTTTAAAGTCAAATAAAGTAAGAATAGCAGCAAACCAAAGCACCAAAAAAAGGCCAGGTAACAATAATTAATTACTGGTTAGAAATTACTCCAAACTGAAGGTGTGCTTTGTAAATAAGCCCTCAAAATTTACAAGCCTGTGATTTTTAAAAATTAAATATTTTCCACTAGCCTACCAAGGGCTGGCAAAAAAGGGACAGAGAGTTGCATTTATATGCCTGCTTCCCTTCGCTCCCAGTCCTAGCCCATTTGGTTTCTAGGTCACCAGACTAGTGCTTTAAATCAGGGGTCGGGAACCTCAGGCGTATGGGCCAAATGTGGCCTTCTAAGCCTCTCTATCTGGCTTGGAGATATTGGGGACTGAACCTGGGCAAAACAGATACACTACTGCTGAGCTATGGCCCTTCCCCAAAGGAAATGGTGGCTACCAAAAGGCCATGATGAAAGCAAGAGGCTGGCTGGCTTCCAAGCCAGAGGTGTACTGGAGTTGCCAAACTGGGAACAGTGCCAGCTGAGGTTGGCAGCAAGCATCAGACTGGGAATGATGCCAAGCAGTTCTACAGGAACTGTGCCAGCCTGAGTAAAAGATGGCAGTGTTGAATGGGGCTGCTTGGGGAAGAGATGATCAAAGAGAGAAATATCCACATGGCAGGGTCTTGCAGGAGTCCAAATGCTGTCTACCCCGAGGTGTGGAAAGAGGATGCAAAAGTTGGTGACTAGTTCCTCCCAGTTCTGGATTTGTCCGAAAGTTCAAAACAGCTCAGTCAGAAAACTTTAAGCTTAGGATCCATCCAGACTAGTTTTTTGTGTGTGTGGGTACATTCTGCAACATATTCTTAACACAATAAAAGTGCATTAGTGATGCTTCCTCAATGCTAACACATTATTGCTGCCTGGAGGGGTTACAGTGCAAGAGAAGAAGGGGAAAAATATGCCAGAATATTTGTGGCATCCAATGTTATGGGATTTCAGCAGGAAGTTACAGGGTATGCAGTGATTGGAAACGAAGCAGTATGTCCACCCCAAAATTTTGCAGATGCAAACAGTATTAAAAGTGGGATCATGTATGACCACCCCAATATCATCATGACCACAAATCATCATAAATGTGCAATAAAAAAGCTGTCTGGAAGGACCCTGAAATTTATATGTCCTGGAAACCCAATATAAGCTTTGATCTATAGCTGGTGTGGGGAACCTTTGGCCCTGCAGATGTTGCTGAACTACAACTCCCATCATCTTCAGCAAACAGGGCGAATGGCCAGGGATGGGAGATGAGGTTCAGCAACATCTGGAGGGCCAAAGGTTCCCCACACCTGGTCTACACCATACATCCCCATGCATTTATGAGCATTGTGTAAATATGGTAATTTTGATTGGAGAAACATCCCACGCAGGTTTACTCAGAACTAAGTCCCACCATGTGTTAAAGGGGGTAAAGGTTCTTGCTTACCTGGGTGTAAGCCCCATGGGGCTTACTGATGAATAGGCATAGAGGATTGGACTGTTATGTCAATTAACTAATCAATTAAATGTGGATATGAGCAAAAACAGTACTTTTGTACAATACTTGTGCATACGCAAGCACACTTTGTTGCCAGATGATACCCATGTTTTACACTAGACAAGTGAGACCTGCAACAAAATGTTGCAGTGTGGAGTGCACCTTTTCAGTGTTCCAGCCAGCCATGTCCTGCTCCATGATACTCCATTCCATTTTCCCTCCCACCTGGCTTGCTGTGTTTTCCCATAACAGTTAAACAGCAGTCCATGGCCACTGAACATGCTCAGACCTCACTGGGATGTTTTTGGTGTGTGTCCTCTCACACTTTTAGATTTTTTTATGTTTTTGTAAAAAACATACTTGTGCAAGTCTTGGGGTTCCCTTGAGTTTACTGATGTGGGTGGTGTGGTTTTAGCTACAGAAGCCATGGCACTGATCGCCTGAACATCAGAAATAGAAAGAATGCCTAATGATGAATAAAGGATATTTTACACCATGTAAGATGATTCTGTTTAATAGATTACATATTGATGTTTAAATTATAAGACAGTCCAGCTCCCCAACATATTACAATGTAGATGGTTTGATACAATACACTTAAGGGTTCTGCTACTTACCTGAACACTTACCTGAAAGGCTTCCTTTGTTTGGTGAAGTTCTCCTTAGTTGTTAAGAAATGAAGGGGACTTTGGGTTTTGGGGTTTGAATGTGAATTATAGCCAAAAGTGAAATCATTACCTGTATATGTGTTATGGGACTAAACTGAATCTGCTCATTGTTCCTCTGGAATTATTGCACTATTGTATATTTCTTTTCTGGAAAACAAAAAATGTTAATAAAAATTTTAAAAAAGAAATAGAAGAAATGGCACGATTAAATATTAGAAGAGTCATTCTCTCCTGTGTTTGAGAAGGTGGCATATCTCTTTTAAAATGACATTTACCACCTTAAGTTTTTAACAGTGCTTGTATTAAAAATAATACCTTTTTTAAAACTGTTGCCCAATTAAGGGAGAAACTTTTTTTGTTAATCAGTTTGTTTAATTAACACTGGAGCCCTATTTGGGCGCTATATTAGGTCTGCGTCCTATGCACACTTATCTAGGCATAAACACCATTGATCACAATGACTTCACAGTAAACATACATTGTGCTGTCTTTTTTTTTCTTTTTTAAGGAGTGGCCCTCTAAACCTTTCCAGGTGTTAAAAAAAACACTCACCCCTTGTGCTGGCTCTTTAACCACGCTGCTGGTACAGACATGTGCTACGTCTCTTTTATAAGGTCAGAATAATTGTCTTAGGCTACAATCCTAAACACACTTACTAAACCAGGCTTTCCCTGTGGTTAATGGGGCTGTGAACGGGGTGAACAGAGGTCGAAAGGGAGCCGAAAAGGGCCCAGGAGTGGAAAAGAATGCAATGACTTAAGACTCAGGCCACATTCACACCATACGTTTAAAGCAACATTATACCATTTTAAATAGTCATAGCTTCCCTCAAAGAATCCTGGGAAGCGTATTATGAAGGGTGTTGAGAGTTGTTAGGAGATTCCAGTTCCCCTCACACAGCTACAAAGCTCAGAGGGGTTTAACAGTCAGCCCCTCTTCTGAGGATTGTACCTCTGTGAGGGGAATAAGGATCTCCTCAGTGCCTTTTCACAAGCTAAATTTCCCAGGATTCTTTGAGGAAAGCCATGACTGTTTAAAGTGGAATAAAAGTATGGTGTGAATGTGGCCTCAAGCTCACAACCCTACATCCATACAGTTGTTAAAGGCCGTGAGGGTCACCCATCTCATTCGAGAAGTATGGTATCATTTTCACTTGTTTGACTACCTTATTTTTTATATGTTATGATCCCTAGTAATAGCAATTGATGATGAATAAATGCGGATTATATATAGATGTGTCTTGATGTTATTTTGTTTACATTCCTAAGAATCCGGGTTGGGGGGTGTCAATGATGACTTTATATGGTCATCAAGGGGTGAATGAACTCGGAAGTTTAGGAAATGCAGGCTGTGACTCTAAAGCTAGGGTAGGGAAGCACAGGCCCAGGGCCTAAATGTGGTCCTCCAGGACTCTCTGCCTGGCCCTTGGAAATTCTCCCAGCCCACACCCCTCATTAGCCCTGCTTCATACCTCAGTGTTTTGGCCTAGTTGGAATGTGGCTTGACTCTGAGAATGCCTCTTGCTTGTCTGAGAGTGCAGGTCTGAGAGTGCTGTGTGGAGAAACTAGCCTGCTGTATTAAAGTAAAATATATAATTGTTGGTCCATCCACTTTTGACTCTGGCCTCCCCCAGCACTGTTATGTGGCCCTCGGAGTGTTGCCCAGACAGGAATGTGGCCTCAGGTCTGAGAAAGATTCCCCACCTTTTCTAGAGAAAAAGCTCCAGGTAACATGGCAGGGTTTACTTCTCAGTAAAAATTGGAACAGCCGGTATAGCACAGTGGGGAGGAGAGCATGGCTGGGAGGCCAGAGTCTGTGAGTTCAAATAGTCCCAAGGAGCCCAGTTGCCCCCTAGCTGGCAATTGCGGACAAGGAAGGGGCTGGCTTTGCAAGCTGAGCAGGCCCTAGCCATCTGGGGACTAGCCTCAGAGGGAGGCAACAGTAAGCCTCCTCTGAATACCGCTTACCATGAAAACCCTATTCCTAGGGTAGCCATAAGTCGGGAATCGACTTGAAGGCAGTCCATTTCCATTTTCAAAAATATATAGTATTGTGTTGTGGGTTGCACAATGCCAGTGTCATCCTGTGCATGATAAATTGAAATACTACTATTATCGCTACCACTACTGTCACTAAAAATAAATGTTTACAAGGAAATAAGATCCACTCTGTTTAATAGGCATGCTGGAAATCTCTCTCAACGGGGAAGAAGGCGACCTCCTTGTTTGGGGGACTTTCCCCGATCCCTCTAGCGCCACCTATGCGAAGGGAGCTTGCTCCCTAGTATGTTGATGTTAGGGGTACTGCTCAGGGGTAACAACTCTGGCTTAAGCGGAATCGAGGCACCGTGGTCCAGGGGCCTCCAGAGTGTTCCAGGGTGGGGTTGGAAGCGACTCGCTTCCTCCTAGGATCCTGCTCTTAATCCTCCTCTTTCCATGTACCAGGCCAGACCAGGGCGGGGGCGCATATGGAGGCGGATCCCTGAGCCAATTGCTCCCTGGAGGAGGAGAGGAGGAGGAGGCGGTGGCGGCAGAAGGCGAGCCCAGTAGCCGGCTGGCGGCATGCGCTGGGCGGAACAAAGGACAGCTGAGCCCAGTTCCAGCAGGAGATCGGGGGAAGGCAAGCAAAGCTCCGAGGGCCCCTTCCCTGGTTCTTCACGCGCCTTCTTTCTGCCCCCTAATGTGAAGATCGGCGTTCCCGTTTGGCGGAGCGTTTCTTTCTCTCGCCTCGTGCGCCCTGCTGGATCGTGCCAGCCAGGCTCCTGCGCCCTTGCAGGCTGAGGAAGGTGAGGTGGGGAGAGACTCCGGATTAAAGGCTGCTAGGGGCTGGGGAGATATCCCATAAACCCGGCTGGGGCTGGGCGCATGGGTGGGTAGATAGGTAATCTTGCTTTCTGCTGGGGGAGAAATGCGCGCGCCGCCCACCCATCCACTGCGTCCTTCCCTCTCGCTCGGTCTGCCGACCCAGTTTTCAGTCTCAGAACTTGCGTTCCCCCTCCTCTCCTCCAGTGGCAGGACTCAACTGTACAACATGCTAACAATTTTTTTTTAAAAAAAAGCCAGCGTGTGTGCGTGTCGCAGAACATGTGCAGAGTGCTTTTGTCGCGCCAGTGAGAATCGGTGACTCTCTACGGGATTTTTCGGGGGGGGGGCTCCCAGGGCCGGGGACTTCTAAGCAGGCCTGAGCCTGCGCACCTTTCATTTGAAGAGCTGGATTTATGAAGGCATTCTTATGCTGACCCGGATCTTTGGTCACCTACCGGTCCCCTCTGCCTGGCTGTAAGTCTCCAATGCATATTGGTGTGTGTGTCTGTCTACCTGTCTCACCTTTGCTGTCTGATATTTTTTTTAACTAGAGATACCAGAGATTTGAGCCTGGGGCCACATATAAATCATGTGCTCTACCCATCAGCTGTGTGCATGTACTTGGGAGGAGTAAGGCTACATTCATTCTTAAGCATGTTTACCTGGGAGAAAATTCCTTGGAACATCATGGCATTTATTTCTGAATAAACAGAGCTGTAGGATTGTGTGCAGTGGTACTAAACATGTGTAGTACCATGCTGATAGAATAGTATCTACCTTTGTCTCACAATCAGTTGGACCCTCTGGGTTTTTTGGGGGGGATCAGCTTCTTATTTCCCACTTGTTCTGGGGTTAGAAAAACCCTGGACCACACGTCAGTGCTCAAGTAGTTTTGGATGTCAGAATGCAGCCCAGGGACATGGAGAGTGATCCTTACCAGGAAGTCAGTCCCATTGGACTCTGTGGAATTTACTTTTGAGTAGACACACATAGGCTTGTACTGTTAATGAAAAAGCCCATAAAGGTAAAGGTGTCCCCGCACTTGTAGTGCGAGTCGTTTCTGACTCTTAGGGTGACGTCTTGCAACGTTTACTAGGCAGACCGTATATATGGGGTGGGATTGCCAGTTCCGTCCCCGGCCTTTCTTTACCCCCCCAGCATATGCCGGGTACTCATTTTACCGACCACGGATGGTTGGAAGGCTGAGTGGACCTCGACCCCTTTTACCGGAGATTCGACTTCCTCCTTTCGTTGGAATCGAACAGTTAATCAAGTATTATGTTCTTTAATCACTTGTCTTTCCTAACATATTATTACATGGGGAACCTGCAACAAAATGTTGCAGTGTATACTTGCCTTTTAACAAGTGCCTTGCTATGCCCTCTACCATGATACTACATTCCACAGTCACAATTTTCCTTTTCCAGGTGTCATTCAGTATTTTCTGGCTATTGAGCCTGCTGACACCTCATTGGGCTGTTTTTATTTTGTTTCTGTTCTGCTTTTTTGGAGGAGGGGATGGCCCCTTTGGTTTTGATTTTTTTTAAAGATGTTCTCCCCAACCCTAAGCGTGCTGATAGTTCCCTCATGTTCTTCAGTGGCTCTGTTTTAGCTACAATCCTGTCGGCACTCACCACTTGAGTTCAGTACCTACCCGTACACTTCGTTGGACATCTAAGGCCCTCCTCCGAGTACCGTCTCACCGAGAGGCTCGGAGGGTAATGACAAGATCTAGGGCCTTTTCGGTGGTGGCCCCCGAATTGTGGAACAGTCTCCCCGAGGAGGTACGCCTGGCGCCTACGCTGCTATCCTTTCGGCGCCAGGCTAAAACCTTCCTATTCTCCCAGGCATTTTAATATATTTCTATGTATTTTACTGTTTTAATGTTTTAGCTATGCTAATATCATTTAGTGTTATTATGAATTTGTATTTTTATCTGTGATTTTGTTCATTTATTGTATTATTGTATGTTGTACACCGGCCAGGGAGCCATTGGCTATGGGCGGTTTATAAATGAAATAAAATAAATAAATAAATAAATAGTATTAGAGGGAGCTATATATTATTGCCATTTTTAAAATGTTTTCTTGCCCATCTCCTGCCATTCAATACAGTGAAGTCACTACCAAGAACGCCTCTTAATATCATCTTGCTTTTTGGATTTGCTGCCTGAAGGCTGTCCTTCCGAGATGCTGTTCATAGGCTGACCACTTTACCAAAGTCAGTCTGCTTCTTTTCTTGCACATCCCCAGCAGGATGTCCCAACTGACAATGTCCAGTTGACCTGGTTGTGATACATGTGCAAGCTGTTGCAACCCTCTCTTTGCGCAAAATACTTGTGCCTTGGGCTGTGTTTCTGCTGTGGCGTCACTGTAGACCCCTAGATGGAGTGGCCGATTCTGAGTTTATGGCAAGAGGGTGAGGTTTCTACAGTTTGGGACAGAGATCAGCTTGGTTTCTAATCTGATGAAGGTGCAGGAAACCCTGAGGCAAAAAATGAGTCAGTTTCTCCGGTCAGAGACAAGAGAAAAAGCCCCAGCTCTGCTCAGAAGGAAAGGGTGGCGGCTGCATTTGTGGATTCCCAAGCAAAATCAGGATCCTTATTGAACACAGGCTGAGTACACACCATACATTGAAAGCACATTGGAAGTACATGACTTCCCCCAGAGAATCCTGAGAACCTTAGTTCACCCCTTGCAGGTCTACAATTCCCGGCACCCTTAACAAACTCCAGTTCCCAGGATTCTTTTGGGGTTGGGAACATACTTTCAGCATCCTTTAAATGTATGATGTGTAATGTGTATGCAGCCACAGGATGTTTCCAGACTCCTTTGTTGAGCATTTATCCTGATTTGTTTGCAGGGAGGTTAGACAGTGTTGTGTCAACATTATCCCACACTTTCAGGTGCATTTTCCTTATCACAAAAAGTCTGAACTTTTGGGAAAGTGGGTGTGTTGCGCAGGACCCCCCCCCTCCATACCTGTAATTGTGCAACCTGAGTTTGCCGGTATGTGACTGAACTGCACTCGAAAATAGCGATAGTCTGGCCAATGGAGACCTTAGGGAGCTGCCTTACACAGATTCAGACCAGTGTTGTATCTAGCTTAGTATGCTCTATCCTGACTCACAAGCAGCTCTTCAGGGTTTTCATGCAGGGTTCTCCCCCAGCTTCACTTGGAGATGCTGGGGATTGAACCTGGGACCTTCTGTGTGCAAGCAGGTGCCCTACCACTAAGCTGTGGCCCTTCCCATGGCTGGCAGGCTGCTGTGTTCAGTTTGCTGGGTAAGAAATTGAAAAGGCCTGTCCTGTGTACAAGACCAAGTAACTTTATCCTGGCAGTGGAGGCTGGTTCATTAAGGTGAATGGGGCACTGCCCCACTAACTTTAGTCTGCCTTCAGCCAGCCCCCGCCTGCCTGTCGCTGATCCAAGAGATGGAACTGCCTGCCAGTTTCCACCTCCTCAAGTCTCAGTGTTGCCTTTGGGGATCTCAACAGGGACAAAACTAGAACTAGTTGACTGGCTGCACCTACTGTTGGGCTTCTTGCCTTCCGCCCCACAAGTCCCAATGGACACCAGCCGCCACTCTGTACTGGGGAGATGAAATCTGGAAGAGGTACCAGGAGTTGACCTTCCACACAGGGACAGCTGAGAGAGGAAAGCTGTGGCACATGTGACAGGTGGTTTTGGTGCTGGGAGCAATTGCACAAATGCTCTTGCACAGGCCTGGCATGTGGTGGGATGCTTGCAGCTCCCTGAGCCTTGTGTTTCAAAGGGATCGCAACCGGTGACAAGCTGCAGTCTCGTCCTGGCAGACTCCTGACGTTGTGCTCTCAGAGGGAAGTCATTCTTAGCGGTCAGAGCAGCGTTGTGCCAAACCTCTGATACCTTGTTGTTGTTATGTGCTTCCAAGTCAACTACGACTTATGGCGACCCTATGAATCTGCGACCTCCAATAGCATCTGTCATGAACCACCCTGTTCAGATCTTGTAAGTTCAGGTCCGTGGCTTCCTTTATGGAATCAATCCATCTCTTGTTTGTCCTTCCTCCTTTTCTGCTCCCTTCTGTTTTTCCCAGCATTATTGTCTTTTCTAGTGAATCATGTCTTCTCATTATGTGTCCAAGGTATGATAACCTCAGTTTCATCGTTTTAGCTTCTAGTGATAGTTCTGGTTAAATTTGTTCTAACACCCAATTATTTGTCTTTTTCGTGGTCCGTGGTATCTGCAAAGCTCTCCTCTAACACCACATTTCAAATGGATTGATTTTTCTCTTAGAGCACTTTTTCTTCTGAAGTGAAATGGGAGGTATGTTCAGGGTGATTTGGTTTAAATTGCCAAAGGGCAAAAAGCCAGTTTGAATGAAGGAACTGGCTGCCACAAGATATGGTAATAGCATAATAACAGTTGACTTTAAAAGGGGATTTGAAAAATTCGTGAAGGTTAGGCTTACCAATTATTTTTAGCCGTGATGCCTGTATGGAACCACTGGGTTCAGTGATACTATGCCAGTAGTGGTGGAGAAACTCAGAGCCAAATGTGGCCCTCCAGGCCTCCCTACCTGGCCCTTGGAACTCTCTCTAGGGCTCGCCTTTCACTGGCTTTGCACCCTGAGTTGTTTCTGCCTGACTGGAATATGCTCCTTGCTTGCCTGGATAGAGGACACAGAGGAGTGTGTGAGCATTGTGTGGAATGTGCAAAGGTAAACTTTACATGCTTTGCCCCGCCCACTTTTGCCCCTGGCCCCGCCCACCACTGAGAGGTGGCCCTCAGAAGGTTGTCCAGAAGGGAATATATCCCTTGAACTGGAAAAGTTTCCCCCTACAGTATGTCATTGAATGCTAGTTGCTGAGGAGTAGCCGCAGAAGAGGGTTACTGCACTCATGCCCTGCTTGTGGGCATTCAGAGGACATCTGGTTGGCTGCTGTGCGACGCTAGATGCTAGGCTAGGTGGACCTTTGGTCTGATCCAGCAGGGCTCTTCTTAATGTAATGATTTAAATCAAATTTCTATTTTTGTTCTTTTACTTCACATATTCTCCTGAGCTTGCATGCGTCCCAGCTGATGTCTAACAACATCAGCACGTCAGTTTGCAGCGAAATGGAGCATTTATCGAACTTGGGACCATAATTCGAAACCTTTGGTCATGCATCGCACATACTGTCATGGCCCCGTCAGAGGACTCATCAGATGAGGATGACTCGGGAGTAACAGCAGCAGACCCAGAAGGAGAAACGGAGGAAACTCCTGAGAACCCAGCTCCTTCTCCCCCTCAGCTGCAGAGCACCCCAGACGCAGCTGAAGCCCTTCAGCCAGACGCAGACAGTGAACAGGATACTCTCCCCTCACCTGCAGAACGTAGACAACAGAAGGTCAGGCAGAAGAGGGGCAGGCCTGTCCACTTAAGGCCAAAACGCTGAGGGCTCACACCTGCTGACAAACCTGCTCCTTAAAAGTCAAACCTTGGCTTCAGCTTGTTGCTGACTACAACGTCAGGCGTGACCACTGTGTGTCTTCCTATCCCCTGAACCTTGACTTGGACTGATCTCTTGGCAAACTAGACCCGGACCTTCACTGACATCTCTTCTGGATTTCTGGCTTGGCACGTAAGCTTTGAACGGCCTCTGCCCTTATCTTGCTTCCTCCTTGCTAGCCTGGCAGATTTATAGCCAAGCTGCCGGCTGAGGACTTACGGCCTGGCAATTACCAAGGAATCTCCAGCCCTGCCTGCACCCCCACCGACACTGCTGTCTCAGTGAAGAGCTGACACATACAGCGAAGAATTATATCTGCTTAGAGATAAGATACAGATTTCTGATTGGCGTTCGCTGTACCTGTGCAGAGATAGGCAAAGTAAGATAGGCGCGTCCCTTGGAAGTCAAGGCTGCAGTCGTAGAGAAACGTAATAGAGATGAAGTTCAGTTGGACTCAGAGGGCTGGCGTCACCCAGAACTTTCCAGAAGCACAGTTTCGCTATGACACGGATGGCTTGCTTGGGGCCTCCAGGTGTTGGCTCCATGCTGGCTATTGGCCATGGTATTGGCCATGCTAGCTAGGGCTGATGGGAGTTGGAATCCAGCAATGTCTGGAGGGCCGCAGGTTCACCACCCCTGCTCTGTGGGAAGGGCCATAGCTCAGTGGTAGAGCATTTGCTCTGCATGCAGAAGCTCCCAGGTTCAATCACCACTGTCTGCAGCAGGGCTGGGATTCTGGAAGAGAATCGAAACTGTAGAGAATCGCTGCCTGTCAGTGTAGACAGTACTGAGCTAGATGGGCCAATGGTCTGATACAGCATAAGGCAGCTTCTACCCTGGAATCTATATACCTAAATATATGAGTTGGAAAGTAAAAGGCCACACTGTTCTGGTTGGCAGTGTGAATTAGGGTGGGTACCCTCAGGCCTGGGGACTAAATGTGGCCCTTGGGACTCTTCCAAGGCCATGTTCCTATCCCCAGGCCACGCCCTTCACCAGCTCTGCTCCATGCCCTCCTTGAGTACTCTTGTCTGTTTGAAATGATGCAGCTTTAAATGTACAGTGGAGACGGGGCCTCCAGAGTGAATGAAAAGGTTGTCACACAGAGGAGGGCCAGGATCTCTTCTCGATCGTCCCAGAGTGCAGGACACGGAATAATGGGCTCAAGTTGCAGGAAGCCAGATTTCGACTGGACATCAGGAAAAGTTTCTTAACTGTTACAGCCATATGACAATGGAACCAATGACCTAGAGAGGCAGTGGGCTCTCCGACACTGGAGGCATTCAAGAGGCAGCTGGACAGCCATCTGTCGGGAATGCTTTGATTTGGATTCCTGCATTGATGGCCTTCTAGGCCCCTTCCAACTCTACTGTTCTATGAAAAAGTCCTTCAAGAAGTTTCATATGGCAATGGACTGAGAAGAGGGCTGTGCTTCTATAGATGTAAATTAACTTAGCGATGCTGGGATGATTGTGCTATCTCCAATTTCGGGTGCTGTGAGCAGGCGCTGTGCTTATTTTGCATGCAGTTTAAGCGTTATTTGAAGTGTCAAGACTGTGCTACTTGTGTTTCCTGGCTGGTTTACACCCCATTGTTGATATCCCACCCCCTCAGTAAATGCGTTTGTGTGTGTGTTTATTTGACAACTGAAGGTAACACCTTGCATGCATCTGACCAAGTGGGCTCCAGTCCATGTAGACAAACCTGTTAGGCTTGTCACAACTCTCTTTATATGCTTGCCAGTTCAGGATTACATGTCATGCATCTGATGAAGTGGTCCATGAAAGCTTATGCCATGATAAATTTAGGCCTCATCTGCACTATACATTTAAAGCAGTATCATACCACTTTAAATGGTCCTGGCCTCCCATAAAGAATTAATGGGACCTGTAGTTTGTTCAAGGTGTAGCAAGGTGTTAGGAGAGACCCCTATTTGCCTCTCAGAGAGCTACAGTTCCTAGAGGGGTTTAACAATCAATCCCTCTTCTCAGGGAACTCTAAGAATTGTGAGGGGAAGAGGCATCTCCTAACAACTCTCAGCACCCTTAACAAACTACAGTTCCTAGGATTCTTTGGGGGAAGCCATGACTGCTTAAAGTGGTATTATAGCGCTTTATAAGTGCAGATGGGGCCTAAGTCTATAAGGTGCCACAAGACTTTTTGTGTTGTTCTTACTGCAACAGACTTAGCAGGCTTACTCTTCTGGAAACTTCTGGCCCTTGGTTTAACTTCATGTGGCCCTAATTTAGGCTGCATAGATGAAGAGACACAGAGAGAGAGAGAGAGAGAGAGAGAGAGAGAGAGAGAGAGAGAGGCACGCTAACCCTGCAATGTTGCAAACTGTATCCACTTTTGACTCTGTGGTCACATCTACGCTACACATTTAAAGCACATGGCTTCCCCAAAGAATCTTGGAAACTATAGTTTATTCCTTGCAGAGCTACCATTCCTAACACCCTTAAGAAACTACAATTCACAGCATTCTTTGAGGGGAAGCCCTGTGCTTTAAATGTATGGTGTAGTTGTGACCTGTCTCGCTACCACGGGCTCCGGGCACCATCAGCTGCAGGCCCCAATGGGCTTTTCCCAAGAGTCAATGGGCCTTCATTGGAACAGTTTCACCACCGTTGTTTTAATGTGTGTAATAGTACAGATTGCACTTTCCTCCTCCTATTTGGAAGTCTTCTGCATGAGTTTCTGTTCTGATCATGCTTCGTGATGGGAAGCAAGTGAACTCAGAACTGTGAGTCTTGCAGGGTGACAATGGCCAACCTCTGGTGAAGGTAGGTTAATTCTGATGAATGCCTGCTTCAGGAGTAATTGAATAGTCCAATTATACCCAGTGCAGAGGTGGGGAAGAATTACCTGCTTAAAACAGAGGCTGATTGAAAGGAGGCCAGAAAGGCAGATTCCTTTGTGAGGTGGGTCCTTAATTATTTCACTATTTTATTTCTCATGAAGCACTAGCAGCTTTGGAGAATGGTTTGAGTTAGAATTGGCCTGACGTAGTAGATACTTTCTTGGAGTTTGGCCATGGGAGAATTCCCCTTGAACTATGTGGACTTAGCTAACTGCTCTCTCTGAGCCTTTGTTTCCCCTCTGTAAGGTGTGAATAACTCTAAAGGAGAGACAAACCATAAAGTGCCTTTTCACAATAAAAATTCCTACAGAAAAGATTCATAATAATATTGCAAGCCAGTAATGTAGGAGACTTTCCAGTGATGGAGGAGACTTTTTAGCTCTGTGCTTTGGTTATACTCCTCTGTGAAATGGTTGTTTGTCTGCTTTTTGTAGGATAAATATCTGATAAATTGTGTCAGAGGAAGCGCAGATAAGATCTTAGTGGAGGGTAATTGTGTTTATTATGCAGGGCAATTAATTAATGGGCATGGGTAGATATCGTGAAAAGTTATATCCTGCACCAGCAAATATCTTCATTTTGTTTACTTAGTAGTGGGAGGCACTTTGTGCATGCTCAAAGCAGCCCTCTCTCCTCCTTTCTGTATCTCTGGTCCTGGGAACAAGTTTCAGGGCTGCAGGCCTGGTTTGGTCTTGCTCTGCTTACGCTCAAAGTGTGTTTATGGGTAAAACTTAAAAGTTGGTTTAAATAAGCAGAGAAGGGAAGAGGTCAGGGGCCACAGGTTTTGGTGCCCCTGGTACATTTAAAGCTTGTGTCTTCTTGTAAAGCATCCTGGGAACTGTAGTTTACCTCTTGCAGAGCTACCATTCACAGCACCCTTAACAAACTACAGTTCCCAGGACTCTTTGGGGGCGGTCATCTGCTTTAAATGTATGGAGTGTACACAGCTGGGTGTTAATTACAGGGAGGAAAAACAGGTGTTGTCTCTGAGTGCATAGATGTTCCTTCCTTGAGACTACATGCTTAACTGGGCCCTTATTCTGCCTGGAAGGAAGCGCATTGCGATGGAAGGCAACAGTGGGCATGAGGCAGCAGGTGGGCCGCTCCTCTTTCCTGGATGGTGACTCAGCAGCCTTTTCTCTGGGAAATGTTTGTGCCAGTTTTTAGGAAGTTTCTAGACAGCTGGATCTCAAAGTAACAACCACCACCAAGGGGGTACTTGGAACACATAAATGGGGAGAGATACTGTTGTGCTCAGGTTCTGGTTGCAGGCTTGCTTATCTATTTATCAATCAATCAATCAGTCAATCAGTTAATTAGATTTATATCCTACCCTTCCTCCCAGTAGTTGCTCAAGGCGGCAAACAAAAACACTAAAAACATTCTAAAACATCGTAAAAATAGACTTTAAAATGTATTACAACAAAACATCCTTAAAACATATTAACACATCCTTAAAGACATCTTTTTTTAAAAAAAAGCTGTAAAAACATCTTTAAAAAAAAGCTTTAAGAACATATTAAAAAGCAATTCCAACACAGATGCAGACTAGGATAAGGTCTCTGCTTAAAAGGCTTATTGAAAGAGGCATCCTGGAGGCATCTGGTTGGTCACTGTGAGAACAGGATGCTGAACTAGATGGGCCATATCAGGGCCGGCTCCAGGCATGCTGGGGCCTTTGGGCATCAGCTTGCCCTGGGCCCCGGTGTGTGTGCGCGTTCGCGTGTGCATGCCCCCCCCCCGTCTTTTACTGTTGTCATTAACCAAATGGCGGCTGCAGTTTCCCTAAGGGGATGAAGCCTCCACCGACATCTTTGTTGATGGCAAGCATGCACGCGTGCGCATCTCTGCCATCAACTAAGATGGCGGCAGGGGCTTCAGTACTTTAGGGAAACTGCAGCTACCATCTTCATTAAGGGCAATACTAAAAGGCAGGAGACTGGTAAGTGGGGGGGGCGTGAATCGCTGCGAATCACGGAAGGGGAGCAGAGGGGCTGCTGAGGGGCCCCCTGTAGCTCCAGGGGCCCTTGGGCCAGTGCCCACCTGGCTGCCCTTTAGA